>NC_090444.1:1837202346-1837502346 GCF_031143425.1 Pleurodeles waltl | reverse complement strand
GAAAATCCTCTTACCAAAGGTATCCAACCGTTTGAATTCCCTCTCTAGTGAAGTGAAGTTGATCCTGGAAGTGGAGACTTGGACCACCAAGCTCTATGGGGTGGGTAAATTAAAGTCCCCAGGAATGTGACGATGGTAGTGGGCGATTGCCCTGTGGACCATGCCCCAAAGACGACATCTGTAAGGGCTTCCTTAAATAGGAGTAAAGGTTCAGAAGGGTGGACTCTCGGATTGAGCACCTCTGAGTAGTCGTTCGTGGTGTCTGCCATTGTGGGTAAATGAAGGTTCAAGACCTTAACTGCCCTCTGCACCACCATTATGAACGAGGCACCCTGCTCATTAGACATGGGATGGGGAGAGTCCAGGCCAGTGTCTGGTTAGGTGTCATAACCACTGTCATCTGACAATTCCTTTTACCAGTTGCCCTCTGTGTAATCAAGGAAATTATGGCAATCATAAGGGTCCTTTGACCCACCCAATCATCACCCTCTCGTGGCTTGGCAAAAGAAAAAGGCAGTGGCTCTGACTCGAAGGCATGGTATCGGTCATCGCCTGAGTTGATGTTGGGCAACCCCTATCCGGCTCCATGTCAAGTATAACGATGGGGCCGGGGCCATCACAGGGCACTGGCAGTGCTGGGAATGATGACACTGGCACAGGCTCCACCGCACAGTGAGGCCTAGAGTGATGATGTGATCAGGCCAAGTCCTATGACCTGGACTGGCACTGAGAACTCGAAGAACGCTTCAATTTCTTTGACCTCTGGACTTTATTTATTTAGGGGTTTTTGCAGAACGCAACACTCAGTGCTAAAATGCTCCCTATCTTTTTTGTTGTGGCACTAAGGAAAACTGATGGCGTTAGGCTCTAAACAGCCATGTTTTTTTGTTTTTTTCTGAACTTAATGTGGTCTTCGGTGAGGCAAACATCCAAAGGTAGCATGTTCCTTTGAGCTGCAGCTAGATATGAAAATCAATGTCCTCCTTATCTGACTTATATTATTCGTTTTGTTTTCATCAGAGCGAGATTGCGTGATCTCAGATCATGTGATGGAATGTAGAATTCCACTCTAGCTTGTAGAATTTCTGTGCGTATCTTGTAAAGTGCTTTGTGGGCATGGCAGAGGAGTTTAAAATTCATTCTTTGAGGCATTGGCAGCCAGTGAAGGGTAGCCAGGCAGGCAGACACCGAACTATGGCCCTCATTACAACCCTGGCGGTCGGTGTTAAAGCGGCGGTAATACCGCAAACAGTCCGGCGGTAAAAAAAATGGGATCTCGACCATGGCGGAACCGCCAACATAGACAGCCACTTTAACACTCCAACCACCACGGCGGTTCAAACAAACACCACAGCGGTAACCGCCAACAGACAGGAGATAGACAAAGTACCGCCCACAGTATTTCAAGACGCCTATCCACCACCTTTTCCGGGGCGGAACCAACGCAAACAAAAACACGGCAGAAACAGTACACAGAAGGGAAAACACTCACCTCTCGACACCCAACGAGGAACCAGGATGCCATGGAGCCCGAATTGTAGATATTGCTGATGCTGGTCTACCTCCTCTTCTATCAGGAGTATGAACGGCAGCGACCATAACCACGGTGAGTACTGCACCTACAACACAGGGGAATGGGGGGAAAGAGTGACACATACATGCAACACGCAACACCCCCACCCTCACCCACAACACCATACACACAAATACATGCAGCAACATTACATATACACTCCCCCCACTCCCTGGAAGAACGCGAGGACAAAAGGAAATTATTTAAATGAATGTAATCATGTGAAATCTCATTGTCAAAATCCAGTATATACAATTATGTACACCAACTACACAAGTCCGGATAGTGCACCAATCATTGTCCGTGGACCACTCGGCCCAAAATGCATGGGTGAAGCCAACACTAGATACCCGACTGGAAACGGAGAGAACACTGCTGTGGCATCAGATCGAAAATACACAGGCACCTCAGGGGGAGGGGGAGAGGGGGCACCTCAGCCAGATGAACGCACAATGCCACTGCTGCACGAGGTGGCTCCATGCCCACTGCTGTATCCTGGGGAGTGCAAAGCCACAGTCTCTCAAGTCTCTCCAGTGGGTGGTTTGCCCACTGCCTTATCCTGGGGAGTGCAAAGCCACGGGAGTGCAAAGCCACAGTCTCTCAAGTCTCTCCAGTGGGTGGTTTGCCCACTGCTTTATCCTGGAGAGTGCAAAGCCACAGTCTCGCAAGTCTCTCCAGTGGGTGGGTTGCCCACTGCTTTTTCATTGGGGAGTGCAACGCCACAGTCTCTCAAGTCTCTCCAGTGGGTGGGTTGCCCACTGCTTTATCCTGGGGAGTGCAAAGCCACAGTCTCTCAAGTCTCTCCAGTGGGTGGGTTGCCCACTGCTTTATCCTGGAGAGTGCAAAGCCACAGTCTTGCAAGTCTCTCCAGTGGGTGGTTTGCCCACTGCTGTATCCTGGGAGTGCAAAGCCACAGTCTCTCACGTCTCTCCAGTGGGTGGGTTGCCCCCTGCTTTATCCTGAGCAGTGTAAAGCCACAGTCTCTCAAGTCTCACCAGTGGGTGGTTTGCCCACTGCTTCATCCTGGGGAGTGCAAAGCCACAGTCTCTCAAGTGGATGTATTTCTCCACTGGTTCTGGAGGGGGCTTTCTGCCCAGAGTGCTTCATCCTGCCAAGGACTGAGGTAGTGGATGTCATTGTCCACTGGTTCTGGAGGGGGCTTTGTGCCCAGAGTGCTTCATCCTGCCAAGGACTGAGGTAGTGGATGAATTTCTCCACTGGTTCTGGAGGGGGCTTTGTGCCCAGAGTGCTTCATCCTGCCACTGACTGAGGTAGTGGATGTCATTCTCCACTAGTTCTGGACGGGGGCTTTGTGCCCAGAGGGCCTCATCCTGCCAAGGACTGAGGTAGTGGATGTATTTCCCCACTGCTTCTGGAGTGGGCTTTGTGCCCAGAGTGCTTCATCCCGCCAAGGACTGAGGTAGTGGATGTATTTCTCCACTGGTTCTGGAGGGGGCTTTGTCCCCAGAGTGCTTCATCCTGCCAAGGACTGAGGTAGTGGATGTATTTCTCCACTGGTTCTGGAGGGGGCCTTGTGCCCAGAGTGCTCCACGTGCAGTGTGGCCGGTACAATTCACTCACCTGGGTGTGCATGGTATGAAATTGGCGAGGTACAGGTAGCATGATACGCCATGGAGGCAGCGACATACCCCACACTGCTGCGGCTTCGCCTTCCACCTGCAGGTGCCAACAGTGATGACAGTAATGCTTCATGGAAGCTGCCCAGGGTCCTGGAGCTCTCCTCCAGCCTTGGACGACTGACCACTGGGGATGGTAGGCATGTCAGCGGTGGTGTCACTGTCCGAGGACGTCGCGGGGCCGGTGGCGGTGCTTGCAGCGCTGTCTGAGGCGGCGGGCTTACGGCGGTGTCTGTGGTGGCAGTGCTGGCGGCGGGGTCTGTGGCGGCGGTGCTGGCACCTGCTGAGGGAGAAAGCAGGATGTCTCCTGCAGCCTTGGACGGCTGCCCACCAGGGAAGAGGCTGGGGACTGTCGCAGCAGCTGTAGACGTGCTAGAGGCGATGCAGGTGGCGGTGCAGCTAGCGGTGTTCACCGCCGTACAGGTTGGCGTGGACGTGGACAGAAGGTGTGACAGTGGTCCCTCAGTCGGTGCCACCATGCCCTCTCCTGACCTGCCCTTCTGTTTTTGGCCCTTCCCCACCTTTGATGGTGGCGCAGTTGTCTTGCCACTGTCCCCTTTTGTTTTCGCTGAGCCCTTGGTGGCTGGTACTTTTGGCTTCTCCCTCTGGGATGTGGGCACCTTTTTCACTTTGGCAGGTCCTTGCCCTCGCTATGTGGCACACTGGCAGCCCTGATGGTTGGCACACTCGATGACCCCGCAGTTGCTGGCACCACTGTGCCTGGGGATTTGGTGGCTGAGGTGCTGGGCTGGAACCTGGAAAGCCTGGCCCTAGGGGAAGGACGGGGGAGGTATAGGGAAGAGGTCAATGCTTGCCAGGAAAAGTTTTTTAGACACACTGGGATGGGTAGATGGAGGGGGTTTGGGAGTGGAGGAAGGAGGGGTACGCCTGCAGAATTTGGGTGAAGGTGCATGGGCCAGAGGCTGTTGTGAGGTGGATGGCTGTTGGGTGTGTGTGTGCCTGCGTTTGTGTACTTTGAGGACACAGGGGATGTGTGAATGGTAGTGGGGGCGGTGATTGCACGTGAGCGGTGTGTGATGTTGGGTGTGCTGGTGATGGAGGTAGTGGCTGAGGATGTAGTGCATGCAGGTGTGAGTGGGGGACAAGACTGGGAGGGAGATGTGGAGGAAGTGGATGTTGGTATGTCTGCATGGGTATGGTGCTTGTGTGAGTGCCTGTGGGATGTGTGGTGCTTATGTTTGCCTGAGCCACTCTTGTGTGTTGATGTGTGTGCATGCTGGTCTGATGGTGTGCTTGGGATAGGTTGAGGTACAGGGGATTGGGTCTGGGTGGAGGCGGTTTGAGGGGGGAGGCTGGACACAGGGACAATGACTGCCATCAATGCTGGGGCCAGAGCCTGAAATGCTCTCTGTTGGGCTGCCTGGACAGAATGAATGCCCTCCAGGTAT
Source organism: Pleurodeles waltl (assembly GCF_031143425.1). Classification (NCBI taxonomy): domain Eukaryota; kingdom Metazoa; phylum Chordata; class Amphibia; order Caudata; family Salamandridae; genus Pleurodeles; species Pleurodeles waltl. The sequence goes on along the minus strand of NC_090444.1, from coordinate 1,837,497,727 downwards.
GCATTTGTTTGTTGCAAATGCCTCGCAACACCCTGGATGGCATTCACAATGGTACACTGCCCAACAGTGAGGGCTCTCAGGAGGTCAATAGCCTCCTCACTGAGGGCAGCAGGGCTGACTGGGGCAGGGCCTGAGGTGCCTGGGGTGAAGGAGATGCCCACCCTCCTGGGTGAGCGGGCATGGGACACACGCTGAAGGGCTGCTGGGAGGGCGGTGCTGGTAGGGGGGGTGGCGGCTGTACCTGTTGATGCGGTGGGCACAGAGGTGCCCGCCACCGCAAGGGAGCTCCCATCAGAGGAGGAGTCGCTGTCACTAGTCTCTGCTCCTGTCCCCGTCGTAGAGCTCCCCTCGCCCTCCACCCCACTGGTGGCTGCCGACTCCGTTGCTTCACCCTCCAGGGCCAAGTGGGATGCAGCTCCCTCCTGCTCCGGTGCCAATGCTCCTCCGCCTGATGATGCTATTTCACACAAGAACAGGGAGACCACAAAAAGGGGGGGGAGACAGAAGAAAGATATGTTCAGTCATGCAACACCACTACCGTTGGCGGACACAATACACATGGAGCAGCCCTCTGCACTACTCCATGCAATAACAGTTCCTAGAAATTTCACCTGACCATGGGGTACGAGGCCTAAGCCCAATTGCTGCACACCTGGAAGTCACAGGAGCCTGACTAGGTGTAGATGGCTCTTACCACTAGTGGGGTTGGGGTGCCACATAGCCTGCCTCACAAGGGACCTTGCCTACCAAGTTCGCCCTGGCCTAGGGGAACCCACTGCCCACCCAGACACCTCGTAAAGCGCGCAGAGTCAGCTGAATGAGAGTGTACTCACCCCCTTGTGGCTGCTGTGATGCCCTCAAGCGCCCATCCAACTCTGGATAGGCCACCGCCAGGATCCGGAACATCAGGGGGGTCATGGCACGACGGGCACCCCCTCCACGTTGGGAGGCCAACCCTAGCTGGGCCTCCGCTGTCTTCTTGGTCCAGCAGGTCCTCCCACTTTTTACAGCAGTGGGTGCTCCGTCTGTGGTAGACCCCCAGGGTTCGGACGTCCTTGGCGATGGCACGCCAAATACCCTTCTTCTGGTGGGCGCTGACCTAGAGGAATGGTACAGGGGGAAAGGACATTACTGACCCGGCCGGACTGTCATACTCATTGCCCACCAGTTCCCACCCATGCCATGACGCTCATACACTTAGCATCCTCACATGTAGGCCTCAGCCCCCACCCCATGTTTCTTACAGCCACATCACTCAAAGCAGTCATTGCCCATCCACCATGCTCACAGTGTACCCACCTGTTTGTCTGGAGGGCCGTACAGTTGCGTGTACTGGGGGAGGACCCCATCCACTAGTTTCTCCAAATCCTCAGAAGTGAAGGCAGGGGCCCTTTCCCCAGACACTTGAGCCATCGTCGCTTCCAGACACAGGTCACAGCAGCACTTGCAGTGTAGGTCCTCTCCTGTTGAAGGTCAGGTATCAAGTGAGTGAACAGACAGAAAATGGCGGTCACGCCCGCGGCGATGCGTTCCGTCACTGCCGGCGTACATCGTCATTAGCTCCTAGGACCCATAGGGCCCAATGTTAACCAATGCAGAATAGCGCTGCTGTCTTCGACCACTCACCGCAATGGTGTACAACGCCAGCGCAGTTACCTCATATCCCCTTGTCCCACATTACAGGTCAGGAAGCTGCCATTTCAGGGGGCCACATGGCATAGATAATGTGTCACACCTATCTAGGCCTGCAATACACACAGTTACAGGCACATTGCAGATTAATAACGTTTCGGCAAATAACTCATTGTGGTACCTCAGTGCTGGATGACCCTCTGCTCACTGTTCTCCTCCATAGGGCACGTCTGCTGGGGCAGGTGATGAGATGGCGGCATCCTCCGGTGTTCAGACCCCTGGTGGACCTGTCGACAATGGAAGAGAGACACATCATAGTCACATACAGACATGATCGTGCAACAATCGATGAACTGTGTGCCCAGTTGGAGCCAGACCTGATGTCAGCTATCCGCCATCCCACAGGGATACCCCCTCTAGTGCAGGTCCTGTCTGTACTCCATTTCCTGGCCAGTGGGTCTTTTAAAAAAACAGAGGCCATGGCTGTAGGAGGCTGGACTGGCTTGTAGTGGGTACCAAGGGGTACTTACACTTTGCACCAGGCCCAGGTATCCCTTATTAGTGTCACGGGGTGTCTAGCAGCTTAGGCTGATAGAAAAGGTAGCTTAGCAGAGCAGCTTAGGCTGAACTAGGAGACGAGTGAAGCTCCTACAGTACCACTAGTGTCACTTGCACAATATCATAAGAAAACACAATACACAAATATACTAAAAATAAAGGTACTTTATTTTTATGACAATATGCCAAAGTATCTCAGTGAGTACCCTCAGTATGAGGATAGCAAATATACACAAGATATATGTACACAATTCCAAAATATGCAGTAATAGCAATAGAAAACAGTGCAAACAATGTATAGTCACAATAGAATGCAATGGGGGCACATAGGTATAGGGGCAACACAGACCATATACTCTAGAAGTGGAATGCGAGCCACGAATGGACCCCAAACCTATGTGACCTTGTAGAGGGTCGCTGGGACTGTAAGGAAACAGTGAGGGTTAGAAAAATACCCACCCCAAGACCCTGAAAAGTGGGTGCAAAGTGCACCTAAGTTCCCCAAAGAGCACAGAAGTAGTGATAGGGGAATTCTGCAAGGAAGACCAACACCAGCAATGCAACCACAATGGATTTCTTGACAAGAGTACCTGTGGAAAAAGGGGACCAAGTCCAAAAGTCACATTCAAGTCGGGAGTGGGCAGATGCCAAGGAAATGCCAGCTGTGGGTGCAAAGAAGCTGCCACCGGATGGTAGAAGCTGTGGATTCTGCAAGAACGACAAGGGCTAGAAACTTTCCCTTTGGAGGATGGATGTCCCACGTCGTGAAGAGTCGTGCAGAGGTATTTCCGTGCAGAAAGACCGCAAACAAGCCTTGCTAGCTGCAAGGGTTGCGGTTAGGGTTTTTGGATGCTGCTGTGGCCCAGGAGGGACCAAGATGTCACCAATTGCGTGAGGAGACAGAGGGGGCGTCCAGCAAGACAAGGAGCCCACTCAGAAGCAAGCAGCACCCGGAGAAGTGCCGGAACGTGCACTACGAAGTGGAGTGGAGTGTACAGGAGCTCACCCGAAGTTGCAAAGTAAGGTCCCACGACGCCGGAGGACAACTCAGGAGGTCGTGCAATGAAGGTTAGAGTGCCGGGGACCCAGGCTTGGCAGTGCACAAAGGAAATCCTGGAAGAGTGCACAGGAGCCGGAGTAGCTGCAAAACACGCGGTTCCCAGCAATGCAGTCTAGCATGGGGAGGCAAGGACTTACCTCCACCAAACTTGGACTGAAGAGTCACTGGACTGTGGGAGTCACTTGGACAGAGCTGCTGAGTTCAAGGGACCTCGCTCGTCGTGCTGAGAGGAGACCCAGAGGACCGGTGATGCAGTTCTTTGGTGCCTGTGGTTGCAGGGGGAAGATTCTGTCGACCCACGGGAGATTTCTTCGGAGCTTCTAGTGCAGAGAGGAGGCAGACTACCCCCACAGCATGCACCACCAGGAAAACAGTCGAGAAGGCAGCAGGATCAGCGTTACAAGGTTGCAGTAGTCGTCTTTGCTACTTTGTTGCAGTTTTGCAGGCTTCCAGCGCGGTCTGCAGTCGATTCCTTGGCAGAAGGTGAAGAGAGAGATGCAGAGGAACTCTGATGAGCTCTTGCATTCGTTATCTAAAGAATTACCCAAAGCAGAGACCCTAAATAGTCAGAAAAGGAGGTTTGGCTACTTAGGAAGGAGGATAGGCTAGCAACACAGGTAAGAGCCTAACAGAAGGAGTCTCTGACGTCACCTGCTGGCCCTGGCCACTCAGAGCAGTCCAGTGTGCCAGCAGCGCCTCTGTTTCCAAGATGGCAGAGGTCTGGAGCACACTGGAGGAGCTCTGGGCACCTCCCAGGGGAGGTGCAGGTCAGGGGAGTGGTCACTCCCCTTTCCTTTGTCCAGTTTCGCGCCAGAGCAGGGCTGGGGGATCCCTGAACCGGTGTAGACTGGCTTATGCAGAAATGGGCACCATCTGTGCCCATGAAAGCATTTCCAGAGGCTGGGGGAGGCTACTCCTCCCAAGCCCTAACTCCTTTTTCCAAAGGGAGAGGGTGTAACACCCTCTCTCTGAGGAAGTCCTTTGTTCTGCCTTCCTGGGCCAAGCCTGGCTGGACCCCAGGAGGGCAGAAACCTGTCTGAGGGGTTGGCAGCAGCAGCAGCTGCAGTGAAACCCCGGGCAAGGCAGTTTGGCAGTACCCGGGTCTGTGCTAGAGACTCAGGGGTTCATGGAATTGTCTCCCCAATGCCAGGATGGCATTGGGGTGACAATTCCATGATCATAGACATGTTACATGGCCATGTTCGGAGTTACCATTGAGACGCTATACATATGTCGTGACATATATATAGTGCACGCGTGTAATGGTGTCCCCGCACTCACAAAGTCCGGGGAATTTGCCCTGAACAATGTGGGAGCACCTTGGCTAGTGCTAGGGTTCCCATACACTAAGTAACGTAGCACCCAACCTTTACCAGGTAAAGGTTAGACATATAGGTGACGTATAAGTTACTTAAGTGCAGTGGTAAATGGCTATGAAATAACGTGGACGTTATTTCACTCAGGCTGCACTGGCAGGCCTGTGTAAGAATTGTCAGATCTCCCTATGGGTGGCACAAGAAATGCTGCAGCCCATAGGGATCTCCTGGAACCCCAATACCCTGGGTACCTCAGTACCATATATTAGGGAATTATAAGGGTGTTCCAGTATGCCAATGTAAATTGGTGAAATTGGTCACTAGCCTGTTAGTGACAATTTGAAAAGACGTGAGAGAGCATAACCACTGAGGTTCTGGATAGCAGAGCCTCAGTGAGACAGTTAGTCATAACACAGGTAACACATACAGGGCACACTTATGAGCACTGGGGCCCTGGCTAGCAGGGTCCCAGTGACACATACAACTAAAACAACATATATACAGTGAAATATGGGGGTAACATGCCAGGCAAGATGGTACTTTCCTACAATGGCATCAGGGATGTCCCAGCCAATGTTCTCTAACATGTTGTCCAGAGTGTTGTCAGCCCTGCTGAAACACATGCGCAGCTACATCGTTTTCCCTCAGGTGGAGGATTTGCCCACAGTGAAAGGTGACTTCTATGCCCTGGGACATATCCCCAACATCATTGGTGCCATTGATGGGACACATGTGGCATTAGTACCCCCCGCAGCAGTGAACATGTGTACAGAAACCAGAGGAGCTACCATTCGATGAATGTGCAGATGGTGTGTTTGGCAGACCAGTACATCTCCCATGTGAATGCCAAGTTTCCTGGCTCAGTGCATGACGCTTTCATTTTGAGGAATAGCACCATCGCTTATGTGATTGGGCAACTCCAGAGGCACCGTGTGTGGCTAATAGGTGAGGCCAAGGTCCCAATACAGTGTGAATAGGTGTCTGGGTATGGGGTTTTCCCTAAGGGTTAGTGTGTGTCTAACAGTTGTCCCTCTATATTTGCAGGTGACTCTGGTTACCCCAACCTGTCATGGCTACTGATCCCAGTGAGGAATCCCAGGACAAGGGCAGAGGAACGTTACATTGAAGCACATGGGCGAACTAGGAGGGTGATGAAACGCAGCTTCGGCCTCCTAAAGGCCAGATTCCGGTGCCTCCATCTGACAGGTGGTTCCCTATACTACTCACCAAAGAAGGTGCGCCAAATCATTGTGGCCTGCTGTATGCTGCACAACCTGGCTTTGCGACGGCAGGTGCCTTTTCTGCAGGAGGATGGGCCAGATGGTGGTCTTGTGGCAGCTGTGGAGCCTGTGGACAGTGAAGAAGTGGATGCAGAAGAAGAGGATATCGCCAACCGAAACAACATAATCATGCAATACTTCCAGTGAGACACAGGTAAGAAGATGTCACTGCCTCCCACTTCTCATACTATTGTTGGAGCTAGCATAAGTCTGTCATTTTCACTCAGTGTATGGACCCTGACTTGTCACTTTGACTTTCCATTTCACAGATCTGGGTCCCTCTTTGTGCCCTCAGCTATGTTTCCTCCCGGCCTACAGCTGTGTTACATTGGTATGTGAACAAGTAAATTGACATTGCTATACTCCATGGAAGTGGAGCAATGGTAGTTTAAGGATGTCTCATTTTCCGGTGGGGGTCTTGGCAATATTCTCTGTCTTGTTCCTGGATCTCAGGGACCGTTTGCGGGCTGGTTCTCCATCTGCAGGGGGTGGGGTGCTGGTGTCCTGTTCTTCCTGTGGCGGTGCCTCCTGTCCACTAGCGCCGGCCGAGGTGGAGGGCTGTTCATCGTCCAGGCTAGTGTCAGGGGCCCCTTGTTGTGCCACTGTGTCCCTCCTGGTGTTGAGAAGGTCTGCCAGCACCCCTGCAATGGTGACCCAGGTGGTGTTAATGGACTTCAAGTCCTCCCTGATCCCAAGGTAGTGTTCCTCCTGCAGCCGCTGGGTCTCCTGAAACTTGGCCAGTACCGTTGCCATTGTCTCCTGGGAATGATGGTAAGCTCCCATGCTGTTGAAGAGTGCCTCGTGGAGAGTGGGTTCCCTGGGCCTGCCCTCCCCCTGTCGCACAGAAGTCCTCCCAGCTTCCCTGTTATCCTGTGCCTCTGTCCCCTGAACCGTGTGCCCACTGCCACTGCTCCCAGGTCTCTGATCGTCCTGTGTTAGTGGGGTTGCCTGGGTTCCCGGTAGTGGTGGACACACTGCTGATTGACGTGTCCTGGGGACAGAGGGATGGGCCTGCTGGGTGGGTGCTGTGCTGGTGTTTTCTGAGTGGGGAGGCTCTGTGGTGGCTTGTGACACTGGCAGGGGAACCAACTGTCCCGATGTCCTTGATGGGCCGGGCTGGTCATTTTGATCCAGGCGTGCAGAGCTGCTGTCATCACTGTGGGTCTCTTCTGCAGGGGGACTGGATATGTCTGGCACCTCCTGTCCGGTGACGTTGTGTAGGGGGCCTGTTGGGGTGTAAATGCATAATTATTGTTTCTGTGTGTGCCACTGTGTGCAATGGGTGAGTGACCCTCTACTCCTGTGCTTGCATTCTTGGCTCGGTCCTTGTGTGATTGGTGATTTTGGGGCATGAGTGAGTCTCTGTACTGGACATGCTTGGGTGATGGGTGTCCATGCATTGGTGTTACATGCCGGGCTTGGTTTTGGGATGTGTGGGTTGTGTTGGTCGGGTATCTGTGGGTTGTTGGGGTGATGGGTGTGATGGTAAGGGTGGGAGTATGTGATGGCATGCAGGTGGGGTGGGGGGGATAAGGTAGTAAAGATTTGCCTTACCAGAGTCCAGTCCTCCCTGCTACTCCTGCGAGGCCCTCAGGATGCAGTATTGCCAAGACTTGCTCCTCCTATGTTGTTAGTTGTGGGGGAGGAGATGGGGGTCCACCGCCAGTCCTCTGTACAGCAATCTGGTGTCTGGAAACCACCGAACGCACCTTCCCCGTAGGTCATTCCACCTCTTCCTGATGTCATCCCGTGTTCTTGGATGCTGTCCCACTGCGTTGATCCTGTCGACAATTCTGCGCCATAGCTCCATCTTCCTTGCAATGGATGACTGTTGCACCTGTGCCTCGAATAGCTGTGGCTCTACCCGGATGATTTCCTCCACCATAACCCTGAGCTCCTCATCAGAGAACCTGGGGTGTCGTTGAGGTGCCATGATGTGGTGTGGGTGATGTGTGAGGTGGTGTCTGTTGTGATGTGTGAGGGGATGTGTTTGTTGTTTGAGGTGCATGGATGTTGTGTAAGTGATGGTGTGGTGTGTCTGTGGATGCTGGTGTTGTTTTAGGTAGTGTCTAGCCTGCTTTGAAATTTCTGGTAGTAAGGGTTTGTGGGTAATGGTGTGTGGGTGTGGTGTGTGTATGTGTATCAGGTGTGTGTATTTCGAATTGTCCAATGTGGTGGTGTTTTGTAGATGTGTGTGTATTTTGAGCGTGGCGGTGTGTACCGCCAATGGTTTGCCGTGGTTGAAAGTACGTCGCATTTATTCGTGGGTCGTGATACTGTGGGCGTATTCTTGTTGGCGTGACGTGTCGGTTTTGTTTTTGCCAGTTTATCACTGACCTTTGGTGTGGCAGACTTGTGTGGTTGTCTGTATTGTGGCGGATTCCGAGCTGTAGGTCATAATACCTATAGCGGAATTCTGTGGCCGCAGCGGTATGTTAGCGGTCTTCTGCACGGCGGTAAGCATTATTTACCACCAGGGTTGTAATGAGGGTCTATGTCTGTCTTTATTGCAGATTAGCTTGGCATCTGCTTTTTGCATCACTTGGAGTCGTGTAAACTAGTAGTCCACCATGCCCACTTGCAGTGCATTCCCATTGTCCAGTCTGCTTGTTAAAAGAGTCTGGAATATGGTTCTTCTCCAGTTGACTGGTATCCAGTGGCATAACCTTCTTAATAGTTTGAGGGTGCTGTAAGGACTGCAATATTGTTAAGTACCTTCTTTGGCTCTGGGGAGAAACCTAACAAGGTAGGCTACCAGGAGGAGTCCAGATCAAGTGTGCCCTGCTGAAGAGTAAAATCTTAGACTTATCAGCATTTAATTGGAGGTAATGGTCTGTAATCCGTCTCACCCAATGACTTGGATCGAGGCGATGATCGTCGCATCTCCGCAAGTGGTCGCAAGACCTTCTGCATGACTGGGATTGAAAGCATTGCAGGGTCGTCTGACATTGGGCAGTGACAAGCTTGAGGGACTGTACACTCAGGGTCTTGGGATCCACAGCGCTGAGGGAACTCGCAGGTCTTGGGGTCGTGGTCCCACTTCAAGCTTTAGAGGCTAACCAAATGAGGATCTGTCACAGACATCTGCCTGTACGGGCACCACATGGTTTAAAGCCTGTTGGCTTCTTAGGGGGCACCTGTAACACACCAAGAGATATACATCTCAAAAAAGCCTCAACAAAAGTTGACTCGGGGTAGTTGTCTCCGGATCTGCACTGACTCAGTCGGAAAGAAACTAGGCACCACGCACGTCACTTGAGAGTAAGTTGCTGATGTAAAGCTGAATGACTCCACCTACCGGCCCACAGGGGTACTGCTTGAAAATTTCCAGTTCCAGTCTGACACCTGGGGAATATTCTAACGTATGGAATCTGCAGCTAGAAGTCTCTATCAGATTACTTCGCCACAAATATGTACTGTGGGGCATCGTATAGATGTTAGAACTCATCAGGTGTAAGTACACAAGGATAGGACACAAAGAACAGTGGACAGTATTGCAAGACTTCTGCAAATATCTTGGCCCGGATGAATTAATGTGTCATGTGTGTTAGGATTTAGGTGCACTGTAAGAACACTCACTATCTCACTGGTAGTATAGGTTAAAATAATTATGTATTATAGCAGCTCAATAAACATATAAGTACTGGGAAATGAATGCATGGCTAAAGCCATGCCTGGGCATGTGATAGTTGTGCTTGGACATTTGAGGTGTTTCTGGAGATTTGAGACATTATTTGGTATTCAGAGGCAGTAATTGGCCATGCTTCCACATTCGAGGATGTAACTGGGCTTATGATGTTTAGTGCTGTACATATGAGATTTTATATGGGCATGTCAGGTTCTCATGGGGCTTTTCGGTTTCTATTTGGACATATAATCGCTGTCTAAAATTTTACAACTGGACCTTGTAGGAAACTGGGCATCTTTGCAGATGCCCAGCCAATTTTTGCCCCCTATTAGAACTACTAGATGCTGATTTTTGACTAACAGTGCACTAAGGCCTGCTAAACAGACCTCAGTGTTAGTGCTTCTTCGTTAACACAAGGTATGTCTAATTGTTTACAATTGGCACAGGACTGTAGCACCCTTGTAAGTCCCTAGTGAATGGTACTGCTGGTACCTAGGGCATGGGTATTAAAGAGGGTGCCTAAGGGCTGCAGCATATCTTATGCCACTCTAAGGGACCCACACTCAAAGTTGTACACAGCCTGCCACCACAGACTGCGTGTCAGGGTGCAAACCCTGAGTGAAAACACAACATAACACCCCTATTGTGTTCAATGCCAAAGTCACTGCATGCATTATAAAATACACCCCTACAGCAGGAATTAAAAGCCCTGAGGCAGTGTGCATTATAATACATGTGAGGACATGTTTGCATAAGCAGACATGCCCCTGCGATGTCTAGTTCTATTCCTAGATATTGCAAGTGACCGGGCAGCCATCTTAAAACATGCACTGGACACTGGCCAGCACGAGTGACACAGCTACATGATGGCTGCATGGTAAATATTGGTGTTTGGTATCAAACACCTCGTCTTAATAAACAAGTTACTTACCTTTGGTAACTCATTATCAAGTAGAGACAATATCTAGCTGCAGATTCCTTACCTTTGAATTTCCCAGGCGTCAGACGGGATCCTGAAGATTTTTGCATGAGCAGTACCCCTGCGAGCCGTCGGGTGGCTTTGTTCGTTTCAGCACAACGTTGTCAGCATCGATGGCATGGGAAGTGACGTCGTGGTCACCTATATAGATGCCACCCAGGCACGCGGAGGTCAATTAATTTTCACGACTTTCCACAGCAGGAGCGCAGAGCCATGAAGTGCACTGACATTTGTGTGTCCAAACTAGGACCCTGAAAGGGATAGCCCTTAACCCTAAGAAATCAGTCCTTAGAGTGGAGAGGCATGGTTAGGTCTGTAAGGAATCTGAAGCTAGATATTTTCTCTGGGCTGTGGAGAAATGTGTCTACACTAAAAAGTCCAATACGACCCTCTTCGGACATGATTGTCCAGGAAGTAGTGTTTGGCAAACGTGCAGGGATGCCCTGCTTGCTGCCTGACGGATGTCCACAGCTGGGATTCCAACTGCCAACACCATGGTTGCCGCTTTTCCTCTTGTGGAATGGGCCTGTAAGCTCCCGGAGGCTGTTTCTTGGCTAGGACATAACAAATTTTAATACAGAGAATGACCCAGCATGAAATAGTTTGCTTCTGTATTTCCCAACCTTTCTTTACTTCAACATAGCTCATGAAGAGTTGGTTGTCCACCTGGAACTCTTTTGTGGGGCCAAGATAGAACAACAACACTCTTTTTGAGTCCAGACAGTGGAGGTGTTTCTCTTCTTTAGAGGGATGCGGATGAGCATAAAAGGTGGGCAGTGTGACAGATTGTCTCAAATGGAATGGGGTCACAGCCTTTGGAAAGAAAGAGGCCCTAGTGCGAAACACCACTTTGTCTGGAAACACATTCAAGTAGAGAGGCTTGGATGACAAAGCCTACAGCTCACTAATCCTCCTGGTGGATGTTATTGCCACGAGAAAGGCTGTTTGATGGTAAGCAGTCAGAGGGGGCTATTGTGCAGTGGTTCGAAGGGATTAAACATGAGGTAGGTGAGAAACAATTTAAAGTCCCAATGAGATATAATAAAGGACGAAGGAGGAAACATATGTACAAGCCCCTAGAGAAACCCATTTACATTAGGGGACTTAAATATAGAGGGTTGGTCAGGCAGCAGCAAGAAGGCAGACAGAGCAGAGAGATAACCCTTAAGAGTACCCAGAGCAGAGCTCTGCTGGGCAAGGGTAAGAATGAAGAAAGAATATCAGAAAGAGGGTCAGAAAGAGGGTCAATATGTTTTTCTGTACAATAATTTACAAACTTTTGCCATTGGCAGGCGTACACCGTCTTGGTGGAGGGATGCTTGGCTGCCAGAATAATCTTACAGACTTTGGGAGGAAGGTTAAAAGCTATCAACTGTCACCACTCAATCTCCATGTAAGAAGTCGTAGAGTTCACAGATGCGAGCAGAGGACCCTCCCCTGCTGTTGCAACAGAAGATCCTCCTGAAGGGGCAACCTAATCAGAGGATCGATGCACATTTTCAGAAGCTCAGGATTCCAGACTCTGGTGCCACATGAAAGACTTGGGCCCGGTTGTTTCTGATCTTCTCAAGAACTCTGGACAGAAGTGGTATGGGCAGAAAGATGTACAGGATGCCTGAATTCCACTCAAGATTAAAATCAACTCCGAGAGATAGCCACCTTGGAAACTCCAACACTCAAAACTTCTGACAGTGCCCGTTCTCTAGGGAGTCAAATAGATCTAACCAAGGCTCTCCCCACTGCTGAAAGAGTCTTTCTGCCACCTCCAAATGGAAATGCCACTCATGATCCGCTAGGCATCCGCAGCTGAGTTTGTACGCCCTGTCGTTTGGAGAACCTGCAAGGTGTTGAACCATCAGGGAAATGTCCTGCTGTTCCAGCCATGTCCAGAAAGGCAGGGCCTCTTGATAAAAGGTCCACAAACTCACCCTCCCTTGCTTGTTGCAGTACCACAATTCAGTGGTTTTGTCCATGAACAACTGCACTAATTTACCCTTGATAGAAGGAAGAAATGCTTTCAATGCTGGCTGGATCGCATGGACCTCCAATAAGTTGATGTGGAGTCCAGATTCTGCCAGAGATCAGAGTCCTCTGATCTCCACCTCTCCCAGATTGCCACTCCACCCCAGGAGCGATGCATCTGTCACTACTATCAGATCTGGTTGGGGAAGGGACAGGAGTCTGCCTCTGACCCAATTGAGGTTTATCAGCCACCACTGCAGATCTTTTGCAGTTCCCTCCAAGATCCAACAGCCAATTGTCTAGATAGGGAAAGACTGGCACCACTGATCTCCACAGATGAGCTGTGACCACCGCCCGCCATCACCTTGCTGAACGTCCGAGAAGCACTGGTAAGGCCAAAGAGGAGCACGGTGAACTGAAAGTGCTAGTTGCCTACCATAAACCACAGGTAACATCTGTAGACAGGCAGGATGGGAATATGGAAATCAACCTGCAAGGCCAACGCTACCATCCAGTCTCCTTGGTCTAGGGAAGACAAGACCTAGGCCAAAATGAGCATCTTGAATTCCTTCTTTTGGAGTAAGAGATTAAGGGTTGGGAGGACTAGGATCAGCCAAAGACCCTTGTTCTTTTTGGGTATCAGAAAGTAGCAGGAATAACAACCACTGCCCACTTCTGATATCTGGACCCTTTCGATAGCTCCCTTGGCCAAGGGAGCCACGAGTTCCTCGCAGAGCAAGGTCAAATGATCCTCTGTCAGCTGATTGTGTGTTGGAGGTATAGGAAAAGGGGAGGATTCAAGGGGAAGGGAGTAGCCACTTGGAATGATCTACAAGACCCATATATCCAATGTAATGGACCCCCAGTGGTGGAGATGATGTTAGATTCTCCTTCCGACTGGTTGTCAATGGTCGTGCAGAACAAGATTAGGAGGGCTTGGAAACTGCAGCTGCTGGGGCATTGGTGATTGTGGCCAACCTCTTGTTTCCTGACACACGGATGCTGAATGCACCACTCCCACATCTAGGCAGAGCTTGGGGAGCCTGCACTGGATGGTGGCTGACATACAGATGGCACAGTGGCACACCCCTTCCATAGCCATGAAAGGGGCAAAAGGCAGACTGTTGACGGGGGTCCCTGAGGTCACGATAGGACTTTAGCATATAGCACTCAAGCCTGTTTATCATCGCCAGTACCAGTCTCCTCAATGTGGTCTTGTCGTCCCTCCCCTGTGTTTCCTCCAGGGGCAGTCTCTGTAGAGCCACCAGTGCTTTCTCCTTATGTAAGAGCTCAGCCTGTAGGATCTTGCAAAACCCGCATGTAAGGCCCATACACCGACCTCTGAGGACTGCATTCATCGCACCAACTCTGAGGTGCGACTACGTGTTTCCTGCCAGTTGTCTGTAAGTAATTTTGGAGGGCCTCAGCCAGAATTTTCCATCCATGATGGTCCTGCAAACTGTCAGTCAATGCTGGTCCAAGGTGATCCTATTTGCATCCTCTGGTAGCTCCGCTTGGCAACACCTAATTATATAATTGCTGTCCACTGGATAGCATGTACTTTTACAGCCCCTGTCCATTATTACGCCGTTTCCTCACTTTTGCACGTGCACCTCTTTACTCTATGGTTACTCTGTGGTTTTGTTTACCAAGCCAGCAGTTCGCCTTATTTGCCCATAACTTTGGGCTGGTCTTGTGCTTAAGCCAGTAAACAGATCAGTCTACCATGATGATAAGCATTCACTTCACTGGAATCGATTAGTCTTATCTGTTGCTTGTTTCTTTGTCAACTTTTGGGCACGTTTGTTATTTAATTCCTTTCCCTTTTTCGTTATCTGGCCTTTTTTATTCTCTGGAATCCTTTTAAGCAATTATTGTGGTCTAGATAATTTTTCTTATATGCTGGCGATGTCTCTCATGCTAACTGGGGCTTTTTGTCTTATTTTGCAATATTTGACTTGAGGTTTTTAACTTTTCGAGTTGCGCTCCTCATAATATCAATTGTCTAATTGAATTTATTAATGTCTACTTGAATTTATTTGACTGATGTAAGTATGTGCATTACTGCATGAACTTAATGCCAGATAAGTTTGCTACTAGGTGAGATCTTACAAAAAGTGTCTCCCGACTTATTGATATGTGTTGTTTTCCATTTTGTTCTGTTTTTGTTTTCTTTACAGATATAATTTGTAGCAAGATTATTGATAAGACTTTATTGTTTGTAGAAATGCCCTCATTTTCTATTTTGATAATCTGTATGATATATTTGACAATTTTGTTGTAAGCATGTATCATTTGGCACTGCCATTGCTGCCTATTTATATCAATTAATACCATGTTTTGCTTAGGTCCAGATTTCATTACTCCTTAAACCTTTAAGGTCACCTCTTTTCACAGGTGTATTTGTCTTTTCAATTGTTCAGCAATCATGTTTTTCATCCATATCAAATCCCTTTCTGTTCTAAAGGAAGCAACATATCAATGTAGATTGGTTAAAATATTTTTGACATCCCCGGGGTGTTTTCTGTGTGTGTTGTCCTTCTCTTTCATTTTCGTTTCACAGCTTTGCTCTCATTTTACATGCACATTTTCTGTTCTCTTGGTATCTTTCTCCACAGCATGATTCTTTTTTCTACTCACCACTACCTAGGTGATTAAATATATTCATAAACAAATTTGATGATCTATGTAACCCTTATTAATTATACATTTCAGTAGTTGTCTTTTATCTTCTTCATATGTTTTCTTCTTTTTCGCTTGTCCCTTGCTTTTCATTTCCTGTCACCTTTTTTCCTTTATACACTCTTCATTTTTTTAATCTCACACTGGTTATCCCCTGGTGATTTCCACCTATCTTTATTATTCTAGTAAATAACCTGTTGGGACTGATGAAGTGACTGTACCTGTGAAACATGTGTTTTCCTGTAACTACAAGCTATGCTCTGGAGAGGATCAATCTAACAAAGGCATTTTTTCCATTACACTCACATTTGTGTGAAACTACAACTTATTTCTGAAGACCATCAAAACAATTCTTGTTTTTTCCTCTTATAGGTGACCTTGACATCACTACATTGCATATGACAACGACCGTGGAACCGAACAAAGCCACCCAACCTCATGCAGGAGTACTGCTCACGAAAACAATTCTGGATCCAGTCTAACGCCTGGAGAAATTAAGGAATCTGAGTCTAGATGTCTCTATCAGATAAGCCTAACTGCTTGCCCACACTACCAAAAAAGAGCTTTTAGGGTTATTCATTTAACCCCTGTCACAAATAAGGGTTGCACTGGACTATCTGCATAGTGTCCCCTTACATTGGTAAACTACATAGATAGCAAGCTTCCTACAGACTTGGTTAGGCTGTTGATTCACTGCTAGAATATCTTTGCAGTTGCCTGTGTAATTTTCAAGTGTGTCTTCATGTGGTGTCATGAGGTATAAACGACATCTGATTGCATCAGGTTCAAAGAATGTGGGATGTCACAATCTGTGATGTCATCGGGGTAAAGAGTATGCAGAGTCATTTCCCCTACCCCTATGATTTTTGCTGACTTCACATCCATGCTGTGTAGGAAAGTACCATCTTGCCTGGCATGTTACCCCCATTTTTCACTGTATATATGTTGTTTTAGTTGTATGTGTCACTGGGACCCTGGTAACCCAGGGCCCCAGTGCTCATAAGTGTGCCTGAATGTGTTACCTGTGTAGTGACTAACTGTCTCACTGAGGCTCTGCTAATCAGAACCTCAGTGGTTATGCTCTCTCATTTCTTTCCAAATTGTCACTAACAGGCTAGTGACCATTTTTACCAATTTACATTGGCTTACTGGAACACCCTTATAATTCCCTAGTATTTGGTACTGAGGTACCCAGGGTATTGGGGTTCCAGGAGATCCCTATGGGCTGCAGCATTTATTTTGCCACCCATAGGGAGCTCTGACAATTCTTACACAGGCCTGCCACTGCAGCCTGAGTGAAATAACGTCCACGTTATTTCACAGCCATTTTACACTGCACTTAAGTAACTTATAAGTCACCTATATGTCTAACCTTTACCTGGTAAAGGTTAGGTGCAAAGTTACTTAGTGTGAGGGCACCCTGGCACTAGCCAAGGTGCCCCCACATTGTTCAGAGCCAATTCCCTGAACTTTGTGAGTGCGGGGACACCATTACACGCGTGCACTACATATA
Source organism: Pleurodeles waltl (assembly GCF_031143425.1). Taxonomy (NCBI): domain Eukaryota; kingdom Metazoa; phylum Chordata; class Amphibia; order Caudata; family Salamandridae; genus Pleurodeles; species Pleurodeles waltl. The sequence goes on along the minus strand of NC_090444.1, from coordinate 1,837,481,117 downwards.
GGTCAATACCTATATGTAGCTTCACAATGGTAACTCCGAATATGGCCATGTAACATGTCTAAGATCATGGAATTGCCCCCTCTATACCATCCTGGCATAGTTGGCACAATCCCATGATCCCAGTGGTCTGTAGCACAGACCCTGGTACTGCCAAACTGTCCTTCCTGTGGTTTCACTGCAGCTGCTGCTGCTGCCAACCCCTCAGACAGGCATCTGCCCTCCTGGGGTCCAGCCAGGCCTGGCCCAGGATGGCAGAACAAAGGACTTCCTCTGAGAGAGGGTGTGACACCCTCTCCCTTTGGAAAATGGTGTGAAGGCAGGGGAGGAGTAGCCTCCCCCAGCCTCTGGAAATGCTTTCTTGGGCACAGATGTGCCCAATTCTGCATAAGCCAGTCTACACCGGTTCAGGGGACCCCTTAGCCCTGCTCTGGCGTGAAACTGGACAAAGGAAAGGGGAGTGACCACTCCCCTGACCTGCACCTCCCCTGGGAGGTGTCCAGAGCTCCTCCAGTGTGCTCCAGACCTCTGCCATCTTGGAAACAGAGGTGCTGCTGGCACACTGGACTGCTCTGAGTGGCCAGTGCCACCAGGTGACGTCAGAGACTCCTTCTGATAGGCTCCTTCAGGTGTTAGTAGCCTATCCTCTCTCCTAGGTAGCCAAACCCTCTTTTCTGGCTATTTAGGGTCTCTGTCTCTGGGGAAACTTTAGATAACGAATGCAAGAGCTCAGCCGAGTTCCTCTGCATCTCTTTCTTCACCTTCTACCAAGGAATCGACTGCTGACCGCGCTGGAAGCCTGCAAAACTGCAACATAGTAGCAAAGACGACTACTGCAACTCTGTAACGCTGATCCTGCCGCCTTCTCGACTGTTTTCCTGGTGGTGCATGCTGTGGGGGTAGTCTGCCTCCTCTCTGCACTAGAAGCTCCGAAGAAATCTCCCGTGGGTCGACGGAATCTTCCCCCTGCAACCGCAGGCACCAAAAAGCTGCATTACCAGTCCCTTGGGTCTCCTCTCAGCATGACGAGCGAGGTCCCTCGAATCCAGCAACTCTGTCCAAGTGACCCCCACAGTCCAGTGACTCTTCAGTCCAAGTTTGGTGGAGGTAAGTCCTTGCCTCACCTCGCTAGACTGCATTGCTGTAAACCGTGACTTTTGCAGCTACTCCGGCACCTGTGCACTTCCGGCGGAAATCCTTTGTGCACAGCCAAGCCTGGGTCCACGGCACTCTAACCTGCATTGCACGACTTTCTAAGTTGGTCTCCGGCGACGTGGGACTCCTTTGTGTAACTTCGGGTGAGCACCGTTTAACGCATCCTTGTAGTTCCTGTTTCTGGCACTTCTCCAGGCGCTACCTGCTGCTAAGAGGGCTCCTTGTCTTGCTCGATGTCCCCTCAACCGCCTCGTCCAATTTGCGACCTCCTGGTCCCTCCTGTGCCACAGCAGCGTCCAAAAACGCTAACCGCACGATTTGCAGCTAGCAAGGCCTGTTGGCGTTCTTTCGGTGGGAAAACACTTCTGCACGACTCTACAAGGCGAGAGGGATCCGTCCTCCAAAGGGAAAGTCTCTAACCCTTTGCGTTCCTGCAGACATCGCAGCTTCTTCTGTCCAGTAGAAGCTTCTTTGCACCCACAGCTGGCATTTCCTGGGCATCTGCCCATCTCCGACTTGCTTGTGACTTTTGGACTTGGTCCCCTTGTTCCGCAGGTACCCTAGATTGGAAATCCATCGTTGTTGCATTGCTGGTTTGTGTCTTTCCTGCATTATTCCCCTATCACAACTTCTTTGTCCTTTGGGGAACTTTAGTGCACTTTGCACTCACTTTTCAGGGTCTTGGGGTGGGTTATTTTTCTAACTCTCACTATTTTCTAATAGTCCCAGCGACCCTCTACAAGGTCACATAGGTTTGGGGTCCATTCGTGGTTCGCATTCCACTTTTGGAGTATATGGTTTGTGTTGCCCCTATCCCTATGTGTCCCCATTGCATCCTATTGTAACTATACATTGTTTGCACTGTTTCCTAAGACTATACTGCATATTTTTGGTATTGTGTATATATATCTTGTGTATATTTCCTATCCTCTCACTGAGGGTACACTCTAAGATACTTTGGCATATTGTCATAAAAATAAAGTACCTTTATTTTTAGTATAACTGTGTATTGTGTTTTCTTATGATATTGTGCATATGACACTATGTGGTACTGTAGTAGCTTCACACGTCTCCTAGTTCAGCCTAAGCTGCTCTGCTAAGCTACCATTATCAATCAGCCTAAGCTGCTAGACACCCTATACACTAATAAGGGATAACTGGGCCTGATGCAAGGTGCAAGTACCCCTTGGTACTCACTACAAGCCAGTCCAGCCTCCTACATTGGTTGTGCAGTGGTGGGATAAGTGCTTTGAGACTACTTACCACTCTTGTCATTGTACTTTTCATAAGAGAAAAATATACAAAACAAGGTCAGTGTGTGTACACAGTGCTAAAAAGTTTTGCATTTCCTCTTTTCACTCTTTTCTAAAGTGCTGAAAAGTACTTCTAAACTTTCAAAAAGTTCTTAAAAGTTTAAAAAGTTTTTTTTCTGTCTTTCTAAAAAGTTCTGAAAACTTTTTTCTCTTTTTCTATCACTTTAACTCTCTCTAAAAATGTCTGGCACAGGCCAAAATGTTGATCTGTCCAAACTTGCATATGATCACCTTAGCTGGAAAGGAGCAAGGAGTCTCTGCATAGAGAGAGGTTTGAGTGTAGGGAAGAATCCTTCCTTGGAACTGTTACTTAACATGCATAGAGAACAAGATAAGGCTATAAGTGCCCCATCTGTTGAAAAAGTACCTAATAGTTCCCAGTCTGATTCAGGGTCTCCCCCAGGAAAAGATTCAGGAAAGAAACTTCCTAGCCTGCCCATTACTAGACAGTCTAGCACAGTTGGTAATGATGGAGAGCCACACCATACAAATAGTGTTGTCTCACATCATAGCAAAAGCATTTATTCTCACCATACTGGTAGTGATGTTTCTGTTAGCCAAGCTGTTAGGGTGGCTTCTGTAAGGGACAGGTCTCCTTCTGTTCATTCCCATCATACCTCTGTATCTAGGAATGTCCCCCCCACCAACCCTGATGACAGAATGTTAGAGAGGGAACTCAATAAGTTGAGGGTGGAACAAACCAGACTGAAGCTTAAAAAGCAACAGCTGGATTTGGATAGACAGTCTTTTGAACTAGAGAAGGAAAGACAGAAGTTGGGTTTAGAAACCCATGGTGGCAGCAGCAGTATTCCCCATAGTCATCCTGTAAAAGAGCATGATTCCAGGAATCTGCACAAGATAGTTCCCCCTTATAAGGAGGGGGATGACATTAACAAGTGGTTCGCTGCACTTGAGAGGGCCTGTGTTGTACAGGATGTCCCTCAAAGGCAGTGGGCTGCTATCCTATGGCTATCATTTAGTGGAAAAGGTAGGGATAGGCTCCTTACTGTGAAAGAAAATGATGCTAATAATTTCCAAGTTCTTAAGAATGCACTCCTGGATGGTTATGGCTTAACCACTGAACAATACAGGATAAAGTTCAGAGAGACCAAAAAGGAGTCTTCACAAGACTGGGTTGATTTCATTGACCATTCAGTGAAGGCCTTGGAGGGGTGGTTACATGGCAGTAAAGTTACTGATTATGACAGCCTGTATAACTTAATCCTGAGAGAGCATATTCTTAATAATTGTGTGTCTGATTTGTTGCACCAGTACTTGGTGGACTCTGATCTGACCTCTCCCCAAGAATTGGGAAAGAAGGCAGACAAATGGGTCAGAACAAGGGTGAACAGAAAAGTTCATACAGGGGGTGACAAAGATGGCAACAAAAAGAAGGATGGTAAGTCTTCTGACAAGGGTGGGGACAAATCTAAAAATGAGTCTTCATCAGGCCCACAAAAACACTCTGGTGGGGGTGGTGGGCCCAAATCCTCTTTTAATCAGAACAAGGAAAAGAAACCATGGTGCTATTTATGTAAAATAAAAGGCCATTGGACAACAGATCCCAGTTGTCCAAAGAAAAGCACCAATGCTCCTACCACTACAACCCCTACTGCTACCCCTAGTGTCCCTACTAATAGCAGTGGTGGTGGGAGCAAACCTACTAATAGCCAATCCAAGGGAGTAGCTGGGCTCACTATTGGTAACTTAGTTGGGGTTGGCCTTGTTAGGGAGGCCACAGAGGCTGTGTTAGTCTCTGAGGGGGCTATTGATTTAGCCACCTTAGTTGCTTGTCCCCTTAATATGGATAAGTACAAGCAGCTACCCCTAATAAATGGTGTTGAGGTTCAGGCCTACAGGGACACTGGTGCCAGTGTGACTATGGTCATAGAGAAACTGGTCCACCCTGAACAACACCTACTTGGTCACCAGTACCAAGTAACCGATGCTCACAACAACACACTTAGCCACCCCATGGCTGTTGTTAATCTCAACTGGGGGGGGGTTACTGGTCCAAAGAAAGTTGTGGTAGCCACAGATTTACCTGTAGACTGTCTACTAGGAAATGATTTGGAGACATCAGCTTGGTCAGATGTGGAGTTGGAGGCCCATGCAGCAATGCTGGGCATCCCAGGGCATATTTTTGCTTTGACAAGGGCTCAGGCCAAAAAGCAAAAAGGACAGGGAAGCTTGGATCCTGGAACAATGGACCAAGTGCTCCCTAAAGCTAGGACTAGTAGAAGCAAACCACTTCCTACTATCCCTCCCTCTACAGTGGATTCTACTTCTGAGGAAGAAGAATTCCCACCCTGTGCAGAACCTACACCAGAGGAGCTAGAAGCAGACACTGCTGAGCTTTTGGGTGAAGGGGGGCCTGCCAGAGAGGAGCTGAGTGTGGCACAGCAAACCTGTCCCACAATAGAGGGTCTCAGACAGCAAGCTGTCAAACAGGCTAATGGGGATGTCAGTGACTCTCACAGAGTTTACTGGGAGGACAACCTCTTGTACACTGAGCATAGGGATCCTAAACCTGGAGCTGCCAGGAGATTAGTGATTCCTCAGGAGTACAGAAAGTTCCTCCTAACCCTGGCACATGACATTCCCCTAGCTGGGCATCTAGGACAAATGAAAACTTGGGACAGGCTTGTTCCCCTGTTTCATTGGCCTAGAATGTCTGAGGACACAAAGGAATTTTGTAAGTCCTGTGAAACCTGTCAAGCCAGTGGCAAGACAGGTGGCACCCCAAAGGCACCCCTTATCCCACTGCCTGTGGTTGGGGTTCCCTTTGAAAGGGTAGGGGTTGACATAGTTGGCCCCCTTGCCCCTCCTACTGCTTCAGGCAATAGATTTATCTTGGTGGTAGTGGACCATGCCACAAGATATCCTGAAGCTATTTCTTTAAGGACCACTACAGCACCTGCAGTGGCAAAGGCCCTCCTGGGACTATTTTCCAGGGTGGGCTTCCCAAAGGAAGTGGTATCAGACAGGGGAAGCAATTTCATGTCTGCATACTTAAAGGCCATGTGGAAGGAGTGTGGTGTAACGTACAAGTTCACAACACCCTATCATCCACAAACAAATGGACTGGTGGAGAGATTTAATAAAACTCTCAAAGGCATGATTATGGGTCTCCCTGAAAAACTCCGCAGGAGATGGGATATCCTTCTACCATGCCTCCTTTTTGCCTACAGGGAGGTACCCCAGAAAGGAGTGGGCTTCAGCCCCTTTGAACTTCTTTTTGGACACCCTGTTAGGGGTCCACTCACACTTGTAAAGGAGGGTTGGGAACAACCTTTAAAAGCTCCTAAGCAGGATATTGTGGATTATGTACTTGGCCTCAGATCAAGAATGGCTGAGTACATGAAAAAGGCCAGTAAGAACCTTCAGGCCAGCCAAGAGCTCCAGAAGCAATGGCATGATCAGAAGGCTGTTTTGGTGCAGTACCAACCAGGACAGAAAGTGTGGGTCTTGGAGCCTGTGGCCCCAAGAGCACTCCAAGATAAATGGAGTGGACCCCACACAATTGTTGAGAAAAAGGGTGAAGTCACTTATTTAGTTGACTTAGGCACTGCCAGGAGTCCCCTCAGGGTGCTCCATGTCAACCGCCTGAAACCCTACTATGACAGGGCTGATCTCACCCTGCTCATGGCAACAGATGAGGGACAGGAAGAAGACAGTGATCCTCTACCTGATCTCTTCTCTTCCACAGAACAAGATGCTCTGGTGGAAGGTGTAGTTTTGGCTGATTGTCTTACTGCTGAGCAGAAAGACAATTGCATAAACCTCCTAGATCAATTCTCTGAACTCTTCTCTACTGTGCCAGGTACCACTTCTTGGTGTGAGCACACTATAGATACTGGAGACAGCTTACCTGTCAAAAGTAAGATCTATAGGCAGCCTGACCATGTCAGGGACTGCATAAAGCAAGAGGTCCAGAAAATGTTAGAACTAGGAGTGGTTGAGCACTCTGACAGTCCATGGGCCTCTCCTGTGGTACTTGTACCAAAACCCCATTCCAAAGATGGAAAGAAGGAAATGCGGTTTTGAGTAGACTATAGAGGTCTCAACTTGGTAACCAAAACTGATGCTCACCCTATACCCAGGGCAGATGAGCTCATAGATACACTGGCATCTGCCAAGTATCTAAGCACTTTTGATTTGACTGCAGGGTATTGGCAGATCAAATTGTCAGAAGATGCTAAACCTAAGACTGCATTTTCAACCATTGGAGGACATTACCAGTTTACTGTAATGCCTTTTGGTTTGAAAAATGCACCTGCCAATTTTCAGAGGTTGGTGAACACAGTCCTGCAAGGGCTGGAATCTTTCAGTGCAGCATATTTGGACGATATAGCTGTCTTTAGCTCCAGCTGGGATGATCACCTGGTCCACCTATGGAAAGTTTTGGAGGCCCTGCAAAAGGCAGGCCTCACTATCAAGGCTTCAAAGTGCCAGATAGGGCAGGGTAAGGTGGTTTATCTGGGACACCTTGTTGGTGGGGAACAGATTGCACCACTACAGGGGAAAATCCAAACAGTTATTGATTGGGTTCCCCCTACTACACAGACTCAGGTGAGAGCCTTCCTAGGCCTCACTGGGTATTATAGGAGGTTCATTAAGAACTATGGCTCCATTGCAGCCCCTCTTAATGACCTCACATCCAAGAAAATGCCTAAAAAGGTATTATGGACAGCAAACTGTCAGAAAGCTTTTGAGGAGCTGAAGCAGGCCATGTGCTCTGCACCTGTCCTGAAAAGCCCTTGTTACTCTAAAAAATTCTATGTCCAAACTGATGCATCTGAATTAGGAGTAGGGGCAGTCCTATCACAACTTAATTCTGAGGGCCAGGATCAACCTGTTGCTTTTATTAGTAGGAGGTTGACCCCTAGAGAAAAGCGTTGGTCTGCCATAGAGAGGGAGGCCTTTGCTGTGGTCTGGGCTCTGAAGAAGTTGAGGCCATACCTGTTTGGCACTCACTTCATTGTTCAGACAGACCACAAACCTCTACTTTGGCTAAAACAAATGAAAGGTGAAAATCCTAAATTGTTGAGGTGGTCCATATCCCTACAGGGAATGGACTATACAGTGGAACATAGAACTGGGAGTAGCCACTCCAATGCAGATGGACTCTTCAGATATTTCCACTTAGACAATGAAGACTCATCAGGTCATGGCTAGTCTTATTGTCCTTCGTTTGGGGGGGGTTGTGTAGGAAAGTACCATCTTGCCTGGCATGTTACCCCCATTTTTCACTGTATATATGTTGTTTTAGTTGTATGTGTCACTGGGAACCTGGTAACCCAGGGCCCCAGTGCTCATAAGTGTGCCTGAATGTGTTACCTGTGTAGTGACTAACTGTCTCACTGAGGCTCTGCTAATCAGAACCTCAGTGGTTATGCTCTCTCATTTCTTTCCAAATTGTCACTAACACGCTAGTGAACATTTTTACCAATTTACATTGGCTTACTGGAACACCCTTATAATTCCCTAGTATATGGTACTGAGGTACCCAGGGTATTGGGGTTCCAGGAGATCCCTATGGGCTGCAGCATTTCTTTTGCCACCCATAGGGAGCTCTGACAATTCTTACACAGGCCTGCCACTGCAGCCTGAGTGAAATAACGTCCACGTTATTTCACAGCCATTTTACACTGCACTTAAGTAACTTATAAGTCACCTATATGTCTAACCTTTACCTGGTAAAGGTTAGGTGCAAAGTTACTTAGTGTGAGGGCACCCTGGCACTAGCCAAGGTGCCCCCACATTGTTCAGAGCCAATTCCCTGAACTTTGTGAGTGCGGGGACACCATTACACGCTTGCACTACATATAGGTCAATACCTATATGTAGCTTCACAATTGTAACTTCGAATATGGCCATGTAACATGTCTAAGATCATGGAATTGCCCCCTCTATACCATCCTGGCATAGTTGGCACAATCCCATGATCCCAGTGGTCTGTAGCACAGACCCTGGTACTGCCAAACTGCCCTTCCTAGGGTTTCACTGCAGCTGCTGCTGCTGCCAACCTCTCAGACAGGCATCTGCCCTCCTGGGGTCCAGCCAGGCCTGGCCCAGGATGGCAGAACAAAGGACTTCCTCTGAGAGAGGGTGTTACACCCTCTCCCTTTGGAAAATGGTGTGAAGGCAGGGGAGGAGTAGCCTCCCCCAGCCTCTGGAAATGCTTTCTTGGGCACAGATGTGCCCAATTCTGCATAAGCCAGTCTACACCGGTTCAGGGGACCCCTTAGCCCTGCTCTGGCGCGAAACTGGACAAAGGAAAGGGGAGTGACCACTCCCCTGACCTGCACCTCCCCTGGGAGGTGTCCAGAGCTCCTCCAGTGTGCTCCAGACCTCTGCCATCTTGGAAACAGAGGTGCTGCTGGCACACTGGACTGCCCTTTGTGTAACTTCAGGTGAGCACCGTTTCACACATCCTCGTAGTGCCTGTTTCTGGCACTTCTCCGGGTGCTACCTGCTGCTGAGAGGGCTCCTTGTCTTGCTCGACGTCCCCTCTACCTCCTGGTCCAATTTGCGACCTCCTGGTCCCTCCTGGGCCACAGCAGCGTCCAAAAACATTAACCGCACGATTTGCAGCTAGCAAGGCTTGTTGGCATTCTTTCGGCAGGAAAATACTTCTGCACAACTCTACAAGGCGAGAGGGATCCGTCCTCCAAAGGGGAAGTCTCTAGCCCTTTGCGTTCCTGCAGAAACCGCAGCTTCTTCTGTCCAGTAGAAGCTTCTTTGCACCCACAGCTGGCATTTCCTGGGCATCTGCCCATCTCCGACTTGCTTGTGACTTTTGGACTTGGTCCCCTTGTTCCACAGGTACCCTAGATTGGAAATCCATTGTTGTTGCATTGCTGGTTTGTGTCTTTCCTGCATTATTCCCCTATCACGACTTCTTTGTCCTTTGGGGAACTTTAGTGCACTTTGCACTCACTTTTCAGGGTCTTGGGTTGGGCTATTTTTCTAACCCTCACTATTTTCTAATAGTCCCAGCGACCCTCTACAAGGTCACATAGGTTTGGGGTCCATTCGTGGTTCGCATTCCACTTTTGGAGTATATGGTTTGTGTTGCCCCTATCCCTATGTGTCCCCATTGCATCCTATTGTAACTATACATTGTTTGCACTGTTTTCTAAGACTATACTGCATATTTTTGGTATTGTGTACATATATCTTGTGTATATTTCCTATCCTCTCACTGAGGGTACACTCTAAGATACTTTGGCATATTGTCATAAAAATAAAGTATCTTTATTTTTAGTATAACTGTGTATTGTGTTTTCTTATGATATTGTGCATATGACACTAAGTGGTACTGTAGTAGCTTCACACGTCTCCTAGTTCAGCCTAAGCTGCTCTGCTAAGCTACCATTATCTATCAGCCTAAGCTGCTAGACACCCTATACACTAATAAGGGATAACTGGGCCTGGTGCAAGGTGCAAGTACCCCTTGGTACTCACTACAAGCCAGTCCAGCCTCCTACATGCTGTTGTTGATTTCCTCTTCCTCCCATTCAGTTGCCCACTGTAGTTCCTCCAGAATTTCATTCTCCCTTGAGAGTGTATCACAAAAACGTCCCTCGTCCTGCTGTTCTGAACTGGAGCTCCTTCCAAGCCCACTCCTATTTTCAGATTACTTCAGTATTTGCCTCTTGGCCTCACCGCTAGGCCATGGAACGCCGGGCACTCAGCCCCCCGGCTATTCCCACCGGCCGCCGGGGAACTACATCTCCTGGCAGGCTCCGCGGTGACGAGTGACGCGGTCCCCGCGCTAGGGCAGTTCCCCCGAGCCGGCTTTCTGGTGGGGTCTCCCCACCGAACTCCGCAATCGTTTCCGGGCCCAACGTCTCCCGGACGTTGGTCCCCAGGCATTACAACGATCCAGAGGTCGTACTTCTGGGTTATTAACCCTTTCCATGCCCGAACCCGGGCGGCGGCGGTGATTGCCTTCACCTGATCGCAATATTCTTGGGCAATTACCATTACATAAACACGCCTCTTCCAGGCCACTCCATTCAAGCGGTCCTGGGAGAGGACATCGTAGGCGTACAGTGAGTGCCCACCTTTGATGCAGTGAGTGACCTGGCCTCTTCTGGACTACACAGATAAGATGCCATCAACGTGTTCCTTGTCTCCTTCATGTTTTCTCCCTTCTCTTTCTCTAACTTATCTTCTGCTTCTTTTCTTTATCTTTTTTTCAGCTTATCAACCTTTCCTGCCTCCCATTTACCCCACTCTTTCTCCCCCCTCTTTATTTTTTTCCCTTCCTTATTCTCTCTTCCTTCTTCCCCTCTCCAGTTCTCTTTTCCTCCTTCTTTCTTTTTCTCTTCTTTTTTCTTTCTTCTCTCTTCTTTCTCCTTTTTTTTGTTCTTCTTGCTTTGTTTTCCATCTATCCCTTCTTAGGGCTAGTCGCCTTCCACGTTTTGGATCCAAGCAGGTGCCCTTTTCACCTAGGGGCCCGCTTTCCTAGAGGCCGCCCCCCTCTGTTCCTCACTCTTCATTATATATTTCTTTCCCCCTGTCCTTTCCTGCATGTTGTTACCTTCACCTGTTTCTTCCATCTCTCCCTCTCCTAAACCTTAGTGTCTGACAAATAAGGGGGTACTCCCTCTCGAGGACATCAGAGGCCAATAGCCTTTAGGGACAGGGTAAGAAGTTCTTTCTCTCCATCCCCCTTTTTATTGTCCTCCACTCAGATGTGAACTGTTACCCATATATTATATGATGTATGCCCCGCTCACCCAGTAATTCTGTCTGCTGCATGATTTGATTCTTCACGTGTGCTGTGGTTTGCTGTGTATTGCTGTGTCACAGTGTTATTCTCATTTTCGGTATGTTTTTTCTCCATCAGGCCACCCCTGAGTTAGCTCCCGGGCAAGGTAGGCCCCCCATACTCTTTACATATATTTATTTATTAATTTCACAGCACCTTTTGATACTCTGAGCGTGAGTAGCAGGGATCCTTCGCCCTGATGAATGCCCCAAGACTTTCCTAGGCTCGATACTGAGGGCAGAAACATGTCGGCTCCTTGCTCATAGATAGGTGACCCTGTGAGTCCTTGTTCTCACAGAGGTGTCCCCATCTTCACTTTTTTAACCGCTTCAAACAGAACCTTTATTAAATAATTACACAGGTATCTGTTTAGGTGTTTTTATTCCTTAGTTTAGCTGGATCCCTCCATTTCCAGAACCAGATTTAATTTACGCACTCCCTCCCGTTCCTTTAACAGTGAGGTCGAGTCCGCCCAGGTGGCACTGTCCTACCTGGGTGGGGCTAGGTGGTCATATGATGAAGCATGACACTATATAGTGTGTGAGACCACCTAGTCCGTAAAGGAAACTCCCCTCCGTGTCCCCCAGACTCTCCACAGCACCCCCTTTTTTACTGATACCTCACCTCTAACAGAGGATCATGAGGGACTTGGTGTTGCAATTGAAACACCTTCGATTCATCCCTCTTTAGATTTTATGAACCCCGTACTCTCTGTTGTGATTTTGATGCAATCGCCTCTTCATTGTAAATAGGTGTTACTGGAGTGGGGAGAGGCAGCCTCCCCATGCCACCAGACTGCTTTGAAGGGCACATTTGGTTCCCTCCTTGTATAATCCGGTTTGCACCAGTCCAGGGACCGCCAGTCCCCACTTTGGCACAAAACTGCATAAAGGAAAGGGGATTGACCACTCTTCTATCTATCACCACACCACCACCCCAGGGGTGGTGGTCAGAGCTCCTCCAGGTGTGGTGGCCCGAGCTCCTCCAGGTGGCCACTTGATTCTGCCATCTTGGAAGCAAGATGTGCAGAGGCCCCCTGGAGCTTCTGACTAGTCAGATTAGGTAGCTGACATCAGTAACCCCCTCTGATAGGTGGTCACTGCAGAGAGTAAGCAGGCCCTTTTTTGGGCTATTTAGCCACTCCCTTGCAGGTGAGTCCCCGGATTCGTCATGCAGTGCTTCACCAGGACCTCTCTGCAAAGACATCTTCTGCTCCTGGCCACCGGAACCATTGCTGCACTTCACAGAAACCAAATAAGACTTCAACGCCTGAGACGACCTCTCCTTGCAACATTTTTATCGCGTCTCCTGTTAGAAAACTGCAACATTTCCATGGCTGCGCATACTCTGGGGTCAGCAAGACTTCAGCTACACCAAAAAAGCAAGAAAGAATCTCCCTTGGAGTGACGGAGTCACTCCCCTGCAGCTGCAGGCACGTAAGGCAACAACGTCCGGCTGCTGGGATCTGCTGGAGTCCTCTGGACTCCTCTTTAGGAGTGCTGACTGGGCCTCACTGCAACTTACTGTGCCTGCTGCCAGTGGGTTGCTTGTGGGGGCTTCGACTGCTTCTTCTGGCTCTCCTGTCTTCTCAGGGTCATCCTGGACTCCCCTTCAAAGAGTCGAGTCCCCAGGACCTTGCTGATCCTCTCCAGCTCTGCATATCTCCAACAGCTCCAGTTGCATTTGCTTGTGGTTGTTGGTGGTCCTCCTGACCACTGGTCCATCTGCAATCCGGCGTCCAATGAGGGACAGCTCCTAGGTAACTTCAGGGACTCCTCTGCAGCTCCTGGGCCCTGCAGCTGGACTTCTGACTCAGATCTTCACCCACAGAAGAGTAGGAATTGCCTCCTGCCCCAACTGGACACTCCTGCGTCGACTGGACTCTGCCCCCTTCTTTTGCAAGTCTTCCTCATCTGGAATCCTTTATTAGGTTCCACGGCCTGCTTTTGCAATATTCCATTTACAAATCCTTGTTAGTCTATGGGAGGACCAGGTAACTTACCTCTCCTCTCTTGGTTGCTGAGGATCTTCTAGATACTTATCTCTTAGGGTTCCACTCTCTCCCAGCCTTTGGCTAAGTACTCCATATCCTCTGGTGGGGGACCCATTCTTGCATTCCACTTTTTTGGTATATGGTTTCGCCCCACTAAAGGGCAATTGCTATTTTATGCTATTTCCCAATATTTACCTGTGTATAGTTTGTGTGTACTTACCTCCAGAAGGAGGTTTACCTATAGTAATCTAGTCTGGGATTCCTGTAATTTATTTTTGCTACAATGTGTGGTTCCTTTCATGTGTGATAAGTTTTGCAAGAGCTTCACACTTCTCCTAGATAAGTATTGGCAGCTCACCACAGCTACCACTAGAGAGCCCTGGCTATCTAGACACTGTAGCACTATCTAATAGGGGGTTGCCTGGACCAAGTATAAGGTGTAACACCATAGGTGTCCACCACACACTGGATCACCGTCCTACATTGGAGGTGCAGCGGTGGATTCCCTGCCGGAAGACCTCCTCGGACAAGGTAAGTCGGGCTTCCGACAGGGGAGGAGGTGGGGGGTGTTTTGTGTGTCTGAGTGTGTGCATGAATGTGTGAGTGTGTGTATGAATGCGTGTATGCCAGTGTGAGAGAATGGGTGTATGCATGGTGTGTGTCTGCGGGTGTGTACGTTTATGGGGTGAGGGGGGAGTGTGAGGATCGGAGGGAGTGGGGAGTTGACTTTGGATGTTGGGGGTGGGGAGGTGAGGGCGTGTATGGAGGGGTGGGTCGGGGGTTGAGTTTGGATGTAAGGGGTTGGGGGAGCCACCTACTGGTGACAGGGAAGGAATTCCCTGTCACAGGTAGGGCCTACTGCCATGATTTTCGTGGCGTTGGTAACGCCACAGAAAACATGGCGGTAGGCTGGCTCCAAATGTCAGGGGCAGGTCTCTGTCGGCTGCCGGGCTGGGGTTTCACATCCCAGCCCGGCGGCTCATACGGCCATGGCAGTATGAATGTGGCGGTATGTACCGGAAGCCTGCTGGCGGTACTACCGCCACATTAACACTTACTGCTGGGGTCATAATGACCCCCTACGTCTGCATATAAAATGCCTGCAGTAGGAGGCAAAAGATGTACCAAAAACACACACACAGAAAGGAAAAGAAAGCTCTAATGAGACAGGATCCGAAGGACAGGAACCCATACACAAGTGGAGGATGCCCAACTTTTCAGAGTATAGCTGGAGATTAATGTCAGGCATAATAACCACATGAACAGAGTAGGTGGTATGAACACCTCAAGAGCATGCTACACCCATCGGTATTGCAAGGAGTGGAACAGGAAGGATCCCATTGTTGAACCGATGGTGGGATACAAGCGTTGTCCTGGGGATTATGCTGAGCAGGAGATATTTCCACTGAGCAGCAGTTCCGTGCCAGATAGGAGAAAGTACATACTCATATGGAAAATAAAGAAATAGATATAATATATAAATAGAGACACAGCAAGAAAGGGACTACTCACATGACCACCCCAGAAGGAGAATGAAAAGGCAAAAGAACAGAGTGAATAAGTGAAAACAAATTCAAAGTGAGAAAGTAGGTCCCATATGACAGCAGCGTATAGTCCCGACTCGGAGCAGATAACAGCCAGAAGAGAGGCATCTGGAGTTAAAGAGGCACCAGATGGCCAATGGAAGCAGACCATGGAAAATGGGCAGAAAAAGTCTTCGAAAGTACCAATGGAAAAGGACATGTGCAAAAAACAGCAGTAGAACCCTTATTGACACAAGGAACCATTCTACTCCCATAGGAGCACAGAGTAAGTTCCCAGTAGGAACAAATAAGCAGGAGAGAGTGGCAAAAACCCTACATCAATTGCTGTGAAGACCTGGAGCTGAACACGATTCGCCGTAGAAAGTTTCACATACATTGTAGGCGACCTGCCTATCAGCAGAGTATAACAGAAAATTCCTTGTTTAGAGGAATGAGGCCCAGACCGGTTCCGCATAATAAGAACACCATGGTGGGAAGCAGTGTTAAATGAATGGAAAGGTACTGGCTGGATGCAAACCCCTGTACAGGGGTGGCCTGCTCCACCAGAGGCACTTAACCGTGCCACTTAGTAATAGCTCCTTGATATATTAGAACATGATAATAATAAAGGAACCTGCGAGGAGCAGGGAACCCCACACTGGGAGGCACATGAGGACAAGAACAAACCACCACAGTGGAGGTAGAAAAAAGTGGAACCGGGTCAAAAGTTACAACTGCCCCTGAACAAGAAAAAACAAGCCAGAAAAAGACTCTGGACCATGAACAGGACCTAAAAGGAAGTCTCACCATGAGCATCTCTGAAGCGGCGCAAGGCCGAATCGTCATGCACACTGAAAAAGGGGAGTGCCATCAAAGGGCATATCAAGAAAAGAAGCTTGTAAAGCGTTGGAGAAATTGGAAGAACATAACCATGCCCTTTGCAGCAAGCCATAATCCTTCCAGCCGAATCCATGGTATCCATACCACATTTAACGCTAAGCTTGGCAGCCGCTAACCATTGCGTACAAAGGGCGTTAGAGCATTTCTAGCCTTGTCAGTCAGAGAAGACAAAATATGCTCTAATGACTCCCATAAAACATGGCAGAAGCAAGTAAGGACAAAATGAGGATTGGTGGAACGCAAGGCAGAACTAGATGAGGTTGAAAATCCTCCTACCAGAAATGCCCAGCTGCTTGGCTTCTCGTTCTGGCAGAGCAGGAGGAATCTGCGTAAAACTGTGTGCAGCCAAAGTGGTTTGCACCACAACATTTTGAGTAGTTGGATGCTGCCGGAGGCATGGCAGATTCTCCGGGGCTGGCCTGTGTCTATGTGAGATAGAGCGCTCCACAGAGGGACCAGAAACTGGTTGGGTCCAATCTCCCAAAAGGATATCATAAAAGGGCTCACAAAAAGTGAGGACCAGCTCCACAGAAGACTGGTCAGGATGTAAGACATCAAGCAAAGGATCCGTGGATAATTGCACAGTAGGAAGCTGTAAATGCAACACTTCTGATACACGCTTTAACATGTCTACAAGAGCAGAACTAGCCTCTGAAGCCAACCCAGAAAATGACAGGAGGCTGGAAGCCAGTGGGGAATCAAAACCGCTCACATTGGCCAGTCAAGGAACCAATCCGATTAAAGCGGAATGGTTCCGGAATTCGAAGCGGAGTGGTTCCGGAATTCAGAGGCTAAGAATGAAACCCATGTCCCTCTGATGGAAGAACAATAAAGTTAGCCTCAGAAAATACCAACTGAGGAATATCCAACTCCAACGCCACCGCACCTGGCGTAGGAGTCAACATCGATTGATGTCGGGAGGGAGAAACCTCAACATCGGAAGGGGCGTTGTGCAACTCTGGTGATTCAACAATGGGGGCGTTGAGCGAAGTCGCAGGCGCCACCACTGCTGTAGTCGGAAGAGAGGAAACCAGCGCAGAGAATGGGAGCCATGGGAGGCTGTGCATGAGCACCGATTTGACTCCGGAGTCGAAGTCGAGGGGGGCCAAAGGGCACCAATGATGAAGCTGCCGGTGAGGACCCCATTGGGGCACCTGTCACCTCCTTAGCTGCTCCAGAGGGAGTAGACCCAAAAACAGCATTCAAGGATGAATAACAGTCCTGCAGCTGGGCCAGAGTCGCCCTGGCGCCGGGATAAGGCGGGAGGGATGGGGTTGACTCCTGCACCGACTTGTCCGCGGAAGATTTGGGGGAGCTGTGTGGGGGGGGGAGTGAAGCCGGAGAAAGATGCGACTTCAACCGTGGGCAACGCTTACCTTGAGACGTCGCCAGAAACAGAGAAGAAGGAGCCATATACGAGCAACTCCTAGAACAGTACCTGGGATGAGAAGTAGAATATGAAGGACAACAACGCCTACGAGAGTCCTGCGAAGACTGTGACACCTGTGCAGCCAGGAGCTTCATCCTCCGCTCTTGCAACATCTTGGGTCACAACTGTTAACAGGCGTCGCAGTCGTCAGTATCGTGGTGAGTGCCTAAACACCACATACAAACCGAGTGGGGGTCCATGACCGACATCTGTCGAGCACAGGACCCACAAGGCTTGAAGCCAATAGGCATAAACACTGTTCCAACAACAAGGCCAAAAAATGCCAGAGGAAACTGCTTCTTCGGATCCACGTTGCTGCGCAGAATAGAAGAAACTGATTTCAGCACATCGAGGAAGGGACTATATGGACTCTGTCTACATCGTATCCAGAGGACGACACCTATACAGAGCCACACAACACCCTCTACCGATGAGCAGAGGTACTGCTGAAGAATGTTTTTTCAGATCCAGTCAGGCGCCTGGGGGAGAATACTAAGATAAGGAATCTGCAGCTAGCTGTCTCTATCAGACAGTAGTAGTCAGTCCAATGGTATAGCTGGGTTCAACTTGGGAACTGCAGCGGGCTCTGTGTTAGTCAGGAAGATCACTGAAGCGGTATTGGTATCTGAGGGTGGTATTGATCTTGCCACCCTAGCTGCTTGTCCCCTTAATATGGGTAAGTACAGGCCCCTTACAATGGTGTTGAGGCTGAGACCTACAGGGACACAGGTGCCAGTGTCACCATGGTGACTAAAAAACTGGTGTCTCCTGAACAACACCTACTTGGTCACACTTATCCAGTCACTGACGGTCACAACAACACCAAGGCCCTCATTATGACATTGGCGGTAAATCCCACTTATTGCCATGCTGACTGTCGCCAACATACCGCCGCCGCAACGGATTACCGACACCCATATCATGACCCACACATAGCAATCCGTCACTATACAGCCACACACACAACTCCGCCAGCCCAAAGGTCAGTGCTAAACTGGCGGTACCAAAACCCACACTGTTACACCAACAGAAATACGCCCACAGCATTATGACCCACGAATCACTGCAGCGGATATTCAATGGCGCAAAACCATTGACAGTACATACCGCTGCGCTCAAAATACACACACTCAAACAAAACAACACCACATTGGACAATTTGAATAACACACACCTGACACACATACACACATACACACACCACACGCACACACCACTATAAAACACACACACAATACCCACAACCCTTTACCATTACAAACAAGTGCGACAAGAGAGATAGCAAAACCACAGACAAGACGACAGACACACACCACCATCACCTATACACCATCCACGCACTTTACATGACACACCCCAACACTGCACCCCATACACCCTCACCCACACCACCCACAATACACCCATGGCACCGCAACGACACCCCAGGTTCTCTGAGGAGGAGCTAAGGGTCATGGTGGAGAAAATCATCCGGGTAGAGCCACAGCTATTCGGATCACAGGTGCAGCAGACGTCCATTGCAAGGAAGATGGAGCTATGGCGGAGAATTGTGGACAGGGTCAACGCCATAGGACAGCACCCCAGAACAAGGGATGACATCAGGAAGAGGTGGAACGACCTACGGGGGAAGGTGCGTTCCACAGCAGAAAGACACCAACTAGCTGTACAGAGGGCTGGCCGTGGACCCCCACCTCCTCCCCCACAACTAACAATATGGGACGGGCAAGTCTTGGCAATCATGCATCCTGAGGGCCTGGCAGGAGTAGGAGGAGGGCTAGACTCTGGTAAGTCAAATCTCTATTACTATCACCCCCACCTACCTGCATGCCATCACATACCCCTACCCTTACCCTCACTCCCATTACTCTACCACCTCACATACACCCCGCCATCACAACCCACCCCTCCCAATACCAAGCCCTGCATGTAACACCTTTGCACGGACCCCCATCACAGACCTGCATAGACACCCATCACTAAAGCATGCACATTAGAGAGAATCACCTAGCCCACAAAATCACTACTCACAAAAGGCAAAGCTGCCAGGGTAATAACAACCATACAGGGCACAAGATGACACACACAGAAACAATAAGACTGGATTTACATCCCCACAGGTCCTCCACCCAACGTCACCGGAGAGGAGGAGCCAGCAACTTCCAATCCATCCTCAGAAGAGGCCCACAGTGATGACAGCAGCTCTGGACACCAGGATCTGGATGACCAACGTGGCCCATCAGGGATCTCCGGACAGTCGGTAACCCAGGCACAGTCCCATACCACCACAGAGCCTACCCCATCAGGAAACACCACCACAGTACCCACCCAGCGGGCCCATACCTCTGTCCCCAGGACTCGTCAATCAGCAGTGTGTCTACCACTACAGGGTCCCCAGGCCACCCCACAAACACAGGACGATCAGGGACCTTGGATCAGTGGCGGTGGGCACACGGTTGAGGGGACAGAGGCACAGGCCAACAGAGAAGCTGGAAGGACTGCTGTGCGACAGGGTGAGGACAGGCCCAGGGAACCGACTCTCCAGGAGGCACTTACCAACATACTGGGAGCATACCACCATTCCCAGGAGACGATGGGCCAGATACTGGAAAAGTTGCAGGAGACCCAGCGGCTGCATTAGGGACAGTACCCGGGGATCAGGGAGGACTTGAAGGACATCCACACCACCCTGGTCACCACTGCAGGGGTGCTGGCAGACATGGACAACACCATGAGGGAGGCAGTGGCACACCACCGGGCCCCTGACACTAGCCAAAACGATGAACAGCCTTCCACCTCCGCTGCCGCTAGTGGACAGGAGGCCCTGCCACAGGAACAACAGGCCACCAGCACCCCACCCCATGCAGAAGGAGAAACACCCCGCAAACGGTCCCTGAAATCCAGGCAGAAGCCAGAGAACATTGCCAAGACCCCCGCCAGGAAATAAGACTCTCCTGAATGTCACCCTTGTGTCCCACTCTGTCACCCTATCCACCTTGAACTGCCATTGCTCCCCTTCCTATGCCCCCTTGGACAATGCACCTGTGATATAAATAGACTGGACTCTATCCTGGACTTTCCTCCATCATCACCCCAGCCCATTGCACATCCCCCTCTGATCATTAGCACTTAAATAAACACCATTTGAATAAATACAAGTATGGAGTCTGTCAAATCATTTAACCATGTATTCATTTAACAAGCTTTAAACACTGCAATATAACTGTACAGTATTGTATACATAGGAATGACCTGTAGTTGGCTGCAATCAACACACCAGGAGCGATAGTGGGACACAAATATCTGAAAATAGAGATGCCAAAGGGTTCAGTAAGTGGCCATAGAAGTGGGAAAATCAGCCTGCCAGTGACAATGTCAAAAACAAAACTGTCTATGTAAAGTGTAATTACAGTGCCTTACCTGTGTGTCATTGGGAGTACTGTCTTATAATAGCACTTCTGTTGTCCTCATCCTCTGCCTCCTCATCTTCACTGTCCACAGGGGCCACTGCTGCCACACTCCCATCTCCAGCCTCATCCTCCTGCAGAAAAGGCACCTGGCGACATAAGGCAAGGTTGTGCAACATACAGCATGCCACGATGATCTGGCACACCTTCGTGGGTGAGTAGTACAGGGATCCACCTGATAAATGGAGGCAAAAAACCTGGCCTTCAGAAGGCCGAATATCCTTTCTATTATTCTTCGTGTTTGCCCATGTGCCTCATTGTAACGTTCCTCTGCCCTTGTCCTGGGATTCCTTACAGGGGTCAGTAAGCATGAGAAGTTGGGGTAACTGGAGTTACCTGAAAATATTGAGGGACAACTGTTAGACACACACTAACCCTTAGGGCCCACACCATGCCCATACACCAACACCTACTGGGTGGGAACCAGGGCTCACCTATTAGCCATACCCAGTGCCTCTGGAGTTGAGCCATCACATATGGGATGCTGCTATTCCTCAGGCTAAAGGCATCATGCACAGACTCAGAATACTTTGCATTGACATGGGAGATGTACTGGTCCGCCAGACACACTATCTGCACATTCATGGAGTGAAAGCTCTTTCGATTTCTGAACACCTGTTGATTTCTCCTGGGGGAGCTGACAAATGCAATATATGTACCATCAATCGCCCCAATTAGGAAGGGGATATGTCCCATAGCATAGAAATCAGCTTTCACTGTGGCCAAATCCTCCACCTGGAGGAAAACGATGTAGCTGCGCATGTGTTTAATCAGGGCAGACAATACTCTGGTCAGCACTATTGAGAGCATTGGGTGCGACATTCCTGCTGCCAAGCCCACTGTCACTTGGAAAGAGCCACTTTCAAGGACATGGTGCACATATAGGACTTGCACAAGAGGGGGGATCCTGGTGGGCTGACAGATAGCAGATATCAGGTCAGGTTCCAATTGGGCACACAGCTCAGTGATTGTGGCCCTGTCCAGTCTATAGGTGAGGATAATGTGTCTGTCCTTCATTGTTGCCAAGTCCACCAGGGGCCTGTACACGGGGGTGTCTACATCTCCTATTTATCCGCAGCGGTTGCAATCTAGGGGGCGGACGGTAAGTAGCTGGTCAGTATTCCATATTTCCAAACACTACACTGCATTGCATGTTGTGACTGTAACACAATAATGTTGTATAGGCCCAAATGGTGCCTATGTGTACTGTGATGCAGTTGGGTGCCATGGCCTGCCCCCCACCCGAAATGGCGTCCGACTGTCATGTATGGAGGGACAGGTGGAAATGAGGTAATTACGCTGACGTTGTGCGCCGTTGCGGGAGCCGGTCAAAAAACGCTGTGTAACTCCTCATTCAATACAATTGGGACCTATGGATTACAGTGGCCAATGGTGATGTACGCTGGTGGTCACAGTACGCACCGCCGTGGACGTGACCGCTATTTTCTATCTGTTCACCCACTTGCTACCTGACCTTTAACAGGAAAGGAACTACACTGCAAGTGCTGCTGTGACCTGTGTCTGGAACCAACCATGGCTCGTGTCACTGGGGAAAGGGCCCCTGCCTTCACCGCTGCGGAGTTGGAGAGACGGGTGGATGGCATCCTACCCCAGTACCGAATGCTGTATGGGCCTCCAGACCAACAGGTGAGTACACTGTGAGCACGATGCATGGGGCATGAATGCATGGAGTGCTGTGTGTGAGGTCCTTGTGTGGGGTGGGAGGTTGGTGGAAGGGCCCTGGGCTGTGTGCTGCATGTATGGTGGGCAATGTCTGTGCGTAAGGGGATGGGAGGGCTATGGTGGGACATGAGTGTAACAGGCCGGACGGTCTTACTGATACCTTTTGCTATGTGTATATTTCTGCAGGTCAGCGCCATCAGAAAAAGGGTATATAGCGTGCCATCACCAACGATATGCAGACCTTGGAGGTCTATGGCAGGCGGAGCACTCACTGTCGCAAACGGTGGGTGGACCTGAGATGCTGGGCAAGGAAGACAGCGGAGGCCCAGCTGGGGATGGTCTCCCAATGAGGAAGGGGTGCCCGTCGAACCCTGACCCCCCTGATGGCCTGCATACTGGCAGTGGCCTATCCGGAGCTGGATGGGCGCTTGAGGGCATCACAGCAGCCACAAGGGGGTGAGTACAGTTTCCCAATATACTACTTGCGCGTGGTGGGGTGGTCTCCGGGTGGGGGATGTGGGCCTGCGGGTGCCCCTAGGCCAGGCCGGACATTGCAGGGTAGGTCCCATGCTGGGCAGGGTATGATGTGAACCACCTCCAACCAAGCTAGTAGGCATCCACTACTGGGCAGGGATCTGTGAGTCTCAGGTATGCTGTTATTGGCGTTAGGTATTACTGTCCATAGCCTGGTGACTAGCATTGTGACTGGTAGTGCACTGCCTAATGCGTAGGGCTGTTCCCTGTGGGTGTGTGTGTGTGAGGTGTACGCCAACGGTGGTGCTGTTGCAGCCATTGACCAAGTGTATCCTTTGTCTCTCTCCCCACCCTTTTTGTTTTGTCACCCTGTCCTTCTGTGCATTAGCATCATCTGGCGGAGGAGCAGAGGCACCGGCGACGGAGGGAGCTGCATCCCACATGGCCTAGGAGGCCGAATCCACCGACAGTGAGGGCACCAGTGGGACAGAGGGCGAGGGGAGCAACATGGCCGAACAGGAGGGGACAGTTCGGACAGTGATACCTCCTCCGATGGAAGCTCTCAGGTGGTGGCGGACACCTCTGTGACCACCCCAACTACAGGTACAGCTGCCACCCCCGTACCGGCACCACCCTCCCAGCATCCCCTCAGCATGTTTACCATGTCCGCTCACCCAGGAGGGTGGGCATCTTCTTCGCCCCAGGCACCTTAGGCCCTGCCCCAGTTAGCCCTGCTGCCCTGAGTGAGGAGGCTATTTATCTCCTGCGATCCATCTCTGTTGGGCAGTCAACCATTGAGAATGCCATCCAGGGGCTGGCATCCCATTTGCAACAAACACATTAATTCCTGGAGAGCATTCACTCTGGCATGGCGGCCCAACAGAGTTCAATCCAGGCTCTGGCCTCCTCTCTGATGGCAGCCATTGTCCCTGTTTCTAGCCTCCCCCCTCCAACTTCCTCAACCCAATCCCAATATCGTCAACCCCAACCTATCCCAGCCACACAGGCAGACCAGCATGCACCCATGACGACACACAGGAGTGGTTCAGGCAAACACAAGCACCACACTCAATCCCACAGGCCCTCACACAAACACCGTCCAGATTCAGACATACCAACATCCACTGCCTCCACTGTGTCCCTCTCCCCTTCATTGTCCATTTCCCTCCCAGTAGCGTCTACACTCACACCTGCATGCACTACATCCTCATCCACTAACTCCATCACCAGCACGCCTATCACTACACAGCCCTCACTGGCAGTCACCATCCCCACATCCATGCACACGTCCCCTGTGTCCTTTCCCACTGTGTCTGTGCCCCCTCCTCTCAAAGTACACAAACGCAAGCACTAAGACACCCAACAGCCATCCACCTCACAAAAGCATCCAGCCCATGCACTTGCACCCAGACACCTCCTACATCCACTTCCTCTTCCTACACTCCCAAACCTTCACCCTCTTCCCACCCCAATGTCCCTAAGAAGCTTTTCCTCTCCACCGTTGACCTCTTCCCTAACCCTACCCCACCCCGACCTTCATTTTCAGGCCCGGGTGGTCAGAACCCAGGCAAGCACCTCAGCCACCCAGTCCACAGCCACAGTAGTGTCGACAACTACTGCAGGTGGGAGAGGATCCCAGGAACCAGCTGGCAGCACTGAAAGTGTGAATGCACCAGGGCAAGGAGGCACCACCAGCTGTGAAAGGGAAGGGCAAGGAGGCACCACCAGCTGCAAAAGGGAAGGGCAAGGAGGCACTACCAGCTGCGAAAGGGAAGGGCAAGGGGGCACCACCAGCTGCAGAAGGGAAGGGCAAGGAGACACCACCAGCTGCGAAAGGGAAGGGCATGGAGGCACCACCAGCTGGGATAGGGAAGGGCAAGGGGCCCTGCACCTGCAGGCAGGAAGGACAGGAGGCCTGGTGCTGGGACTCATTCGGAGCCCCCACTACCAACCATGGCGGTTCAGCCTTCCGAGGCTGCAGGGGAAGGGCCGGAGCCTATCCCCACCACTGGCAGCACCGTCACCAACACCACTGCCAGCAGCCGCAGCCCCAGTGGGCAGCCATCCAAGGCTGCAGGGGAAGGGCTGGAGCCTACCCCAACCACTGCCAGCCCCAACACCAGCCCAGCCACTGCCACCACTGAACAGCCGTCACCGCCGGAGGGCAGTGTGTAGTCCTGCCTCCATGGGCTGTAGTGCGTCCCGGACCCTGCACATCCTGTAGGTGTGACACCCAGGTGAGAGACTGTGACCTTGCACTCCTCAAGATCTGCATCACATGGCACAATGCCCCCTCCAGAACCAGTGGAAGAAGCCATCCACTCACCGCATCCTTCAAAGAATGAAGCACACTGGGCACAATGCCCCCTCCAGAACCAGTGGACGAAGCCATCCACTCACTGTATCCTTCCCAGGATGAAGCACACTGGGCACAATGCCCCATCCAGAACCAGTGGAAGAAGCCATCCACTAGAGAGACTGTGGCCTTGCACTTCCCAGGACCAAGCAGTGTTCAAACCACCCACTAGAGAAACTGTGGCCTTGCACTCCCCAGGACCAAGCAGTGGGCAAACCACCTTCTTGAGAGTCCCTAGTATATGGTACCTAGGTACCTAGGGCATTGGGGATCCAGAAGATCCTTATGGGCTGCAGCATTTATTTTGCCACCCATAAGGAGCTCAGACAAATCTTACACAGGACTGCCACTGCAGCCTGCGTGAAATAGTGCACACACTATTACACAGCCATTTTCACTGCACTTAAGTAACTTATAAGTCACCTATATGTCTAACCTTCATTTACTGAAGGCTAGGTGCGAAGTTACTAAGTGTAAGGTCATCCTTGCACTAGCAAAGGTGCCCCACGTTGTTCAGGGCCAATTCCCTGGACTTCGTGAGTGCGGGGATACCATTACACGCGTGCACTACATATAGGTCAATACCTATACGTAGCTTCACAATGGTAACTCCGAATATGGCCATGTAAGGTGTAGGAAAATGGCTCCCTGTTGCAGTTACTTTTTGCCTGATATTGATGTTGACTGGACTGAGAAGTGTGCTGGGACCCTGCTAATCAGGCCCCAGCACCAGTGTTCTTTCACTACAAATGTACCATTGCTTCCACAATTGGCATACCCCTGTCACACAGATAAGTCCCTTGTAAAAGGTACTAGTCGTACCAAGGGCCCTGTGACCAGGGAAGGTCCCTAAGGGCTGCAGCATGTGTTGTGCCACCCTAAGGGACCACTCACCTAACACATGCACACTGCCATTGCAGATTGTGTGTGTTGGTGGGGAGAAAAAGGCAAAGTCGACATGGCATCCCCCTCAGGATGACATGCACACAAAATGCTGCCTGTGGCATAGGTAAGTCACCCCTCTAGGAGGCCTTACAGCCCTAAGGCAGGGTGCACTATACCACAGGTGAATGCATAGCTGCATGAGCAATATGCCCCTAAAGTGTCTAAGTCTATTCTTAGACATTGTAAGTACAGTGTGGCCATATTAAGTATATAGTCTGGGAGTTTTTCAAAACAAACTCCATAGCTCCATAATGGCTACACTGAATACTGGGAAGTTTGGTATCAAACTTCTCAGAATAATAAACCCACACTGATGCCAGTGCTGGATTTATTACAAAATGCACACAGAGGGCATCTTCTAAGATGCCCCCTGTATTTTACCCAATCCTTCAGTGCAGAACTGACTGGTCTGTGCCAGCCTGCCACTGAGACGAGTTTATGACCCCCTGGGGTGAGAGCCTTTGTGCTCTCTGAGGCCAGAAACAAAGCCTGTACTGAGTAGAGGTGCTTAACACCTCGCCCCGCAGGAAGTGTAACACCTAACAGTGAGCCTCAAAGGCTCAGGCTTCATGTTACAATGCCCCAGGGCACTCCAGCTAGTGGAGATGCCCGCCCCCCTGGACACAGCCCCCACTTTTGGCGGCAAGTCCAGAGGAGGTAATGAGAAAAACAAGGAGGAGTCACCCACCAGTCAGGACAGCCCCTAAGGTGTCCTGAGCTGAGGTGACACCTTCCTTAAGAAATCTTTCATCTTGGTTTTGGAGGATTCACCCAATAGGAATAGGGATGGCCCCCCCTCCCCTCAGGGAGGAGGCACAAGGAGGGAGTAGCCACCCTCAAGGACAGTAGCCATTGGCTACTGCCCCCCAGACCTAACCACACCACTACATTTAATATTTAGGGGTGACCCTGAACCCAGGAAATCAGATTCCTGCAACCTGAAGAAAGAAGAAGGACTGCTGACCTGAAAGCCCTGCAGAGACGACTGCAACATCAACTGACTTGGCCCCAGCCCTACCGGCCTGTCTCCAGAGTCAAAGAACATGCACAGCGATGCATCCTACGGGACCAGCGACCTCTGAGGACTCAGAGGACTGCCCTGCACCTTATGGACCAAGAAATTCCAGAGAACAGCCGCACTGTTCACAAACTGCAACAACTTTGCAACTTTAAAGCAACTTTTAAAGAGACTCCACTTCCCACCAGAAGCGTAGGTCTTCACACTCTGAACCCGACACCCCTGGCTCGAGTTTGGAGAAACCAACACTGCAGAGAGGACTCCCAGGCGACTCCAACGACGTGGACACCCTGAGACGACCCCTCTTCCCCCCCACAGCAACGCTTGCAGAGAGGATCCAGAGGCACCCCCTGACCGCGACTGCCAGGTAACAAAGGAACCCGACGCCTGGACCAAGCACTGCACCCGCAGATCCCAGGACCGAGAGGAACCACCTAGCAGTGCAGGAGTGACCAGCAGGCAGCCCTCCTCCTAGCCCAGTCAGTGGCTGGCCTGAGAAGCTCCCCTGTGCCCTGCCTTCATCGCCTAAGTGACACCCTAGTCCCGCCTTTGCTTTCAATAGCAAACCTGACGCCTACTTTGTCCACTGCACCCGGCCGGCCCTGTGCTGCTGAGGGTGTGTTTTGTGGGCTTGTGTGTGTCCCTCCCAGTGCTTTACAAACCCCCCCGGTCTGCTCCCCGAGGACACAGTTACTTACCTGTAAGCAGACTAGGACCGGAGCACCCCTGTTCTTCATAGGCGTCTATGTGTTTTGGGCCCTCCTTTGACCTCTGCACCTGACCGGGCCTGTGTTGCTGGTGTTGTGGCTTTGGGGTTGTCTTGAACCCCCAACGGTGGGCTACCTATGCCCAAGAGACTGACTGTCTAAGTGCTTTACTTACCTGAAAATCCTAACCAAACTTACCTCCCCCAGGAACTGTTGATTTTTGCACTGTCCACTTTTAAAATAGCTTATTGACATTTTAACTAAAACTGGGTGTACTACTGTTTTAAATCAAAGTTCTATACTTACCTGTGTAACGTACCTTGCATTTTATGTAGTTACCTCAAATCTTGAATCTTGAGGTTCTAAAATGAATTAAGAAAATATATTTTTCTATATAAAACCTATTGGAGTAAAGTCTTTGAGTGTGTGTTCCTTATTTATTGCCTGTGGTTGTATAACAAATACTTTACACTACCTTCCAATAAGTCTACTGCTCGACCACACTGCCACAAATTAGAGCATTGGTATTAGTTAATTTTGCCACTATCAACCTCTAAGGGGAACCCTTGGACTCTGTGCACACTATCTCTCACTGAGATAGTATATACAGAGCCAACTTCCTATATAAGGTGTCTAAGATCATGTAATTGTCCCCCATTCCAAATCTGGTATTGAGCGGCCAATCCCATGCATTCTGGGGGCTCCACCATGGACCCCCAGTACTGCCAAACCAGCTCTCTGAGGCTTGCACTGCAGCTACGGCTGCTGCCACCTCACAGACAGGGATCTGCCCTCCTGGGATCTTAGCAGCTCACTCCCTGGAAGGCAGAACAATTCACTTCCTTTGGAAATAGGTGTTACAGGCTTGGGAGGGGTAGCCTCCTTGCATAAGCCAGTCTACACCGGCTCAGGGACCCCCAGTCCCTGCTCTGATGCGAAACTGGACAAGGGAAAGGGGAATGACCACTCCCCTGTCCATCACCACCCCAGGGGTGGTGCCCAGAGATCCTCCAATATGTCCCTGGCGTTAGCCATCTTGTTATCCAAGGTGTGGGGACACTCTGGAGGCCTCTGAGTGGCCAGTGCCAGCAGGTGACGTCAGAGATCCCTCCTGATAGAAGCATACCTGGGTAGGTAGCCAATTCCCCTGTCAGGGCTATTAAGGGTCTCTCCTGTGGGTTCCTCTTCAGATTCGGTTTGCAATATTCCTTCAGGACTCCTCTGCATCCTTTGCTTCAGCCTCTGACCGTCGGATCAACCACAGACTGCTCCGGGAACCGCTGTAACAGCAATAAAGTATCCAGGACAACTCCTGTGACCTGCAACTTCAGCTCCATCCAGACTCTGCAACAGTTTCCAAGGAGTGCCCGCTCTGAAGACTCCCTGTCTTCTTCCTGCACCAGAGGGACCGAAGGATTATACTGTGGAGTGACGGAGTCACTTGCTTGCTCCAGCAGGCACTCTTCTTCACAACCACCGGTACTCTGGGACTCCTCTCCTGTCGACGAGCATGATCCTTGGAACACAGGTTGTGCACCAAAGTGACCCCGACTGTCCAAAGGACCAGCTGTCCAAATTTGGTGGAGGTAAGAGCTTGCCTCACCGTGCTGCGACAGTACTCCTGTACACCACGTCTTCTCCAGCTCCTGGGCTTCTGTGCATTTCTTCCAAGAATCCTCCGTGCACAGTGTAGCCCGGGTCCCCAGCACTTCATCCTGGCCAAATCCAGTGACACAAATTGCCTGCATCCAACAACTCGATGTGGGACACCTCCTGCACCATGCAGGAACCCAAAGCCATCTTCTTTGGTATTCTTCTGCAGACTTCTTCTAACCGGAGAATCCTCTTTTGCACCATCTTTTAGGTTGGCAGGGGCTCCTGTCCTTCCTGGAATCTTCTGCGACTTCTGGACTTGGTCTCCTCTCTTTACAGGTCTTCAGGTCCAGGAATCCACCATTTGTTGATTGCAGTCTTGCTTGGTTCTTGCAAAATCTCTTATCACGACTTGTAGTGTGTCCTGAGGAAACTTGCAGTACTTTATTCCTGTTTTTCTGGGCTCTGGGGTGGGGTATTTTACTTACCTTTGGTGTTTTCCTACACTCCCAGCCCGCCTCTACTCACTACACTTGCCTAGGGGGGAATCTGTGATTCACATTCCACTTTCCTAGTATATTGTTTGTGTTGCCCCTAGGCCTATTGCATTCTATGATATTTTCTACTGTTTGCACTATTCTATGCTTGTTTATGTACCTGATTGTGGTCTCTAGTGTATATCTTGTGTATAATACTTACCTCCAGAAGGAGTATTGCTTCTAAGATATTTTTGGCCTTGTGTCACAATTATAAAGTACTGTTATTTTTTAAAACACTGAGTATTGTCTTTTATTGTGTATAAGTACTGTGTATCTATAGTGGCATTGCAAGAGCTTTGCATGTCTCCTAGTTCAGCCTAAGGTGCTCATCTACCTCTAGACAGCCTTAGCTGCTAGAACACTGCCTACATTTCACTAATAAGGGATAAGTGGACCTGGTATAAGGTGTAAGTACCTTAGGTACCCACTACAAACTGGGCCAGCCTCCTACATTGGTGGTGCAGCGATGGGATAAGTACTTGCAATTGCTTTACCACTTTGTTGCTGGTGCTTTTCACAAGAAAAGCGTACTCCAAAACTTAGAGCTATACATAATTGTACCTAGAAGTCTTTCTTAACTTTCTAAAAAATTATTTAAAACTTTCTGAAAGTTTCAAAAGTTTCTGAAAAGTTTTTTTTTTCTCTAAAAAGTTAGGCCTAATAGTTTACTAACTTTACTCTTTTCCCCAACCTCTTTCAGTCTCTATGGCCCTCATTATGAACATTGTGGTCCGTTCCGCTCCACCGGCGGTGGCGGTAGAAACCGCAAACAGATGAGCGGGCTGGACCGCCAAATAATGAACCAAATGAAACACACGCATCCCGCGCACCACCCACCGACAGGAAAGGAGTCCCGCTGACGACGGCAGAGTCCACCCACAGGCCGTCGGAAAGGCACAACCCGCCTATCAAATTATGAACCACCATTCCGCGCCAGTTCCGGGGCGGGAACCACCGCCACACAAAGCCAGGCAGAAAAGAAACAAATAGAAGGATACACTCACCGGAGTACCACAAAACGTGCAGCGGCAGCCATGGACAGAGAGCTGCTGATCATGCCAGCCTTGCTACTTGCCATATATCTACGCGACCGAGACCGCCGATGAAGACGACGACGGTAAGTACTGCAACCTACGACACAAGGGAAGAAAGGGCAATGTTACATACCCACGCACTCCACCCACTCTGCAACGCCCCCCAATCCTTCCCAGCAGCACAAGTCAGACACCCCACACCAAGAGGGAAGTAACCGACCGAAGGCCACTGCAACTTGACCATAGTACATACAATAGCCCCACACTCATAAATAATTAAAACAAACACCAGGGTGGAACTGCGTGCAGCCCAAACAGAGGCCACACAGAAACTTTAATTTGTAGCTCACTGAGCAAAACAGTGCCAACAGGGCCAATGGCCAGTCCATAAAAAGCTATTTGTCCTTGGCCACACCTGACTCCCACAAGTGCTGGGTTCTCCACTGAACGGGGCACCATATGGGGATCCAGGCACCTCACGGAAGAAGGGTGGGGGGGAGGATTTCCGACGGGGTGGGACTTTGACTTGCCTGATGTGTGTGGAGGGAGGGTGGGCTTCTCCTTTGAAGGGGGCTGTCTGGCTCGGGTGGAGCTAGATGCCTTAGGCTCTGATCAGGCCTT
This sequence comes from Pleurodeles waltl, assembly GCF_031143425.1. NCBI lineage: Eukaryota > Metazoa > Chordata > Amphibia > Caudata > Salamandridae > Pleurodeles > Pleurodeles waltl. Next base: position 1,837,449,591 of record NC_090444.1, on the reverse strand, counting down.
CTTCTTCACTGGAGAAGGGGCACGGGAATGGGAAGGCTGGACCGGGGTGGGCTGTGATGTGGAAGGAGCGGAAAGGGCAAGGATGTGGGCACGTTTCGGGACAAGACAGGGTGTGCCAGTGGGTTGGAACAGGTCTGCACGGGAGAGGAAACGTTTCTTGGGAGCAATTGGGGTGGGCGTGGATGAGGGTGTGGGAGTGGAGGCAGAGGGATTTGATGTATGGGGTGTAGGTGTGTGTGTAGTGAGTGCAGGTGACTGCTCAGTATGCTGTGGTGGATGTCTTATGGGTGGGTGTCTTGGTGCGTTTGAGTGTTTTGGGAGGTGGGGGGTGGACACAGTGGGAGAAGACAGACAGCTAGTGTGGATGTATGTTGGGTGGGTGTCTGCAAGTCTGGTGAGTGTGCTGCTTGTGTCAACTACAGTAGAGGTGGTGAGTGGGGGTGTGGTGTATGGGGTGCATGTACGGATGTCTGCTATTGTGGTAAGTGCAGGAAGAGAAGCAGTAACATTGAGTGAAGGTGCAGTGCATGAGGGTATGGATTTAGAGGGGACAGACGGGGAGGCGGAAGAGGCGGGAACACTGGGGGAAGTGGACATTGTTGTGTGTGCAGATGTCTGTTGGCTGTATGAATGCTTGTGGTGGGAGGTGTGGTGCTTGTGTTTGGAAGTGTGCTTCTTGTGTGTTGATGTGCCTGTAAGCGGGTCTGATTGTGTGCTTTGGACGGGGGAAGGGAGTGGGGTGCTGGAAGGGGTAGAGGAGGTTGGAGGGGGGGACGGAATGGCCAGGGAAACTGGCTGCCGTCCAAGAGGAGGCCAGAGCCTGAAAGATCTCTGTAGGGCAGACACAGCACCATGAATGCCATCCAGATAGGCATTGGTCTGCTGCATCTCAGAAGCCAGACCCTGGATGGCATTGACAATGGTTGTCTGCCCTACAGAGGTGGTTCTCAGGAGGTCAATAGCCTCCTCTGTGAGGGCAGCAGGGCTGACTGGGGCAGGGGAGGAGTTGCCTGGGGCGAAAGAGACGCCCATCTTTCTGGGTGGGCGGGCACGGGCAACTCGGTGGGGAGCAGAAGGGAGGGCGCTGATGGTATGGGTGGTGGCAGAAGATCTCACGGTAGTCGTGTGTCCACTAGGGTCCGCCACCACCGGACGACCCCCATCGGAGGAGGTCTCAGAATCACTACCTCCTGTGGTAGGAGCCTCCCCCGTGGAAGTCCCCTCGCCCTCCCACCCACTGGGCCCCTGTGCGTCTGTTGTCTCTTTCTCGAAAGATCCGTGGACCGCTGCCTCCCCACTTGCCGGTGCCTCAGCTCCCTCGCCTGATGTTGATGTTGTACCAAACAAACACAAGAGAACAGGGATGGGGAGACAAAACAGGAGAGACACTTGTAAATAGCTGAATACTGATAAACAATGGCCAGACATACACCTACCTGCAGACACACCAAAAAGGCAGCACAGTGCACTATGCCCATGGCCATGGCCCTGACTACTGAGCAGTATACTGACCTACACCCATCCCCTGAAATTGTATTGGAGCTGAGGTAGATGAAACCTAACAGAGACACCCCTACACCTTTTGGGGAGCAGACAGTAGATGGACGCCAGTCAAATTCCCTGCTCTAAGCACCATTAGCCCTATCGCACACACACTCATCCTTCCAGGCTGAAGTATGGTCTGTGAGTACCCCCTTGTGACTGCTGTGCAGCCTTCAAGCGCCCATCCAGGTCTGGGTATGCCACCGCCAGGATCCTTCGCATGAGGGGGGTCAGTGCCCGACGGGCACCCCTTCCACGTTGGGAGGACTTCTCCCGCTGGGCCTTGGTGATCTTCCGCGCCCAGTACCACAGGTCCTCCCACCTCTTTCGACAGTGGGTGCTCCGCCGGTTGTAGACCCTCAGGGTCTGTAGCTCCTTGGTGATGACATGCCAATGTGCCCTCTTCTGGTGGGCGCTGCCTAGTAGGGTGACACAGAAATGGAACACAGAGGTCAGGCACCTGCACGATGGCAACAGCTGGCAGATTGTCAAACATAGGACAGACAGTACTCCCAGACATGCAGGACAGTGGCACGCAGCATTCCATGCACCAAGGCCCATCCTGGCTCACAGGAGCACATATCTGTTCAATCCACTCCATCCATTACTCACACAGTGCCCCCCAAACCCAGAGACTCACCTGTACCTCTGGCCGGCCGTAGAGTCTGTCGTACAGGGGCAGGACCCCTTCCACTAGTTTCTCTAGTTCTTCCTGGGTGCAGGCCGGAGCCCTTTCCCCTGCACCTCGTGGAACATCCATAGCCAGACGCAGGCCACAGTAATACACAGAGTGGAGTACCTGTCCGCACAAGATCAGTGAGTCAAGTGATCAAATGATGACGAACACGCGTACGTTCCGCGGCGGTATGAACCCTCACCGCCAGGCGGCGATCATAATACACCAGGATTTCCCATTGACATCCATGTTAGCCAATGAGGGTGCGAACAGCGGTCAACACCACCGTACACTGTGACGTCAACCGCTAGCGGTATTAGGTCACTTCCACAACGAAGGGGCAGAACTACAGTGGGAAGACATTTTGCCATCACCTACGCATCTTGAAATTCATAATACTCACAATGCTGGGCCTACTAGCCATATGAAGAACCTAGGCCTCTATCCATTGAGTATATAATCACACATGATTTACTCTGTTCCCTCCTAGTGATGTACATGTACATCTGTCAGGTTGCAGTTCCTGTACAGACACTACTATTTACAATGCAGTGCATGTATTTAGCAATTCGGCCAATGTATGTGTGCACATCACTCCTTTTTCTTACCCCTCATAGGTACTGACCCTTGTGGTGAGGAAGGGCACCCTCGATGTACAGACCACTTGTGGATATGGAGACCATGGTGGAGCGTCAGTTCATTATCACTTACAGACTCACACTTGCAACTATTCAGGACCTATGTGCATTACTGGATCCTGCACTGACTCCCGGAAATCGTAATCAGCATGTCATTCCAACTGAGGTGCAAGTGCTCTCCGCACTCCATTTCCTGGCCACAGGATCATTTCAAGTGACAGTGGGCATGGGTGCTGGTTTCTCACAGCCAATATTCACCCAGGTACTGACAAGGTTTCTGAATGCATTTGTACAACATCTGCAGTCCTATGTGCGATTCCCCCAAAGTGCTGACCTCCCTGCCATCAAGTCAGACTTCCATGCCTTTGCAAACATTCCCTATGTCATAGGTACCATCAATGGCACCCACATAGCTATCATCCCCCCAAGAGTGAGTAAACAGGTGTACAGAAACAGGAAGAACTTTCACTCCACGAACATCTGTAGAAAAGTACCATCTTGCCTGGCATGTTACCCCCATATTTCACTGTATATATGTTGCTTTAGTCCATGTGTCACTGGGACCCTGCCAGGCAGGACCCCAGGGCTCAGAAGTATGTGCCCTGTATGTGTTCCCTGTGTGATGACTAACTGTCTCACTGAGGCTCTGCTAACCAGAGCCTCAGTGGTTATGCTCTCTCTGCTTTCCAAATTGTCACTAACAGGCTAGTGACCAATTTCACCAATTCACATTGGCATACTGGTACACCCATATAATTCCCTGGTATATGGTACTGAGGTACAAAGGGTATTGGGGTTCCAGGAGATCCCTATGGGATGCAGCATTTATTTTGCCACCCATAGGGAGATCAGACAATTCTTACACAGGCCTGCCAGTGCAGCCTGAGTGAAATAACGTCCACGTTATTTCATAGCCATTTACCACTGCACTTAAGTAACTTATAAGTCACCTATATGTCTAACTTTCTCCTGGTGAAGGTTGGGTGCAAAGTTACTTAGTGTGTGGGCATCCTGGCACAAGCCAAGGTGCCTCCACATCGTTCAGGGTAAATTCCCCAGACTTTGTGAGTGCGGGGACACCATTACACGCGTGCACTGTACATAGGTCACTACCTATGTACAGCGTCACAATGATAACTCCGAACATGGCTATGTAACATGTCTAAGATCATGGAATTGTCACCTCAATTGCATTCAAGAATTGGGGGGACAATTCCATGATCCCCCGGGTCTCTAGCACAGAACCCGGGTACTGTCAAACTGCCTTTCCGGGGTCTCCACTGCAGCTGCTGCTGCTGCCAACCCCTCAGACAGGTTTCTGCCCTTCTGGGGCCCAGGCAACCCTGGCCCAGGAAGGCAGAACAAAGGACTTCCTCTGAGAGAGGGTGATTCACCCTCTCCCTTTGGAAATAGGTGTGAAGGCTGGGGGAGGAGTAGCCACCCCCAGCCTCTGGAAATGCTTTGATGGGCACAGATGGTGCCCATCTCTGCATAAGCCAGTCTACACCGGTTCAGGGATCCCCCAGCCCTGTACTGGCGCGAAACTGGACAAAGGAAAGGGGAGTCACCACTCCCCTGTCCTGCACCTCCCAGGGGAGGTGCCCAGAGCTCCTCCAGTGAGTCCCAGACCTCTGCCATCTCGGAAACAAAGGTGTTTGTGGCACACTGGACTGCTCTGAGTGGCCAGTGCCAGCAGGTGACATCAGAGGCTCCTTCTGATAGGCTCTTACCTCTCTTGGTAGCCAAACCTCCTTTTCTGGCTATTTAGGGTCTCTGCTTTGGGGATGTCATCAGATAACGAATGAAAGAGCTCAGCAGAGTTCCTCTGCATCTCCCTCTTCACCTTCTGCCAAAGGATCGACCGCTGACTGCTCAGGACGCCTGCAATACCGCAACAAAGTAGCAAAATGACTACTAGCAACCTTGTATCGCTTCATCCTGCCGGCTTTCTCAACTGTTTCCAGGTGGTGCATGCTCTGGGGGTAGCCTGCCTCCTCTCTGCACCAGGAGCTCTGAAGAAATCTCCTGCGGGTCGACGGAATCTTCCGCCTGCAACCGCAGGCAACAAAAGACTGCATCACCGGTCCTCTGGGTCCCCTCTCAGCATGACGAGCATGGTCCCTGGAACTCAGCAACTCTGTCCAAGTGACTCCCACAGTCTAGTGACTCTCCAGTCCAAGTTTGGTGGAGGTTAGTCATTGCCTCCCCACGCTAGACTGCATTGCTGGGTACCGTGTGATTTGCAGCTACTCCGGCTTCCGTGCACTCTTCCAGGATTTCCTTTGTGCACCGCCAAGCCTGCATCCCCGACACTCTAACCTGCAGTGCACAACCTTCTGAGTTGTCCTCCGGCGTCGTGGGACTCCCTTTTGTGACTTTGGGTGGACTCCGGTTCACTCTTCTTCTAAGTGCCTGATCAGGTACTTCTGTGGGTGCTGCCTGCTTCTGTGAGGACTCCCTGACTTGCTGGGAGCCCCCTCTTTCTCCTCATCCAAGTGGCGACATCCTGGTCCCTCCTGTGCCACAGCAGCATCCAAAAACCCTAACCGTGACCCTTGCAGCTAGGAAGGCTTGTTTGCAGTCTTTCTGCGTGGGAACACCTCTGCAAGCTTCTTCACGACGTGGGACATCCATCCTCCAAAGGGGAAGTTCCTAGTCATCTTCGTTCTTGCAGAACACCAAGCTTCTTCCAACAGGTGGCAGCTTCCTTGCACCCTCAGCTGGCATTTCTTGGGCTCCTGCCCACTCTCGACATTCTCGCAACTCTTGGACTTGGTCCCCTTGTCTTACAGGTACTCAGGTCCGGAAATCCATTGTTGTTGCTTTGCTGGTGTTGGTCTGCCTTGCAGAATCCCCCTATCACGACTTCTGTGCTCTCTGGGGGTTGTAGGTGCACTTTACACATATCTTACAGGGTCTTGGGGTAGGCTATTTTTCTAACCCTCACTGTTTTCTTACAGCCCCAGCGACCCTCTACAAGCTCACATAGGTTTAGGGTCCATTCGTGGTTCGCATTCCACTTTTGGAGTATATGGTTTGTGTTGCCCCTATACCTATGTGCTCCTATTGCAATCTATTGTAACTTTACACTGCTTGCATTACTTCCTTTTGCTATTACTGCATATTTTTGGTATTGTGTACATATATCTTGTGTATATTTGGCATCCTCATACTGAGGGTACTCACTGAGATACTTTTGGCATATTGTCATAAAAATAAAGTACCTTTATTTTTAGTATATCTGTGTATTGTGTTTTCTTATGATATTGTGCATATGACACCAGTGGTATAGTAGGAGCTCCGCATGTCTCCTAGATCAGCCTAAACTGTTCTGCTATAGCTACCTTCTATCAGCCTAAGCTGCTAGAAACACCTCTTCTACACTAATAAGGGATAACTGGACCTTGTACAGAGTGTAAGTACCCCTTGGTACCCACTACAAGCCAGGCCAGCCTCCTATATTGGTTGTGCAGCGGTGGGATAAGTACTTGCAACTACTTACCACTTTGTCATTGTGTAGTTTTCATAAGAGAATAATATACAAAACAAGTTCAGTGTATGTACACCTAACCAAAAAGTTTTGCTTTTCTTCTCTTACACTTTCTGCTAAGTGCTGAAAAGTACTCCTAAACTTTCTAAAAGTTTCAAAAAGTTTGAAAAAGTTTTTATTTCCTGTTCTTTAAAAAGTCCTGAAACTTTTTCTCTCTTCTCACTTTCCCTAAACCTTCTTCTATCATGTCTGATGTAGGAACTTCTCTTAAAATGGTCAATACAACATATGACAATCTTAACTTTAAGAGCCTAAGGAGTCTCTGCACTGATAGACGTTTAGTGGTAGGAAAGAACCCTTCTAGAGAATTTCTGTCTAACATGCTCATTGAGGATGATAAGGCCCAGGGTGGCACTTCATCTGAAAAGTTAGTAGATAGCTCACACTCAGACTCAGGGGAGACCCTTGTGGGAGTGGTACAGGGTTCTCTTCCTAATCTGCCCGTTAGCAGACCACCTAGCAATGCTGGTAGTAATAGAAGTTCCCATCATTGTAGGGATGTTTTTGTTCCTGAAGGCCAGGCTGTTAGAGGCAGGTCCCCCTCTGTAGAAACCAATATTTCTTCTGTGTCCAAGCATTCCCAACCCACCCACCCTCAAGACAAATTGTTAGAAAGGGAACTCAATAAGTTGAGAGTGGAAGAGACCAGACAGAAGCTTGAACAGCAACAGAAGGAGAGACAGAGGTTGGGGTTTGGACCCCATGGTGGCAGCAGCAGTATTCCTGATAGCAATCCTGTGAGAGAGCATGAGTCCAAGAATCTGCACAAGATAGTTCCCCCTTACAAGGAGGGGGATTACATTAACAAGTGGTTTGCTGCACTTGAGAGGGCCTGTATGGTACAGGGGGTCCCTCAAAGGCAGTGGGCTGCTATCCTATGGCTATCTTTCAATGGAAAGGGTAGGGATAGGCTCCTTACTGTTAGAGAAAGTGATGCCAATAATTGTACAGTTTTGAAGGATGCACTCTTGAATGGATTTGGCTTAACCACTGAACAATACAGGATTAAGGGCCAGATGTAGCAAAACGCCAATTTGCGACTTGCAAATTGCGAGTCCCTGTGACTCGCAATTTGCAAGTCGCAAATTGGTATGCAGTACGGTGTCTCAGACACCGACTGCGACTCGCTATGGGGTCGCAATGACCCACCTCATTAATATTCATGAGGTGGGTCGCAAATTGCGGCCCCATAGCGAGTATAGGCACTCGCAAACATGGAGGCCTGCTGTCGTCAGCAGACCTCCATGTTCGTGACTGCTTTCAATAAAGCAGTTTTTTTTTTTTTAAAGTGTAGCCCGTTTTCCTGAAAGGAAAACGAGCTGCACTTAAAAAAAAAAACGAAACCTTTAGTTTCGGTATTTTTTCAGGGCAGGGAGTGGTCCCTTGGACCACTCCCTGTCCTGAAAAAATATTTTTGGGTCCATTCACAAAGTGGAAGGGGTCCCATGGGGACCCCTTCCAATTTGCGAGTGGGTTACCATCCACTTGAAGTGGATGGTAACTGCGATACCATTTGCAACCGCGTACGCGGTCGCAAATGGTATTGCATACCACTCAGACTCGCAAATAGGAAGGGAACACCCCTTCCTATTTGCGATTCTGAAATGCATATTGCGAGTCGGTACCGACTCGCAATATGCATTTCTGCATTGGGAAACGCGTTTAGCGAGTCGCAAAAGGCAATTTTTGCCGTTTGCGACTTGCTAAACGTTTTCTACATCTGGCCCTAAGTTCAGAGAAACGAGAAAAGAGTCCTCACAAGACTGGGTAGACTTTGTTGACTATTCAGTGAAGGCCTTGGAGGGGTGGTTACATGGCAGTAAAGTTTCTGACTATGAAAGCCTGTACAATCTAATCCTGAGAGAGCATATTCTGAATAACTGTGTGTCTGATTTGTTACACCAATATGTGGTGGACTCAGATCTGACCTCTCCCCAAGAATTGGGAAAGAAGGCAGACAAATGGGTCAAAACAAGAGTGAACAGAAAAGTTCATACAGGGGTGACATGGATGGCAAGAAGAAGGATGGTAAGTCTTCAGACAAGGGTGGGGACAAATCTAAAAATGAGTCTTCATCACGCCCACAAAAAAACTCTGGTGGGGGTGGTGGGTCCAAATCCTCTTCTAATCAAGTAAAAAAGCCTTGGTGCTATTTATGTAAAGTAAAAGGCCATTGGACAACAGATCCCAGTTGTCCAAAGAAAAGCACAAAACTTCCCACTACCACAACCCCTACTGCAACCTCTAGTGCCCCTAGTAATAGCAGTGGTGGTGGGAGCAAACCTAATAATAGCCAATCCAAGGGAGTAGCTGGGTTCACTTTTGGTAATTTAGTTGGGGTTGGTCTTGTTAGGGAGACCACAGTGGCTGTGTTAGTCTCTGAAGGTGCCATTGATTTGGTCACCTTGGTTGCTTGTCCCCTTAATATGGATAAGTACAAGCAACTTCCCCTAATCAATGGTGTTGAGGGTCAGGCCTACAGGGACACAGGTGCCAGTGTTACCATGGTAATAGAGAAACTGTTACACCCTGAACAACACCTACTTGGTCACCAGTACCAAGTGACAGACGCTGATAACAACACTCTTAGCCAGCACATGGCTGTTGTGAATCTCAACTGGGGGGGATTACTGGTCCAAAGAAAGTTGTGGTTGCCTCATATTTACCTGTAGACTGTCTACTAGGGAACGATTTAGAGACATCAGCTTGGGCAGACGTGGAGTTGGAGGCTCATGCAGCAATGCTGGGCATTCCTGGGCATATTTTTGCTTTGACAAGGGCTCAGGCCAAAAAGCAAAAAAGACAGTGTGACTTGGATCCTGGAACAATGGACCAAGTGCTCCCTAAAGCTAGGTGTAGCAAGGGTAAATCCCTACCCACTATCCCTCCCTTCTTCTGAGGAAGAAGAATTTCCTCCCTGTGCAGAACCTTCACCAGATGAGCTGGCAGCAGACACTGCTGAGCTTTTGGGTGGAGGGGGGCCTGCCAGGGAAGAGCTGAGTGTGGCACAGCAATCCTGTCCCACATTAGAGGGTCTCAGACAGCAAGCTGTCAAACAGAAAAATGGGGATGTCAGTGACTCACATAGTTTACTGGGAGGACAACCTCTTGTACACAGAGGCAAGGGACCCAAAACCTGGAGCAGCCAGGAGATTGGTCATTCCCCTGCAGTACAGAGAGTTCCTCCTAACTCTGGCACATGCCATTCCTTTTGCTGGACATTTGGGCCAGATTAAAACATGGGAAAGGCATGTCCCCCTGTTTCACTGGCCTAGGATGTCAGAGGACACAAAAGATTTTTGTAAGTCTTGCGTGACCTGCCAAGCCAGTGGCAAGACTGGTGGCACTCCAAAGGCCCCCCTTCTTCTACTACACGTGGTTGGGGTTCCCTTTGAAAGGGTAGGGGTTGACATAGTTGGCCCCCTTGACCCTCCTACTGCTTCAGGCAATAGGTTTATCTTGGTGGTAGTGGACCATGCCACAAGAAATCCTGAAGCAATTCCTCTAAGGACCACTACAGCACCTGCAGTGGCAAAAGCCCTCCTGGGAATCGTTTCCAGGGTGAGTTTTCCAAAAGAGGTTGTATCAGACAGGGGTAGCAACTTTATGCCTGCATACTTGAAGGCTATGTGGATGGAATGTGGTGTAACATACAAATTTACCACACCTTATCATCCACAAACAAATGGACTGGTAGAGATGTTTAATAAAACTCTCAAAGAAATGATAACGGGACGCCCTAAAAAACTCAGGAGGAGATGGGATGTCCTGTTACCTTGCCTCCTTTATGCTTACAGGGAGGTACCCCAGAAAGGAGTGGGCTTCAGCCCCTTTGAACTCCTATTTGGGCACCCTGTAAGAGGTCCTCTAACACATGTGAAGGAGGGTTGGGAATAACCTTTAAAAGCTCCTAAGCAAGATATAGTGGACTATGTACTTGGCCTAAGATCCAGAATGGCGGAGTACATGAAAAAGGCCAGTAAAAACCTTCAGGCCAGCCAAGAGCTCCGAAAGCAATGGCATGACCAGAAGGCTGTTCTGATTCAGTACCAACCAGGACAGAAGGTGTGGGTATTGGAGTTTGTGGCCCCAAGAGCACTCCAAGACAAATGGAGTGGACCCCATCTCATTGTTGAAAAGAAGGGCGAGGTCACCTACTTGGTTGACCTGGGCACTGCCAGGAGTCCCCTTAGGGTGCTCCATGTCAATTGCCTAAAACCCTACTATGACAGGGCTGATCTCACCCTGCTCATGGCAACAGATGAGGGACAGGAAGAAGAGAGTGACCCTCTCCCTGATCTCTTCTCTTCCACAGAAGAGGATACTCTAGTGGAAGGTGTAGTTTTGGCAGACTGTCTTACTGCTGAGCAGAAAGACAACTGCATAAATATCCTAGGTCAGTTTTCTGAACTCTTTTCAACGGTATCAGGAACCACATCTTGGTGTGAACACACAATTGATACTGGAGACAGCATGCCCGTCAAGAGTAAAATCTATAGACAGCCTGACCATGTCAGGGACTGCATAAAGCAAGAGGTTCAGAAAATGCTTGCCTTAGGAGTGGTTGAACATTCTGAAAGCCCTTGGGCCTCTCCTGTGGTGCTTGTACCAAAGCCTCACTCAAAAGATGGAAAAAGGGAGATGAGGTTTTGTGTAGATTACAGAGGTCTCAACCAGGTAACAAAAACTGATACTCACCCTATACTCAGGGCAGATGAGCTCATAGATACACTGGCTTCTGCCAAGTATCTAAGCACCTTTGATTTGACTGCATGGTATTGGCAGATCAAGTTATCAGAGGATGCTAAAGCAAAAACTGAATTTTCGACTATTGGAGGGCACTACCAATTCACAGTAATGCCCGTTGGTTTGAAAAATGCACCTGCCACTTGTGAGAAGGTAGCCTCTTTCTAGCCTTGTTACCCCCACTTTTGGCCTGTTTGTGAGTGTATGTCAGGGTGTTTGTCACTGTTTTCACTGTCTCACTGGGATCCTGATAGCCAGGCCTCAGTGCTCATAGTGAAAACACTATGTTTTCAGTATGGTTGTTATGTGTCACTGGGATCCTGCTGGTCAGGACCCCAGTGCTCATAGGTTTGTGGCCTATATGTATGTGTCACTGGGACCCTGTCACACAGGGCCCCAGTGCTCATAGGTGTGCATGTATATGTTCCCTGTGTGGTGCCTAACTGTCTCACTGAGGCTCTGCTAACCAGAACCTCAGTGGTTATGCTCTCTCATTACTTTCAAATTGTCACTGACAGGCTAGTGACCATTTTTACCAATTTACATTGGCTTACTGGAACACCCTTATAATTCCCTAGTATATGGTACTGAGGTACCCAGGGTATTGGGGTTCCAGGAGATCCCTATGGGCTGCAGCATTTCTTTTGCCACCCATAGGGAGCTCTGACAATTCTTACACAGGCCTGCCACTGCAGCCTGAGTGAAATAACGTCCACGCTATTTCACAGCCATTTTACACTGCACTTAAGTAACTTATAAGTCACCTATATGTCTAACCTTTACCTGGTAAAGGTTAGGTGCAAAGTTACTTAGTGTGAGGGCACCCTGGCACTAGCCAAGGTGCCCCCACATTGTTCAGAGCCAATTCACTGAACTTTGTGAGTGCGGGGACACCATTACACGCGTGCACTACATATAGGTCACTACCTATATGTAGCTTCACCATGGTAACTCCGAATATGGCCATGTAACATGTCTATGATCATGGAATTGCCCCCTCTATGCCATCCTGGCATTGTTGGTACAATTCCATGATCCCAGTGGTCTGTAGCACAGACCCTGGTACTGCCAGACTGCCCTTCCTGGGGTTTCTCTGCAGCTGCTGCTGCTGCCAACCCCTCAGACAGGCAGCTGCCCTCCTGGGGTCCAGCCAGGCCTGGCCCAGGATGGCAGAACAAAGAACTTCCTCTGAGAGAGGGTGTGACACCCTCTCCCTTTGGAAAATGGTGTGAAGGCAGGGGAGGAGTAGCCTCCCCCAGCCTCTGGAAATGCTTTGTTGGGCACAGATGTGCCCAATTCTGCATAAGCCAGTCTACACCGGTTCAGGGACCCCTTAGCCCCTGCTCTGGCGCGAAACTGGACAAAGGAAAGGGGAGTGACCACTCCCCTGACCTGCACCTCCCCTGGGAGGTGTCCAGAGCTCCTCCAGTGTGCTCCAGACCTCTGCCATCTTGGAAACCGAGGTGCTGCTGGCACACTGGACTGCTCTGAGTGGCCAGTGCCACCAGGTGACGTCAGAGACTCCTGCTGATAGGCTCCTTCAGGTGTTAGTAGCCTTTCCTCTCTCCTAGGTAGCCAAACCCTCTTTTCTGGCTATTTAGGGTCTCTGTCTCTGGGGAAACTTCAGATAACGAATGCATGAGCTCAGCCGAGTTCCTCTGCATCTCCCTCTTCACCTTCTGATAAGGAATCGACCGCTGACCGCGCTGGAAGCCTGCAAACCTGCAACATAGTAGCAAAGACGACTACTGCAACTCTGTAACGCTGATCCTGCCGCCTTCTCGACTGTTTTCCTGCTTGTGCATGCTGTGGGGGTAGTCTGCCTCCTCTCTGCACCAGAAGCTCCGAAGAAATCTCCCGTGGGTCGACGGAATCTTCCCCCTGCAACCGCAGGCACCAAAAAGCTGCATCTCCGGTCCCTTGGGTCTCCTCTCAGCACGACGAGCGAGGTCCCTCGAATCCAGCGACACCGTCCAAGTGACCCCCACAGTCCAGTGACTCTTCAGCCCAAGTTTGGTGGAGGTAAGTCCTTGCCTCACCTCGCTGGGCTGCATTGCTGGGAACCACGACTTTGCAAGCTTCTCCGGCCCCTGTGCACTTCCGGCGGAAATCCTGTGTGCACAGCCAAGCCTGGGTCCACGGCAATCTAAACTGCATTGCACGACTTTCTAAGTTGGTCTCCGGCGACGTGGGACTCCTTTGTGCAACTTCGGCGAGCACCGTTTCACGCATCCTCGTAGTGCCTGTTTCTGGCACTTCTCCGGGTGCTACCTGCTTCAGTGAGGGCTCTTTGTCTTGCTCGACGTCCCCTCTCTCTGCAGGTCCAATTTGCGACCTTCTGGTCCCTCCTGGGCCCCAGCAGCGTCCAAAAACGCCAAACGCACGATTTACGTGTAGCAAGGCTTGTTGGCGACCATCCGGCGGGAAAACACTTCTGCACGACTCTCCAAGGCGTGGGGGATCCATCCTCCAAAGGGGAAGTCTCTAGCCCTTGTCGTTCCTGCAGTATTCACAGTTCTTCAGCCTAGTAAGAGCTTCTTTGCACCAACCGCTGGCATTTCTTGGGCATCTGCCCATCTCCGAGCTGCTTGTGACTTTTGGACTTGGTCCCCTTGTTCCACAGGTACCTTCAGACAGGAATCCATCGTTGTTGCATTGCTGATTTGTGTTTTCCTTGCATTCTCCCTCTAACACGACTATTTTGTCCTTAGGGGAACTTTGGTGCACTTTGCACTCACTTTTCAGGGTCTTGGGGAGGGTTATTTTTCTAACTCTCACTATTTTCTGATAGTCCCAGCGACCCTCTACAAGGTCACATAGGTTTGGGGTCCATTCGTGGTTCACATTCCACTTTTGGAGTATATGGTTTGTGTTGCCCCTATCCCTATGTTTCCCCATTGCATCCTATTGTAACTATACATTGTTTGCACTGTTTTCTAAGACTATACTGCATATTTTTGCTATTGTGTATATATATCTTGTGTATATTTCCTATCCTCTCACTGAGGGTACACTCTAAGATACTTTGGCATATTGTCATAAAAATAAAGTACCTTTATTTTTAGTATAACTGTGTATTGTGTTTTCTTATGATATTGTGCATACGACACTAAGTGGTACTGTAGTAGCTTCACACGTCTCCTAGTTCAGCCTAAGCTGCTCTGCTAAGCTACCATTATCTATCAGCCTAAGCTGCTAGACACCCTATACAGTAATAAGGGATAACTGGGCCTGGTGCAAGGTGCAAGTACCCCTTGGTACTCACTACAAGCCAGTCCAGCCTCCTACATTGGTTGTGCAGTGGTGGGATAAGTGCTTTGAGACTACTTACCACTCTTGTCATTGTACTTTTCATGAGAGAAAAATATACAAAACAAGGTCAGTGTATATACACATAGCCAAAAAGTTTTGCATTTCCTCTTTTCACTCTTTTCTAAGTGCTGAAAAGTACTTCTAAACTTTCAAAAAGTTCTTAAAAGTTTTAAAAGTTTTTTTTCTGTCTTTCCAAAAAGTTCTGAAAACTTTTTTCTCTTTTGCTATCACTTCAACTCTCTCTAAAAAATGTCTGGCACAGGAAAAAATGTTGAACTGTCCAAACTTGCATATGATCACCTTAGCTGGAAAGGAGCAAGAAGTCTCTGCATAGAGAGAGGTTTGAGTGTAGGGAAGAATCCTTCCTTAGAACTGTTAATTAATATGCTTAGAGTACAGGATAAGGCCATAAGTGCCCAATCTGTAGAAAAAGTAGCTAATGGTTCTCAATCTGATCCAGGGACTCCCCCAGGAAAAGGCTCAGGAAAGAAACTTCTCAGCCTGCCCATTACTAGACAGTCTAGCATAGTTGGTACAGAGGTTGAATCACACCATACTAATGGTGTGCTCTCACATTATACTGGTAGCCAAGCTGTTAGGGTGCCCTCTGTAAGGGACAGGTCTCCTTCTGTTCATTCCCATCATACCTCTGTATCTAGAAATGTCCCTCCCACCCACCCTGATGACAGATTGTTAGAAAGGGAGCTCAATAGATTGAGAGTGGAACAAACCAGACTGAAGCTCAAGAAGCAACAGCTGGATTTGGATAGACAGTCTTTAGAATTAGAGAAGGAAAGACAGAAGTTGGGTTTAGATACCCATGGTGGCAGCAGCAGTATTCCCCATAGTCATCCTGCAAAAGAGCATGATTCCAGGAATCTGCACAAGATAGTTCCCCCTTATAAGGAGGGGGATGACATTAACAAGTGGTTTGCTGCACTTGAGAGGGCCTGTGCTGTACAGGATGTCCCTCAAAAGCAGTGGGCTGCTATCCTATGGCTATCATTTAGTGGAAAGGGTAGGGATAGACTCCTTACTGTGAAAGAAAGTGATGCCAATAATTTTACAGTTCTTAAGAATGCACTCCTGGATGGTTATGGCTTAACCACTGAACAGTACAGGATAAAGTTCAGAGAGACCAAAAAGGAGTCTTCACAAGACTGGGTTGATTTCATTGACCAGGCAGTGAAGGCCTTGGAGGGGTGGTTACATGGCAGTAAAGTTACTGATTATGAAAGCCTGTATAACACAATCCTGAGAGAGCATATACTTAATAATTGTGTGTCTGATTTGTTGCACCAGTACCTGGTAGACTCTGATCTGACCTCTCCCCAAGAATTGGGAAAGAAGGCAGACAAATGGGTCAGAACAAGGGTGAACAGAAAAGTTCATACAGGGGGTGACAAAGATGGCAATAAGAAGAAAGATGGTGAAAAATCTCAAGATAAGCATGGGGATAAGGGTAAAACCAAAGATCCCACTTCAAATCTTAAACACTCTTCAGAGGGTGGGGATAAAACAAATTCTTCCTCTTCTTCCCAACCTGCACACATTAAAAAGCCTTGGTGCTTTGTGTGTAAAAATAGAGGCCATAGGCCAGGGGATAAGTCCTGTCCAGGTAAACCCCCTGAGCCTACCACCACTAATACATCAAGCTCTAGTGCCCCTAGCAGTAGTGGTACTAGTGGTGGGACTGCTGGCAACAGTCAAGCAAAGGGTGTAGTTGGGTTCACTTATGGGTCCATAGTGGAAACTGATGTAATCAGTCCCAAGACAGTTTCTGTCACACCTAGTGGCATTGGCCTTGCCACACTGGCTGCTTGTCCCCTTACAATGGATAAGTACAGGCAGACAGTTTCAATAAATGGTGTTGAGGCCTTGGCCTACAGGGACACAGGTGCCAGTTTCACTTTGGTGACTGAAAACCTAGTGCCTCCTGAACAACACATCATTGGACAACAGTATAAGATTATTGATGTCCATAACTCCACTAAGTTTCTTCCCTTAGCTATAATTCAGTTTAGTTGGGGTGGAGTTACTGGCCCTAAGCAGGTGGTGGTATCACCTAGCTTACCTGTAGACTGTCTCTTAGGTAATGACCTAGAGGCCTCAGGTTGGGCTGATGTAGAGTTTTATGCCCATGCAGCCATGCTGGGCATCCCTGAGGAATTGTTCCCTCTCATTTCAAGTGAAATGAAAAAGCAAAGGAGAGAAGGCCTGAAAACTCAGGATCCCTCTCCATCAACAGGTAAAAAGGGTATCACAGTATCCCCTAACCACCCTACCATTCAGGATACTATTCCTGTGGTGGGAGAAACCTCTCCTGGGGTGGCACCTGTTCCAAGGGAATCATCAGCTGGCAAAGCTGGACTCCCTGAGGTGGAAGTACCTCTCTGTGGGATAACTAACATTGGTGAGAAAAACAGCACCATTTTAGTTAACATGGAGCATCCCTCCAACCCTCCCAGAGAAACTTTAGTGCAGAAACCCTGCACTACCTCACAACACTTAGGACAGCATCCCTGCCCTAGTGTGGAGCTCATAGGACAGCATCCCTGCCCTGCTCCAACTCAAGAGAAACAGCATCCCTGTTCTCTCTTCCAGCCAGATGGACAAAGTTTTTGCCCAGCTATGGCTTTTCTGAGACAGCACCCCTGTCTGGCATTTCCATCACTACAAATAGGTTCAGTGGACAATTCCCACTGCTCTAAACTAAAACTTACTGATCGAAACTCTGAAAATACATATTCACATTGTTGCTTAGCTAAAAAACTTCAAACAGGGTGGTTTACATCCCCACAGGGAAGTAACCATATAGTGGATGATAAAGGGAGTATCCAGTCTATTGCAGAGCTACTCTCTACTTATCACCACTTAGACAATAAAGTCTCAACTGGCCAAGGTTAGCCTTATTGTCCTTCGTTTGGGGGGGGGTTGTGTGAGAAGGTAGCCTCTTTCTAGCCTTGTTACCCCCACTTTTGGCCTGTTTGTGAGTGTATGTCAGGGTGTTTGTCACTGTTTTCACTGTCTCACTGGGATCCTGATAGCCAGGCCTCAGTGCTCATAGTGAAAACACTATGTTTTCAGTATGGTTGTTATGTGTCACTGGGATCCTGCTGGTCAGGACCCCAGTGCTCATAGGTTTGTGGCCTATATGTATGTGTCACTGGGACCCTGTCACACAGGGCCCCAGTGCTCATAGGTGTGCATGTATATGTTCCCTGTGTGGTGCCTAACTGTCTCACTGAGGCTCTGCTAACCAGAACCTCAGTGGTTATGCTCTCTCATTACTTTCAAATTGTCACTGACAGGCTAGTGACCATTTTTACCAATTTACATTGGCTTACTGGAACACCCTTATAATTCCCTAGTATATGGTACTGAGGTACCCAGGGTATTGGGGTTCCAGGAGATCCCTATGGGCTGCAGCATTTCTTTTGCCACCCATAGGGAGCTCTGACAATTCTTACACAGGCCTGCCACTGCAGCCTGAGTGAAATAACGTCCACGCTATTTCACAGCCATTTTACACTGCACTTAAGTAACTTATAAGTCACCTATATGTCTAACCTTTACCTGGTAAAGGTTAGGTGCAAAGTTACTTAGTGTGAGGGCACCCTGGCACTAGCCAAGGTGCCCCCACATTGTTCAGAGCCAATTCACTGAACTTTGTGAGTGCGGGGACACCATTACACGCGTGCACTACATATAGGTCACTACCTATATGTAGCTTCACCATGGTAACTCCGAATATGGCCATGTAACATGTCTATGATCATGGAATTGCCCCCTCTATGCCATCCTGGCATTGTTGGTACAATTCCATGATCCCAGTGGTCTGTAGCACAGACCCTGGTACTGCCAGACTGCCCTTCCTGGGGTTTCTCTGCAGCTGCTGCTGCTGCCAACCCCTCAGACAGGCAGCTGCCCTCCTGGGGTCCAGCCAGGCCTGGCCCAGGATGGCAGAACAAAGAACTTCCTCTGAGAGAGGGTGTGACACCCTCTCCCTTTGGAAAATGGTGTGAAGGCAGGGGAGGAGTAGCCTCCCCCAGCCTCTGGAAATGCTTTGTTGGGCACAGATGTGCCCAATTCTGCATAAGCCAGTCTACACCGGTTCAGGGACCCCTTAGCCCCTGCTCTGGCGCGAAACTGGACAAAGGAAAGGGGAGTGACCACTCCCCTGACCTGCACCTCCCCTGGGAGGTGTCCAGAGCTCCTCCAGTGTGCTCCAGACCTCTGCCATCTTGGAAACCGAGGTGCTGCTGGCACACTGGACTGCTCTGAGTGGCCAGTGCCACCAGGTGACGTCAGAGACTCCTGCTGATAGGCTCCTTCAGGTGTTAGTAGCCTTTCCTCTCTCCTAGGTAGCCAAACCCTCTTTTCTGGCTATTTAGGGTCTCTGTCTCTGGGGAAACTTCAGATAACGAATGCATGAGCTCAGCCGAGTTCCTCTGCATCTCCCTCTTCACCTTCTGATAAGGAATCGACCGCTGACCGCGCTGGAAGCCTGCAAACCTGCAACATAGTAGCAAAGACGACTACTGCAACTCTGTAACGCTGATCCTGCCGCCTTCTCGACTGTTTTCCTGCTTGTGCATGCTGTGGGGGTAGTCTGCCTCCTCTCTGCACCAGAAGCTCCGAAGAAATCTCCCGTGGGTCGACGGAATCTTCCCCCTGCAACCGCAGGCACCAAAAAGCTGCATCTCTGGTCCCTTGGGTCTCCTCTCAGCACGACGAGCGAGGTCCCTCGAATCCAGCGACACCGTCCAAGTGACCCCCACAGTCCAGTGACTCTTCAGCCCAAGTTTGGTGGAGGTAAGTCCTTGCCTCACCTCGCTGGGCTGCATTGCTGGGAACCACGACTTTGCAAGCTTCTCCGGCCCCTGTGCACTTCCGGCGGAAATCCTGTGTGCACAGCCAAGCCTGGGTCCACGGCAATCTAAACTGCATTGCACGACTTTCTAAGTTGGTCTCCGGCGACGTGGGACTCCTTTGTGCAACTTCGGCGAGCACCGTTTCACGCATCCTCGTAGTGCCTGTTTCTGGCACTTCTCCGGGTGCTACCTGCTTCAGTGAGGGCTCTTTGTCTTGCTCGACGTCCCCTCTCTCTGCAGGTCCAATTTGCGACCTTCTGGTCCCTCCTGGGCCCCAGCAGCGTCCAAAAACGCCAAACGCACGATTTACGTGTAGCAAGGCTTGTTGGCGACCATCCGGCGGGAAAACACTTCTGCACGACTCTCCAAGGCGTGGGGGATCCATCCTCCAAAGGGGAAGTCTCTAGCCCTTGTCGTTCCTGCAGTATTCACAGTTCTTCAGCCTAGTAAGAGCTTCTTTGCACCAACCGCTGGCATTTCTTGGGCATCTGCCCATCTCCGAGCTGCTTGTGACTTTTGGACTTGGTCCCCTTGTTCCACAGGTACCTTCAGACAGGAATCCATCGTTGTTGCATTGCTGATTTGTGTTTTCCTTGCATTCTCCCTCTAACACGACTATTTTGTCCTTAGGGGAACTTTGGTGCACTTTGCACTCACTTTTCAGGGTCTTGGGGAGGGTTATTTTTCTAACTCTCACTATTTTCTGATAGTCCCAGCGACCCTCTACAAGGTCACATAGGTTTGGGGTCCATTCGTGGTTCACATTCCACTTTTGGAGTATATGGTTTGTGTTGCCCCTATCCCTATGTTTCCCCATTGCATCCTATTGTAACTATACATTGTTTGCACTGTTTTCTAAGACTATACTGCATATTTTTGCTATTGTGTATATATATCTTGTGTATATTTCCTATCCTCTCACTGAGGGTACACTCTAAGATACTTTGGCATATTGTCATAAAAATAAAGTACCTTTATTTTTAGTATAACTGTGTATTGTGTTTTCTTATGATATTGTGCATATGACACTAAGTGGTACTGTAGTAGCTTCACACGTCTCCTAGTTCAGCCTAAGCTGCTCTGCTAAGCTACCATTATCTATCAGCCTAAGCTGCTAGACACCCTATACAGTAATAAGGGATAACTGGGCCTGGTGCAAGGTGCAAGTACCCCTTGGTACTCACTACAAGCCAGTCCAGCCTCCTACACCACTTTTCAGAGGTTTGTGAATACAGTCCTGCAAGGGTTGGAGGCTTTCAGTGCAGCATATCTGGACGATATAGCTGTCTTTAGCTTCACCTGGGATGATCACCTGGTCCACCTGTGGAAAGTTTTGGAGGCCCTGCAAAAGGCAGGCCTCACTATCAAGGCTTCAAAGTGCCAGATAGGGCAGTGGAAAGTGGTTTATCTGGGATACCTGGTAGGTGGAGAACAGATTGCACCACTTCAGGGGAAAATCCAGAAAATCATGGATTGGGTTCCCCCTACAAACACAGACCCAGGTGAGAGCCTTCCTAGTCCTCACTGGGTATTACAGGAGATTCATTAAAAACTATGGCTCCATTGCAGCCCCACTTAATGATCTCACTGCCAAGAAGATGCCTAAAAAGGTATTGTGGACAGCTAGCTGTCAGAAAGCTTTTGAGGAGCTCAAACAGGCTATGTGCATTGCACCTGTCCTAAAAAGCCCATGTTACTCCAAGAAATTCATTGTTCAAACTGATGCATCTGAATTAGGGGTAGGGGCAGTCTTATCACAACTCAATTCTGAGGGCCAGGATCAACCTGTTGCTTTTATCAGCAGGAGGTTAACCCCTAGAGAAAAGCGTTGGTCTGCTATAGAGAGGGAGGCCTTTGCTGTGGTCTGGGCACTGAAGAAGTTGAGGCCATACTTGTTTGGCACTCACTTCATTGTGCAGACAGACCACAAACCTCTACTTTGGCTAAAACAAATGAAAGGTGAAAACCCTAAATTGTTGAGGTGGTCCATATCTCTACAGGGAATGGACTATACAGTGGAACATAGACCTGGGAGTACCCACTCCAATGCAGATGGACTCTCCAGTTATTTCCACTTAGACAATGAAGACTCATCAGGTCATGGCTAGTCTTATTGTCCTTCGTTTGGGGGTGGGGGGTGTAGGAAATTACCATCTTGCCTGGCATGTTACCCCCATATTTCACTGTATATATGTTGTTTTAGTGTATGTGTCACTGGGACCCTGCCAGACAGGGGCCCAGTGCTCATAACTGTGCCCTGTATGCGTTCCCTGTGTGATGACTAACTGTCTCACTGAGGCTCTGCTAACCAGAACCTCAGTGGTTATGCTCTCTTTGCTTTCCAAATTGTCACTAACAGGCTAGTGACCAATTTCACCAATTCACATTGGCATACTGGAACACCCTTATAATTCCCTAGTAGATGGTACTGAGGTACCCAGGGTATTGGGGTTCCAGGAGATCCCTATGGGTTGCAGCATTTCTTTTGCCACCCATAGGGAGTTCTGACAATTCTTACACAGGCCTGCCACTGCAGCCTGAGTGAAATAACGTCCACGTTATTTCACAGCCATTTACCACTGCACTTAAGTAACTTATAAGTCACCTATATGTCTAACCTTTACCTGGTGAAGGTTGGGTGCAAAGTTACTTAGTGTGTGGGCACCCTGGCACTAGCCAAGGTGCCCCCACATTGTTCAGGGCAAATTCCCCGGACTTTGTGAGTGCGGGGACACCATTTCACGCGTGCACTATACAGAGGTCAGTACCTATGTATAGCGTCACAATGGTAATTCCGAACATGGCCATGTAGCATGTCTAAGATCATGGAATTGTCATCCCAATGCCATTCTGGCATTGGGGAGACAATTCCATGATCCCCTGAGTCTCTAGCACAGATCCGGGTACTGCCAAACTGCCTTTCCCGGGGTTTCACTGCAGCTGCCAACCCCTCAGACAGGTTTGTTTCCTCCAGGGATCCAGCCAGGCCTGGCCCAGGAAGGCAGAACAAAGGACTTCCTCAGAGAGAGGGTGTTACACCCTATCCCTTTGGAAAAATGTGTCAGGGCTGGGGAGGAGTAGCCTCCCACAGCCTCTGGAAATGCTTTGATGGGCACAGATGGTGCCCATCTCTGCATAAGCCAGTCTACACCGGTTCAGGGATCCCCTAGCCCTGCTTTGGAGTGAAACTGGACAAAGGAAAGTGTAGGAAAGTACCATTTTGCCTGGCATGTTACCCCCATATTTCACTGTATATATGTTGTTTTAGTTGAATGTGTCACTGGGACCCTGCCAGCCAGGGCCCCAGTGCTCATAAGTGTGCCCTGTATGTGTTCCCTGTGTGATGACCAACTGTCTCACTGAGGCTCTGCTAATCAGAACCTCAGTGGTTATGCTCTCTCTTTGCTTTCCAAATTGTCACTAACATGCTAGTGACCAATTTCACCAATTCACATTGGCATACTGGAACACCCTTATAATTCCCTAGTAAATGGTACTGAGGTACCCAGGGTATTGGGGTTCCAGGAGATCCCTATGGGCTGCAGCATTTCTTTTGCCACCCATAGGGAGCTCTGACAATTCTTACACAGGCCTGCCACTGCAGCCTGAGTGAAATAACGTCCAAGTTATTTCACAGCCATTTACCACTGCACTTAAGTAACTTATAAGTGTAGGAAAGTACCATCTTGCCTGGCATGTTACCCCCATTTTTCACTGTATATATGTTGTTTTAGTTGTATGTGTCACTGGGACCCTGTTCACCAGGGCCCCAGTGCTCATAAGTGTGCCTGAATGTGTTACCTGTGTAGTGACTAACTGTCTCACTGAGGCTATGCTAATCAGAACCTCAGTGGTTATGCTCTCTCATTTCTTTCCAAATTGTCACTAACAGGCTAGTGACTATTTTTACCAATTTACATTGGCTTACTGGAACACCCTTATAATTCCCTAGTATATGGTACTGAGGTACCCAGGGTATTGGGGTTCCAGGAGATCCCTATGGGCTGCAGCATTTCTTTTGCCACCCATAGGGAGCTCTGACAATTCTTACACAGGCCTGCCACTGCAGCCTGAGTGAAATAACATCCACGTTATTTCACAGCCATTTTACACTGCACTTAAGTAACTTATAAGTCACCTATATGTCTAACCTTTACCTGGTAAAGGTTAGGTGCAAAGTTACTTAGTGTGAGGGCACCCTGGCACTAGCCAAGGTGCCCCCACATTGTTCAGGGCCAATTCCCCGGACTTTGTGAGTGCGGGGACACCATTACACGCGTGCACTACATATAGGTCACTACCTATATGTAGCTTCACAATGGTAACTCCGAATATGGCCATGTAACATGTCTATGATCATGGAATTGCCCCCTCTATACCATCCT
Organism: Pleurodeles waltl; assembly: GCF_031143425.1. Classification (NCBI taxonomy): domain Eukaryota; kingdom Metazoa; phylum Chordata; class Amphibia; order Caudata; family Salamandridae; genus Pleurodeles; species Pleurodeles waltl. The sequence continues at coordinate 1,837,425,868 of NC_090444.1, read as the reverse complement.
GGCATAGTTGGCACAATCCCATGATCCCAGTGGTCTGTAGCACAGACCCTGGTACTGCCAAACTGCTCTTCCTGGGGTTTCACTGCAGCTGCTGCTGCTGCCAACCCCTCAGACAGGCATCTGCCCTCCTGGGGTCCAGCCAGGCCTGGCCCAGGATGGCAGAACAAAGGACTTCCTCCGAGAGAGGGTGTTACACCCTCTCCCTTTGGAAAATGGTGTGAAGGCAGGGGAGGAGTAGCCTCCCCCAGCCTCTGGAAATGCTTTCTTAGGCACAGATGTGCCCAATTCTGCATAAGCCAGTCTACACCGGTTCAGGGGACCCCTTAGCCCTGCTCTGGCGCGAAACTGGACAAATGAAAGGGGAGTGACTACTCCCCTGACCTGCACCTCCCCTGGGAGGTGTCCAGAGCTCCTCCAGTGTGCTCCAGACCTCTGCCATCTTGGAAACAGAGGTGCTGCTGGCACACTGGACTGCTCTGAGTGGCCAGTGCCACCAGGTGACGTCAGAGACTCCTTCTGATAGGCTCCTTCAGGTGTTAGTAGCCTATCCTCTCTCCTAGGTAGCCAAACCCTCTTTTCTGGCTATTTAGGGTCTCTGTCTCTGGGGAAACTTTAGATAACGAATGCAAGAGCTCAGCCGAGTTCCTCTGCATCTCTCTCTTCACCTTCTACCAAGGAGTCGACTGCTGACTGCGCTGGAAGCCTGCAAAACTGCAACATAGTAGCAAAGACGACTACTGCAACTCTGTAACGCTGATCCTGCCGCCTTCTCAACTGTTTTCCTGGTGGTGCATGCTGTGGGGGTAGTCTGCCTCCTCTCTGCACTAGAAGCTCCGAAGAAATCTCCCGTGGGTCGATGGAATCTTCCCCCTGCAACCGCAGGCACCAAAAAGCTGCATTACCAGTCCCTTGGGTCTCCTCTCAGCACGACGAGCGAGGTCCCTCGAATCCAGCAACTCTGTCCACGTGACTCCCACCGTCCAGTGACTCTTCAATCCAAGTTTGGTGGAGGTAAGTCCTTGCCTCACCTCGCTAGACTGCATTGCTGGGAACCGCGACTTTTGCAGCTACTCCGGACCCTGTGCACTTCCGGTGGAAATCCTTTGTGCACAGCCAAGCCTGGGTCCACGGCACTCTAACCTGCATTGCACGACTTTCTAAGTTGGTCTCCGGCGACGTGGGACTCCTTTGTGTAACTTTGGGTGAGCACCGTTTCACGCATCTTTATAGTGCCTCTTTCTGGCACTTCTCCGGGTGCTACCTGCTGCTGAGAGGGCTCCTTGTCTTGCTCGACGTCACTTCTACCTCCTGGTCCAATTTGCTACCTCCTGGTCCCTCCTGGGCCACAGCAGCGTCCAAAAACGCTAACCGCACGATTTGCAGCTAGCAAGGCTTGTTGGCGTTCTTTCGGCGGGAAAACACTTCTGCACGACTCTACAAGGCAAGAGGGATACGTACTCCAAAGGGAAAGTCTCTAGCCCTTTGCGTTCCTGCAGAAACCGCAGCTTCTTCTGTCCAGTAGAAGCTTCTTTGCACCCGCAGCTGGCATTTCCTGGGCATCTGCCCATCTCCGACTTGCTTGTGACTTTTGGACTTGGTCCCCTTGTTCCACAGGTACCCCAGATTGGAAATCCAGCGTTGTTGCATTGTTGGTTTGTGTCTTTCCTGCATTATTCCTCTAACACAAATTCTTTGTCCTTAGGGGAACTTTAGTGCACTTTGCACTCACTTTTCAGGGTCTTGGGGAGGGTTATTTTTCTAACTCTCACTATTTTCTAATAGTCCCAGCGACCCTCTACAAGGTCACATAGGTTTGGGGTCCATTCGTGGTTCGCATTCCACTTTTGGAGTATATGGTTTGTGTTGCCCCTATCCCTATGTTTCCCCATTGCATCCTATTGTAACTATACATTGTTTGCACTGTTTTCTAAGACTATACTGCATATTTTTGGTATTGTGTACATATATCTTGTGTATATTTCCTATCCTCTCACTGAGGGTACACTCTAAGATACTTTGGCATATTGTCATAAAAATAAAGTACCTTTATTTTTAGTATAACTGTGTATTGTGTTTTCTTATGATATTGTGCATATGACACTAAGTGGTACGGTAGTAGCTTCACACGTCTCCTAGTTCAGCCTAAGCTGCTCTGCTAAGCTACCATTATCTATCAGCCTAAGCTGCTAGACACCCTATACACTAATAAGGGATAACTGGGCCTGGTGCAAGGTGCAAGTACCCCTTGGTACTCACTACAAGCCAGTCCAGCCTCCTACATTGGTTGTGCAGCGGTGGGATAAGTGCTTTGAGACTACTTACCACTCTTGTCATTGTACTTTTCATAAGAGAAAAATATACAAAACAAGGTCAGTGTGTGTACACAGTGCTAAAAAGTTTTGCATTTCCTCTTTTCACTCTTTTCTAAAGTGCTGAAAAGTACTTCTAAACTTTCAAAAAGTTCTTAAAAGTTTAAAAAGTTTTTTTCTGTCTTTCTAAAAAGTTCTGAAAACTTTTTTCTCTTTTTCTATCACTTTAACTCTCTCTAAAAATGTCTGGCACAGGCCAAAATGTTGATCTGTCCAAACTTGCATATGATCACCTTAGCTGGAAAGGAGCAAGGAGTCTCTGCATAGAGAGAGGTTTGAGTGTAGGGAAGAATCCTTCCTTGGAACTGTTACTTAACATGCTTAGAGAACAAGATAAGGCTATAAGTGCCCCATCTGTTGAAAAAGTACCTAATAGTTCCCAATCTGATTCAGGGACTCCCCCAGGAAAAGATTCAGGAAAGAAACTTCCTAGCCTGCCCATTACTAGACAGTCTAGCATAGTTGGTAATGATGGAGAGCCACACCATACAAATAGTGTTGTCACACATCATAGCAAAAGCATTTATTCTCACCATACTGGTAGTGATGTTTCTGTTAGCCAAGCTGTTAGGGTGGCTTCGGTAAGGGACAGGTCTCCTTCTGTTCATTCCCATCATACCTCTGTATCTAGGAATGTCCCTCCCACCAACCCTGATGACAGAATGTTAGAGAGGGAACTCAATAAGTTGAGGGTGGAACAAACCAGACTGAAGCTTAAAAAGCAACAGCTGGATTTGGATAGACAGTCTTTTGAACTAGAGAAGGAAAGACAGAAGTTGGGTTTAGAAACCCATGGTGGCAGCAGCAGTATTCCCCATAGTCATCCTGTAAAAGAGCATGATTCCAGGAATCTGCACAAGATAGTTCCCCCTTATAAGGAGGGGGATGACATTAACAAGTGGTTCGCTGCACTTGAGAGGGCCTGTGTTGTACAGGATGTCCCTCAAAGGCAGTGGGCTGCTATCCTATGGCTATCATTTAGTGGAAAAGGTAGGGATAGGCTCCTTACTGTGAAAGAAAATGATGCTAATAATTTCCAAGTTCTAAAGAATGCACTCCTGGATGGTTATGGCTTAACCACTGAACAATACAGGATAAAGTTCAGAGAGACCAAAAAGGAGTCTTCACAAGACTGGGTTGATTTCATTGACCATTCAGTGAAGGCCTTGGAGGGGTGGTTACATGGCAGTAAAGTTACTGAATATGACAGCCTGTATAACTTAATCCTGAGAGAGCATATTCTTAATAATTGTGTGTCTGATTTGTTGCACCAGTACTTGGTGGACTCTGATCTGACCTCTCCCCAAGAATTGGGAAAGAAGGCAGACAAATGGGTCAGAACAAGGGTGAACAGAAAAGTTCATACAGGGGGTGACAAAGATGGCAACAAAAAGAAGGAGGGTAAGTCTTCTGACAAGGGTGGGGACAAATCTAAAAATGAGTCTTCATCAGGCCCACAAAAACACTCTGGTGGGTGTGGTGGGCCCAAATCCTCTTTTAATCAGAACAAGGAAAAGAAACCATGGTGCTATTTATGTAAAATAAAAGGCCATTGGACAACAGATCCCAGTTGTCCAAAGAAAAGCACCAATGCTCCTACCACTACAACCCCTACTGCTACCCCTAGTGTCCCTACTAATAGCAGTGGTGGTGGGAGCAAACCTACTAATAGCCAATCCAAGGGAGTAGCTGGGCTCACTATTGGTAACTTAGTTGGGGTTGGCCTTGTTAGGGAGGCCACAGAGGCTGTGTTAGTCTCTGAGGGGGCTATTGATTTAGCCACCTTAGTTGCTTGTCCCCTTAATATGGATAAGTACAAGCAGCTACCCCTAATAAATGGTGTTGAGGTTCAGGCCTACAGGGACACTGGAGCCAGTGTGACTATGGTCATAGAGAAACTGGTCCACCCTGAACAACACCTACTTGGTCACCAGTACCAAGTAACCGATGCTCACAACAACACACTTAGCCACCCCATGGCTGTTGTTAATCTCAACTGGGGGGGGGTTACTGGTCCAAAGAAAGTTGTGGTAGCCTCAGATTTACCTGTAGACTGTCTACTAGGAAATGATTTGGAGACATCAGCTTGGTCAGATGTGGAGTTGGAGGCCCATGCAGCAATGCTGGGCATCCCAGGGCATATTTTTGGTTTAACCAGGGCTCAGGCCAAAAAGCAAAAAGGACAGGGAAACTTGGATCCTGGAACAATGGACCAAGTGCTCCCTAAAGCTAGGGCTAGTAGAAGCAAACCACTTCCTACTATCCCTCCCTCTAAAGTGGATTCTACTTCTGAGGAAGAGGAATTCCCTCCCTGTGCAGAACCTACACCAGAGGAGCTGGAAGCAGACACTGCTGAGCTTTTGGGTGAAGGGGGGCCTGCCAGAGAGGAGCTGAGTGTGGCACAGCAAACCTGTCCCACATTAGAGGGTCTCAGACAGCAAGCTGTCAAACAGGCTAATGGGGATGTCAGTGACTCTCACAGAGTTTACTGGGAGGACAACCTCTTGTACACTGAGCATAGGGATCCTAAACCTGGAGCTTCCAGGAGATTAGTGATTCCTCAGGAGTACAGAAAGTTCCTCCTAACCCTGGCACATGCCATTCCCCTAGCTGGGCATCTAGGACAAATGAAAACTTGGGACAGGCTTGTTCCCCTGTTTCATTGGCCTAGAATGTCTGAGGACACAAAGGAATTTTGTAAGTCCTGTGAAACCTGTCAAGCCAGTGGCAAGACAGGTGGCACCCCAAAGGCACCCCTTATCCCACTGCCTGTGGTTGGGGTTCCCTTTGAAAGGGTAGGGGTTGACATAGTTGGCCCCCTTGACCCTCCTACTGCTTCAGGCAATAGATTTATCTTGGTGGTAGTGGACCATGCCACAAGATATCCTGAAGCTATTCCTTTAAGGACCACTATAGCACCTGCAGTGGCAAAGGCCCTCCTGGGAATATTTTCCAGGGTGGGCTTCCCAAAGGAAGTGGTATCAGACAGGGGAAGCAATTTCATGTCTGCATACTTAAAGGCCATGTGGAAGGAGTGTGGTGTAACGTACAAGTTCACAACACCCTATCATCCACAAACAAATGGACTGGTGGAGAGATTTAATAAAACTCTCAAAGGCATGATTATGGGTCTCCCTGAAAAACTCCGCAGGAGATGGGATATCCTTCTACCATGCCTCCTTTTTGCCTACAGGGAGGTACCCCAGAAAGGAGTGGGCTTCAGCCCCTTTGAACTTCTTTTTGGACACCCTGTTAGGGGTCCACTCACACTTGTAAAGGAGGGTTGGGAACAACCTTTAAAAGCTCCTAAGCAGGATATTGTGGATTATGTACTTGGCCTCAGATCAAGAATGGCTGAGTACATGAAAAAGGCCAGTAAAAACCTTCAGGCCAGCCAAGAGCTCCAGAAGCAATGGCATGATCAGAAGGCTGTTTTGGTTCAGAACCAACCAGGGCAGAAAGTGTGGGTCTTGGAGCCTGTGGCCCCAAGAGCACTCCAAGATAAATGGAGTGGACCCCACACAATTGTTGAAAAAAAGGGAGAAGTCACCTACTTAGTTGACTTAGGCACTGCAAGGAGTCCCCTTAGGGTACTCCATGTAAACAGCCTGAAACCCTACTATGACAGGGCTGATCTCACCCTGCTCATGGCAACAGATGAGGGACAGGAAGAAGACAGTGATCCTCTACCTGATCTCTTCTCTTCCACAGAACAAGATGCTCTGGTGGAAGGTGTAGTTTTGGCTGATTGTCTTACTGCTGAGCAGAAAGACAATTGCATAAATCTCCTAGATCAATTCTCTGAACTCTTCTCTACTGTGCCAGGTACCACTTCTTGGTATGAGCACACTATAGATACTGGAGACAGCTTGCCTGTCAAAAGTAAGATCTATAGGCAGCCTGACCATGTCAGGGACTGCATAAAGCAAGAGGTCCAGAAAATGTTAGAACTAGGAGTGGTTGAGCACTCTGACAGTCCATGGGCTTCTCCTGTGGTACTTGTACCAAAACCCCATTCCAAAGATGGAAAGAAGGAAATGCGGTTTTGTGTAGACTATAGAGGTCTCAACTTGGTAACCAAAACTGATGCTCACCCTATACCCAGGGCAGATGAGCTCATAGATACACTGGCATCTGCCAAGTATCTAAGCACTTTTGACTTGACTGCAGGGTATTGGCAGATCAAATTGTCAGAAGATGCTAAACCTAAAACAGCATTTTCAACCATTGGAGGACATTACCAGTTTACTGTAATGCCTTTTGGTTTGAAAAATGCACCTGCCACTTTTCAGAGGTTGGTGAACACAGTCCTGCAAGGGCTGGAAGCTTTCAGTGCAGCATATTTGGACGATATAGCTGTCTTTAGCTCCAGCTGGGATGATCACCTGGTCCACCTATGGAAAGTTTTGGAGGCCCTGCAAAAGGCAGGCCTCACTATCAAGGCTTCAAAGTGACAGATAGGGCAGGGTAAGGTGGTTTATCTGGGACACCTTGTGGGTGGGGAACAGATTGCACCACTTCAGGGGAAAATCCAAACAATTATTGATTGGGTTCCCCCTACGACTCAGACTCAGGTGAGAGCCTTCCTAGGCCTCACTGGGTATTACAGGAGGTTCATTAGGAACTATGACTCCATTGCAGCCCCTCTTAATGACCTCACATCCAAGAAAATGCCAAAAAAGGTATTATGGACAGCAAACTGTCAGAAAGCTTTTGAGGAGCTGAAGCAGGCCATGTGCTCTGCACCTGTCCTGAAAAGCCCTTGTTACTCTAAAAAATGCTATGTCCAAACTGATGCATCTGAATTAGGAGTAGGGGCAGTCCTATCACAACTTAATTCTGAGGGCCAGGATCAACCTGTTGCTTTTATTAGTAGGAGGTTGACCCCTAGAGAAAAGCGTTGGTCTGCCATTGAGAGGGAGGCCTTTGCTGTGGTCTGGGCACTGAAGAAGTTGAGGCCATACCTGTTTGGCACTCACTTCATTGTTCAGACAGACCACAAACCTCTACTTTGGCTAAAACAAATGAAAGGTGAAAATCCTAAATTGTTGAGGTGGTCCATATCCCTACAGGGAATGGACTATACAGTGGAACATAGACCTGGGAGTAGCCACTCCAATGCAGATGGACTCTCCAGATATTTCCACTTAGACAATGAAGACTCATCAGGTCATGGCTAGTCTTATTGTCCTTCGTTTGGGGGGGGGGGGGTTGTGTAGGAAAGTACCATCTTGCCTGGCATGTTACCCCCATTTTTCACTGTATATATGTTGTTTTAGTTGTATGTGTCACTGGGACCCTGTTCACCAGGGCCCCAGTGCTCATAAGTGTGCCTGAATGTGTTACCTGTGTAGTGACTAACTGTCTCACTGAGGCTATGCTAATCAGAACCTCAGTGGTTATTGTGAGAAGGTAGCCTCTTTCTAGCCTTGTTACCCCCACTTTTGGCCTGTTTGTGAGTGTATGTCAGGGTGTTTGTCACTGTTTTCACTGTCTCACTGGGATCCTGATAGCCAGGCCTCAGTGCTCATAGTGAAAACACTATGTTTTCAGTATGTTTGTTATGTGTCACTGGGATCCTGCTGGTCAGGACCCCAGTGCTCATAGGTTTGTGGCCTATATGTATGTGTCACTGGGACCCTGTCACACAGGGCCCCAGTGCTCATAGGTGTGCATGTATATGTTCCCTGTGTGGTGCCTAACTGTCTCACTGAGGCTCTGCTAACCAGAACCTCAGTGGTAATGCTCTCTCATTACTTCCAAATTGTCACTGACAGGCTAGTGACCATTTTTACCAATTTACATTGGCTTACTGGAACACCCTTATAATTCCCTAGTATATGGTACTGAGGTACCCAGGGTATTGGGGTTCCAGGAGATCCCTATGGGCTGCAGCATTTCTTTTGCCACCCATAGGGAGCTCTGACAATTCTTACACAGGCCTGCCACTGCAGCCTGAGTGAAATAACGTCCACGTTATTTCACAGCCATTTTACACTGCACTTAAGTAACTTATAAGTCACCTATATGTCTAACCTTTACCTGGTAAAGGTTAGGTGCAAAGTTACTTAGTGTGAGGACACCCTGGCACTAGCCAAGGTGCCCCCACATTGTTCAGAGCCAATTCACTGAACTTTGTGAGTGCGGGGACACCATTACACGCGTGCACTACATATAGGTCACTACCTATATGTAGCTTCACCATGGTAACTCCGAATATGGCCATGTAACATGTCTATGATCATGGAATTGCCCCCTCTATGCCATCCTGGCATTGTTGGTACAATTCCATGATCCCAGTGGTCTGTAGCACAGACCCTGGTACTGCCAGACTGCCCTTCCTGGGGTTTCACTGCAGCTGCTGCTGCTGCCAACCCCTCAGACAGGCATCTGCCCTCCTGGGGTCCAGCCAGGCCTGGCCCAGGATGGCAGAACAAAGAACTTCCTCTGAGAGAGGGTGTGACACCCTCTCCCTTTGGAAAATGGTGTGAAGGCAGGGGAGGAGTAGCCTGCCCCAGCCTCTGGAAATGCTTTCTTGGGCACAGATGTGCCCAATTCTGCATAAGCCAGTCTACACCGGTTCAGGGACCCCTTAGCCCCTGCTCTGGCGCGAAACTGGACAAAGGAAAGGGGAGTGACCACTCCCCTGACCTGCACCTCCCCTGGGAGGTGTCCAGAGCTCCTCCAGTGTGCTCCAGACCTCTGCCATCTTGGAAACAGAGGTGCTGCTGGCACACTGGACTGCTCTGAGTGGCCAGTGCCACCAGGTGACGTCAGAGACTCCTGCTGATAGGCTCCTTCAGGTGTTAGTAGCCTTTCCTCTCTCCTAGGTAGCCAAACCCTCTTTTCTGGCTATTTAGGGTCTCTGTCTCTGGGGAAACTTTAGATAACGAATGCATGAGCTCAGCCGAGTTCCTCTGCATCTCCCTCTTCACCTTCTGATAAGGAATCGACCGCTGACCGCGCTGGAAGCCTGCAAACCTGCAACATAGTAGCAAAGACGACTACTGCAACTCTGTAACGCTGATCCTGCCGCCTTCTCGACTGTTTTCCTGCTTGTGCATGCTGTGGGGGTAGTCTGCCTCCTCTCTGCACCAGAAGCTCCGAAGAAATCTCCCGTGGGTCGACGGAATCTTCCCCCTGCAACCGCAGGCACCAAAAAGCTGCATTTCCGGTCCCTTGGGTCTCCTCTCAGCACGACGAGCGAGGTCCCTCGAATCCAGCGACACCGTCCAAGTGACCCCCACAGTCCAGTGACTCTTCAGCCCAAGTTTGGTGGAGGTAAGTCCTTGCCTCACCTCGCTGGGCTGCATTGCTGGGAACCGCGACTTTGCAAGCTACTCCGGCCCCTGTGCACTTCCGGTGGAAATCCTTCGTGCACAGCCAAGCCTGGGTCCACGGCACTCTAACCTGCATTGCACGACTTTCTAAGTTGGTCTCCGGCGACGTGGGACTCCTTTGTGCAACTTCGGCAAGCACCGTTTCACGCATCCTCGTAGTGCCTGTTTCTGGCACTTCTCCGGGTGCTACCTGCTTCAGTGAGGGCTCTTTGTCTTGCTCGACGTCCCCTCTCTCTGCAGGTCCAATTTGCGACCTCCTGGTCCCTCCTGGGCCCCAGCAGCGTCCAAAAACGCCAAACGCACGATTTGCGTGTAGCAAGGCTTGTTGGCATCCATCCGGCGGGAAAACACTTCTGCACGACTCTCCAAGGCGTGGGGGATCCATCCTCCAAAGGGGAAGTCTCTAGCCCTTGTCGTTCCTGCAGTATTCACAGTTCTTCAGCCTAGTAAGAGCTTCTTTGCACCAACCGCTGGCATTTCTTGGGCATCTGCCCATCTCCGAGCTGCTTGTGACTTTTGGACTTGGTCCCCTTGTTCCACAGGTACCCTCAGTCAGGAATCCATCGTTTTTGCATTGCTGATTTGTGTTTTCCTTGCATTTTCCCTCTAACACGACTATTTTGTCCTTAGGGGAACTTTAGTGCACTTTGCACTCACTTTTCAGGGTCTTGGGGAGGGTTATTTTTCTAACTCTCACTATTTTCTAATAGTCCCAGCGACCCTCTACAAGGTCACATAGGTTTGGGGTCCATTCGTGGTTCGCATTCCACTTTTGGAGTATATGGTTTGTGTTGCCCCTATCCCTATGTTTCCCCATTGCATCCTATTGTAACTATACATTGTTTGCACTGTTTTCTAAGACTATACTGCATATTTTTGCTATTGTGTATATATATCTTGTGTATATTTCCTATCCTCTCACTGAGGGTACACTCTAAGATACTTTGGCATATTGTCATAAAAATAAAGTACCTTTATTTTTAGTATAACTGTGTATTGTGTTTTCTTATGATGTGGTGCATATGACACTAAGTGGTACTGTAGTAGCTTCACACGTCTCCTAGTTCAGCCTGAGCTGCTCTGCTAAGCTACCATTATCTATCAGCCTAAGCTGCTAGACACCCTATACACTAATAAGGGATAACTGGGCCTGGTGCAAGGTGCAAGTACCCCTTGGTACTCACTACAAGCCAGTCCAGCCTCCTACATTGGTTGTGCAGCGGTGGGATAAGTGCTTTGAGACTACTTACCACTCTTGTCATTGTACTTTTCATAAGAGAAAAATATACAAAACAAGGTCAGTGTATATACACATAGCCAAAAAGTTTTGCATTTCCTCTTTTCACTCTTTTCTAAGTGCTGAAAAGTACTTCTAAACTTTCAAAAAGTTCTTAAAAGTTTAAAAAGTTTTTTCTGTCTTTCCAAAAAGTTCTGAAAACTTTTTTATCTTTTGCTATCACTTTAACTCTCTCTAAAAAATGTCTGGCACAGGCCAAAAAGTTGAACTGTCCAAACTTGCATATGATCACCTTAGCTGGAAAGGAGCAAGGAGTCTCTGCATAGAGAGAGGTTTGAGTGTAGGGAAGAATCCTTCCTTAGAACTGTTAATTAATATGCTTAGAGTACAGGATAAGGCCATAAGTGCCCAATCTGTAGAAAAAGTAGCTAATGGTTCTCAATCTGATCCAGGGACTCCCCCAGGAAAAGGTTCAGGAAAGAAACTTCTCAGCCTGCCCATTACTAGACAGTCTAGCATAGTTGGTACAGAGGTTGAATCACACCATACTGATGATGTGCTCTCACATTATGCTGGTAGCCAAGCTGTTAGGGTGCCCTTTGTAAGGGACAGGTCTCCTTCTGCTCATTCCCATCATACCTCTGTATCTAGAAATGTCCCTCCCACCCACCCTGATGACAGATTGTTAGAAAGGGAGCTCAATAGATTGAGAGTGGAACAAACCAGACTGAAGCTCAAGAAGCAACAGCTGGATTTGGATAGACAGTCTTTAGAAATAGAGAGGGAAAGACAGAAAATGGGTTTAGATACCCATGGTGGCAGCAGCAGAATTCCCCATAGTCATCCTGCAAAAGAGCATGATTCCAGGAATCTGCACAAGATAGTTCCCCCTTATAAGGAGGGGGATGACATTAACAAGTGGTTTGCTGCACTTGAGAGGGCCTGTGCTGTACAGGATGTCCCTCAAAAGCAGTGGGCTGCTATCCTATGGCTATCATTTACTGGAAAAGGTAGGGATAGGCTCCTTACTGTAAAAGAAAATGATGCTAACAATTTCCAAGTTCTTAAGAATGCACTCCTGGATGGTTATGGCTTAACCACTGAACAGTACAGGATAAAGTTCAGAGAGACCAAAAAGGAGTCTTCACAAGACTGGGTTGATTTCATTGACCAGGCAGTGAAGGCCTTGGAGGGGTGGTTACATGGCAGTAAAGTTACTGATTATGAAAGCCTGTATAACACAATCCTGAGAGAGCATATACTTAATAATTGTGTGTCTGATTTGTTGCACCAGTACCTGGTAGACTCTGATCTGACCTCTCCCCAAGAATTGGGAAAGAAGGCAGACAAATGGGTCAGAACAAGGGTGAACAGAAAAGTTCATACAGGGGGTGACAAAGATGGCAATAAGAAGAAAGATGGTGAAAAATCTCAAGATAAGCATGGGGATAAGGGTAAAACCAAAGATCCCACTTCAAATCTTAAACACTCTTCAGAGGGTGGGGATAAAACAAATTCTTCCTCTTCTTCCCAACCTGCACACATTAAAAAGCCTTGGTGCTTTGTGTGTAAAAACAGAGGCCATAGGCCAGGGGATAAGTCCTGTCCAGGTAAACCCCCTGAGCCTACCACCACTAATACATCAAGCTCTAGTGCCCCTATGTAAAGAAATGGCTCCCTGTTGCAGTTACCCCCCACTTTTTGCCTGATACTGATGCTGACTTGACTGAGAAGAGTGCTGGGACCCTGCTAACCAGGCCCCAGCACCAGTGTTCCTTCACCTAAAATGTACCATTGTATCCACAATTGGCACACCCTGGCATTCAGATAAGTCCCTTGTAACTGGTACTTCTAGTACCAAGGGCCCTGATGCCAAGGAAGGTCTCTAAGGGCTGCAGCATGTCTTATGCCACCCTAGAGACCCCTCACTCAGCACAGACACACTGCTTACAAGCCTGTGTGTGCTAGTGAGAACAAAATGAGTAAGTCGACATGGCACTCCCCTCAGGGTGCCATGCCAGCCTCTCACTGCCTATGCAGTATAGGTAAGACACCCCTCTAGCAGGCCTTACAGCCCTAAGGCAGGGTGCACTATACCATAGGTGAGGGTACCAGTGCATGAGCATGGTACCCCTACAGTGTCTAAACAAAACCTTAGACATTGTAAGTGCAGGGTAGCCATAAGAGTATATGGTCTGGGAGTCTGTCAAACACGAACTCCACAGCACCATGATGGCTACACTGAAAACTGGGAAGTTTGGTATCAAACTTCTCAGCACAATAAATGCACACTGATGCCAGTGTACATTTTATTGTAAAATCCACCACAGAGGGCACCTTAGAGGTGCCCCCTGAAACTTAACCAACTATCTGTGTAGGCTGACTGGTTCCAGCAGCCTGCCACACTAGAGACATGTTGCTGGCCCCATGGGGAGAGTGCCTTTGTCACTCGGAGGCCAGTAACAAAGCCTGCACTGGGTGGAGATGCTAACACCTCCCCCAGGCAGGAACTGTGACACCTGGCAGTGAGCCTCAAAGGCTCCCCCCTTTGTCACAGCCCAGCAGGGCACTCCAGCTTAGTGGAGTTGCCCGCCCCCTCCGGCCACGGCCCCCACTTTTGGCGGGAAGGCTGGAGGGAACAAAGAAAGCAACAAGGAGGAGTCACTGGCCAGTCAGGACAGCCCCTAAGGTGTCCTGAGCTGAGGTGACTCTGACTTTTAGAAATCCTCCATCTTGCAGATGGAGGATTCCCCCAATAGGGTTAGGATTGTGACCCCCTCCCCTTGGGAGGAGGCACAAAGAGGGTGTACCCACCCTCAGGGCTAGTAGCCATTGGCTACTAACCCCCCAGACCTAAACACGCCCTTAAATTTAGTATTTAAGGGCTACCCTGAACCCTAGAAGATTAGATTCCTGCAACTACAAGAAGAAGGACTGCCTAGCTGAAAACCCCTGCAGAGGAAGACCAGAAGACGACAACTGCCTTGGCTCCAGAAACTCACCGGCCTGTCTCCTGCCTTCCAAAGATCCTGCTCCAGCGACGCCTTCCAAAGGGACCAGCGACCTCGACATCCTCTGAGGACTGCCCCTGCTTCGAAAAGACAAGAAACTCCCGAGGACAGCGGACCTGCTCCAAGAAAAGCTGCAACTTTGTTTCCAGCAGCTTTAAAGAACCCTGCAAGCTCCCCGCAAGAAGCGTGAGACTTGCAACACTGCACCCGGCGACCCCGACTCGGCTGGTGGCGATCCAACACCTCAGGAGGGACCCCAGGACTACTCTGATACTGTGAGTACCAAAACCTGTCCCCCCTGAGCCCCCACAGCGCCGCCTGCAGAGGGAATCCCGAGGCTTCCCCTGACCGCGACTCTTTGAATCCTAAGTCCCGACACCTGGGAGAGACCCTGCACCCGCAGCCCCCAGGACCTGAAGGACCGGACTTTCACTGAAGGAGTGACCCCCAGGAGTCCCTCTCCCTTGACCAAGTGGAGGTTTCCCCGAGGAACCCCCCCCTTGCCTGCCTGCAGCGCTGAAGAGATCCCGAGATCTCCCATTGACTTCCATTACAAACCCGACGCTTGTTTCTACACTGCACCCGGCCGCCCCCGCGCTGCTGAGGGTGAAATTTCTGTGTGGGCTTGTGTCCCCCCCGGTGCCCTACAAAACCCCCCTGGTCTGCCCTCCGAAGACGCGGGTACTTACCTGCAAGCAGACCGGAACCGGGGCACCCCCTTCTCTCCATTCTAGCCTACGTGTTTTGGGCACCACTTTGAACTCTGCACCTGACCGGCCCTGAGCTGCTGGTGTGGTGACTTTGGGGTTGCTCTGAACCCCCAACGGTGGGCTACCTTGGACCAAGAACTAAGCCCTGTAAGTGTCTTACTTACCTGGTTAACCTAACAAATACTTACCTCCCCTAGGAACTGTGAAAATTGCACTAAGTGTCCACTTTTAAAACAGCTATTTGTGAATAACTTGAAAAGTATACATGCAATTTTGATGATTTGAAGTTCCTAAAGTACTTACCTGCAATACCTTTCGAATGAGATATTACATGTAGAATTTGAACCTGTGGTTCTTAAAATAAACTAAGAAAAGATATTTTTCTATACAAAAACCTATTGGCTGGATTTGTCTCTGAGTGTGTGTACCTCATTTATTGTCTATGTGTATGTACAACAAATGCTTAACACTACTCCTTGGATAAGCCTACTGCTCGACCACACTACCACAAAATAGAGCATTAGTATTATCTCTTTTTGCCACTATCTTACCTCTAAGGGGAACCCTTGGACTCTGTGCATGCTATTCCTTACTTTGAAATAGCACATACAGAGCCAACTTCCTACATTGGTGGATCAGCGGTGGGGTACAAGACTTTGCATTTGCTGGACTACTCAGCCAATACCTGATCACACGACAAATTCCAAAAGTGTCATTAGAAATTGATTTTTGCAATTTGAAATTTTTCTAAATTCTTAAAAGTCCTGCTAGGGCCTTGTGTGTTAAGTCCCTGTTTAGCATTGTCTTTTAGAGTTTAAAAGTTTTTTAAAAGTTTGAAATTAGATTCTAGAAACAGTTTTTAGCTTCTTTAAAAAGTCATCCAACTCTTAGCAAAATAATGTCTGATACAGAGATGAATGTGGTGGAACTCGACACCACACCTTACCTCCATCTTAAGATGAGGGAGCTAAGGTCTCTCTGTAATATAAAGAAAATAACCATTGGCTCCAGACCTACCAAAATTCAGCTCCAGGAGCTGTTGGCAGAGTTTGAAAAAGCCAACCCCTCTGAGGATGACTTCACAGAGGAAGAAATTAGTGACTTGGAGGGCAATTCCCCCCTTCCAGTCCTAAATAGGGAGACCAGGGCCTCTCAAGCCCTGTCTCCAAAAATGATAGTCAGAAATGTTGCTTCCCTCACAGGAGGGTCCAGCATTTCTGAAATCACTGAGGATGCTCTCAGTGAAGATGACCCCCTGTTAGCCAGGATGGTCAAAAGATTGGCTTTGGAAAAGCAGCTCCTAGCCATAGAAAGGGAAAGAAAAGAGATGGGCCTAGGTCCCATCAATGGTGGCAGCAACTTAAATAGGGTCAGAGATTCTCCTGACATCCTAAAAATCCCCAAAGGGATTGTAACAAAATATGAAGATGGTGATGACATCACCAAATGGTTCACAGCTTTTGAGAGGGCTTGTGTAACCAGAAAAGTGAACAGATCTCACTGGGGTGCTCTCCTTTGGGAAATGTTCACTGGAAAGTGTAGGGATAGACTCCTCACACTCTCTGGAAAAGATGCAGAATCTTATGACCTCATGAAGGGTACCCTGATTGAGGGCTTTGGATTCTCCACTGAGGAGTATAGAATTAGATTCAGGGGGGCTCAAAAATCCTCGAGCCAGACCTGGGTTGATTTTGTAGACTACTCAGTAAAAACACTAGATGGTTGGTTAACTGGAAATGAAGTGTGTGACTATGTTGGGCTTTATAATTTGTTTATGAAAGAACACATTTTAAGTAACTGCTTCAATGAAAAGTTGCATCAGTATCTGGTAGACCTAGGTCCAATTTCTCCCCAAGAATTGGGAAAGAAGGCAGACCACTGGGTCAAGACTAGGGTAACCAAAACTTCCACTGGGGGTGACCAAAAGAAAGGGGTTACAAAAACTCCCCAGGAGAAAGTGGGTGACACTAGAAACAAAGAAAAAGAGTCCTCTGTAGGCCCCCAAAAACCAGAACAGGTGGGTGGGCCCCAAGACACAACCCAAACCAAAGGTGGGTACCAGGGTAAGAACTGGGATGCCACTAAGGCCTGGTGCCACAACTGTAAACAGTCTGGGCACCACACCAAGGACACTTCTTGTCCCAAAAACAAACCCCAGAACAAAATTCCTGGGGTAACCAGTGTAGCCATGGGAGATGACTCCTCAGATGAGGAGGTCTTCCTAGCCTTCAACTGGAAACAGGGCCCAACAGGTGAGTTGGAGATTCCAGAGGGAAGTAGACACTTCCACCACCTACTGGTGAATGGAATCCCAACCACTGCCCTGAGAGACACTTGTGCCAGTCACACTATTGTGCATGACAGGCTGGTGCTCTCAAACCAGTACATCCCAGGTGAAACTGCCAGGGTAAGAGTTAGCCTAGACAGGGTCACTAAGAGGCCTGTGGCTTTAGTGCCCATAGAAGTGGGTGGCACTCTTAGCTGGAGAAGGGTAGTAGTCAGTACAGACCTCCCCCTTGATTGTCTCCTTGGAAATGACTACCCAGAGGTTAGTCAGAGCCCAAGAGAGAAACTGGTCCAGTGCCAGTCCTCTCCCAAGGATTCTGGAAGTCCTGCCTCTGCAGTAAATGCAAGCAGGCCCCAGAAGAAGAAGAAAAGAAAACAGAGTAGGAAGGGTGGACAACCTTTAGCCAAGGTTACAGCAAGCCAAGGAGATTTTGCTCCAGTAGGGGAGAACTCCAAAAATGGCCCTGATAAAGTCCAACCTGACCCACAAGAAGTCCTGGCTAGTCAGGCAACTGTTAAACCTGAGTGGGTGACTCCTCAGCTAACAGAAGAAAGAGTGGAAGAAGGGTGTTTACTACAAGATGTGGTAACCCCCCACTCTAATACAGCAGACAGGCAACCTGAACCCAAAGAAGCCTGTAACTTAGCCCCTTCCCTTTTAGGTGAAGAGCTAAAGGTGTGGTTCTGGGCACTGACAGCTGTCAGTGGCCTCTGCTGGGTGTTAGCCTTTATGGCTGCACTATCCTTAGCATGGTGGTCTGACCCCATGCCAAATAGCAAGTTAGGCCCCCTGACCCTATTGGTCATGGTGGGGTTACTCCAGCTCTGGGTAACCTCTCTGGGTAAGCTAGGGGTAACCCTGGCCAAGATAAGGTTAGCAGAGGTGGATACCTCTAAGACCAAAATAGAAAGAATGGGTGGAGACATTGAAGAGGCAGACAAGAGGCAATTCAGACTAGGTCCTATCACTGTGGAAGTAGGTCAGTTCCCCAAAGGGAATGACCTGAACAGAAGGATGTAAGGCAGAGTAGGCCCTGCAACTAACCAGCCTATTTCTCCTACTCTTCCTCGCCTGACAGACTAGGAAGACTCTCCCAGCTTGGGCTGAGTCTCCTGGCCTGTGGGCTGGGGGGGGCTTGTGTAAAGAAATGGCTCCCTGTTGCAGTTACCCCCCACTTTTTGCCTGATACTGATGCTGACTTGACTGAGAAGAGTGCTGGGACCCTGCTAACCAGGCCCCAGCACCAGTGTTCCTTCACCTAAAATGTACCATTGTATCCACAATTGGCACACCCTGGCATTCAGATAAGTCCCTTGTAACTGGTACTTCTAGTACCAAGGGCCCTGATGCCAAGGAAGGTCTCTAAGGGCTGCAGCATGTCTTATGCCACCCTAGAGACCCCTCACTCAGCACAGACACACTGCTTACAAGCCTGTGTGTGCTAGTGAGAACAAAATGAGTAAGTCGACATGGCACTCCCCTCAGGGTGCCATGCCAGCCTCTCACTGCCTATGCAGTATAGGTAAGACACCCCTCTAGCAGGCCTTACAGCCCTAAGGCAGGGTGCACTATACCATAGGTGAGGGTACCAGTGCATGAGCATGGTACCCCTACAGTGTCTAAACAAAACCTTAGACATTGTAAGTGCAGGGTAGCCATAAGAGTATATGGTCTGGGAGTCTGTCAAACACGAACTCCACAGCACCATGATGGCTACACTGAAAACTGGGAAGTTTGGTATCAAACTTCTCAGCACAATAAATGCACACTGATGCCAGTGTACATTTTATTGTAAAATCCACCACAGAGGGCACCTTAGAGGTGCCCCCTGAAACTTAACCAACTATCTGTGTAGGCTGACTGGTTCCAGCAGCCTGCCACACTAGAGACATGTTGCTGGCCCCATGGGGAGAGTGCCTTTGTCACTCGGAGGCCAGTAACAAAGCCTGCACTGGGTGGAGATGCTAACACCTCCCCCAGGCAGGAACTGTGACACCTGGCAGTGAGCCTCAAAGGCTCCCCCCTTTGTCACAGCCCAGCAGGGCACTCCAGCTTAGTGGAGTTGCCCGCCCCCTCCGGCCACGGCCCCCACTTTTGGCGGGAAGGCTGGAGGGAACAAAGAAAGCAACAAGGAGGAGTCACTGGCCAGTCAGGACAGCCCCTAAGGTGTCCTGAGCTGAGGTGACTCTGACTTTTAGAAATCCTCCATCTTGCAGATGGAGGATTCCCCCAATAGGGTTAGGATTGTGACCCCCTCCCCTTGGGAGGAGGCACAAAGAGGGTGTACCCACCCTCAGGGCTAGTAGCCATTGGCTACTAACCCCCCAGACCTAAACACGCCCTTAAATTTAGTATTTAAGGGCTACCCTGAACCCTAGAAGATTAGATTCCTGCAACTACAAGAAGAAGGACTGCCTAGCTGAAAACCCCTGCAGAGGAAGACCAGAAGACGACAACTGCCTTGGCTCCAGAAACTCACCGGCCTGTCTCCTGCCTTCCAAAGATCCTGCTCCAGCGACGCCTTCCAAAGGGACCAGCGACCTCGACATCCTCTGAGGACTGCCCCTGCTTCGAAAAGACAAGAAACTCCCGAGGACAGCGGACCTGCTCCAAGAAAAGCTGCAACTTTGTTTCCAGCAGCTTTAAAGAACCCTGCAAGCTCCCCGCAAGAAGCGTGAGACTTGCAACACTGCACCCGGCGACCCCGACTCGGCTGGTGGCGATCCAACACCTCAGGAGGGACCCCAGGACTACTCTGATACTGTGAGTACCAAAACCTGTCCCCCCTGAGCCCCCACAGCGCCGCCTGCAGAGGGAATCCCGAGGCTTCCCCTGACCGCGACTCTTTGAATCCTAAGTCCCGACACCTGGGAGAGACCCTGCACCCGCAGCCCCCAGGACCTGAAGGACCGGACTTTCACTGAAGGAGTGACCCCCAGGAGTCCCTCTCCCTTGACCAAGTGGAGGTTTCCCCGAGGAACCCCCCCCTTGCCTGCCTGCAGCGCTGAAGAGATCCCGAGATCTCCCATTGACTTCCATTACAAACCCGACGCTTGTTTCTACACTGCACCCGGCCGCCCCCGCGCTGCTGAGGGTGAAATTTCTGTGTGGGCTTGTGTCCCCCCCGGTGCCCTACAAAACCCCCCTGGTCTGCCCTCCGAAGACGCGGGTACTTACCTGCAAGCAGACCGGAACCGGGGCACCCCCTTCTCTCCATTCTAGCCTACGTGTTTTGGGCACCACTTTGAACTCTGCACCTGACCGGCCCTGAGCTGCTGGTGTGGTGACTTTGGGGTTGCTCTGAACCCCCAACGGTGGGCTACCTTGGACCAAGAACTAAGCCCTGTAAGTGTCTTACTTACCTGGTTAACCTAACAAATACTTACCTCCCCTAGGAACTGTGAAAATTGCACTAAGTGTCCACTTTTAAAACAGCTATTTGTGAATAACTTGAAAAGTATACATGCAATTTTGATGATTTGAAGTTCCTAAAGTACTTACCTGCAATACCTTTCGAATGAGATATTACATGTAGAATTTGAACCTGTGGTTCTTAAAATAAACTAAGAAAAGATATTTTTCTATACAAAAACCTATTGGCTGGATTTGTCTCTGAGTGTGTGTACCTCATTTATTGTCTATGTGTATGTACAACAAATGCTTAACACTACTCCTTGGATAAGCCTACTGCTCGACCACACTACCACAAAATAGAGCATTAGTATTATCTCTTTTTGCCACTATCTTACCTCTAAGGGGAACCCTTGGACTCTGTGCATGCTATTCCTTACTTTGAAATAGCACATACAGAGCCAACTTCCTACACCCTAGCAGTAGTGGTACTAGTGGTGGGACTGCTGGCAACAGTCAAGCAAAGGGTGTAGTTGGGTTCACTTATGGGTCCATAGTGAAAACTGATGTCATCAGTCCCAAGACAGTTTCTGTCACACCTAGTGGCATTGGCCTTGCCACACTGGCTGCTTGTCCCCTTACAATGGATAAGTACAGGCAGACAGTTTCAATAAATGGTGTTGAGGCCTTGGCCTACAGGGACACAGGTGCCAGTTTCACTTTGGTGACTGAAAACCTAGTGCCTCCTGAACAACACATCATTGGACAACAGTATAAAATTATTGATGTCCATAACTCCACTAAGTTTCTTCCCTTAGCTATAATTCAGTTTAGTTGGGGTGGAGTTACTGGCCCTAAGCAGGTGGTGGTATCACCTAGCTTACCTGTAGACTGTCTCTTAGGTAATGTCACAAACAGTTAGGAGCTCCTAACTGTTTGTGTCTCTTAGGTAATGACCTAGAGGCCTCAGGTTGGGCTGATGTAGAGTTTTATGCCCATGCAGCCATGCTGGGCATCCCTGAGGAATTGTTCCCTCTCATTTCAAGTGAAATGAAAAAGCAAAGGAGAGAAGGCCTGAAAACTCAGGATCCCTCTCCATCAACAGGTAAAAAGGGTATCACAGTATCCCCTAACCACCCTACCATTCAGGATACCATTCCTGTGGTGGGAGAAACCTCTCCTGGGGTGGCACCTGTTCCAAGGGAATCATCAGTTGGCAAAACTGTACTCCCTGAGGTGGAAGTACCTCTCTGTGGGATAACTAACATTGGTGAGGAAAAAAACAGCACCATTTTAGTTAACATGGAGCATCCCTCCAACCCTCCCAGAGAAACTTTAGTGCAGAAACCCTGCACTACCTCACAACACTTAGGACAGCATCCCTGCCCTAGTGTGGAGCTCATAGGACAGCATCCCTGCCCTGCTCCAACTCAAGAGAAACAGCATCCCTGTTCTCTCTTCCAGCCAAATGGACAAAGTTTTTGCCCAGCTATGGCTTTACTGAGACAGCATCCCTGTCTGGCATTTCCATCATTACAAATAGGTTCAGTGGATAATTCCCACTGCTCTAAACTAAAACTTACTGATAGAAACTCTGAAAATACATCTTCACATTGTTGGTTAGCTAAAAAACTTCAAACAGGGTGGTTTACATCCCCAAAGGGAAGTAACCATATAGTGGATGATAAAGGGAGTAACCAGTCTATTGCAGAGCTACTCTCTACTTATCACCACTTAGACAATAAAGTCTCAACTGGCCAAGGTTAGCCTTATTGTCCTTCGTTTGGGGGGGGGTTGTGTGAGAAGGTAGCCTCTTTCTAGCCTTGTTACCCCCACTTTTGGCCTGTTTGTGAGTGTATGTCAGGGTGTTTGTCACTGTTTTAACTGTCTCACTGGGATCCTGATAGCCAGGCCTCAGTGCTCATAGTGAAAACACTATGTTTTCAGTATGTTTGTTATGTGTCACTGGGATCCTGCTGGTCAGGACCCCAGTGCTCATAGGTTTGTGGCCTATATGTATGTGTCACTGGGACCCTGTCACACAGGGCCCCAGTGCTCATAGGTGTGCATGTATATGTTCCCTGTGTGGTGCCTAACTGTCTCACTGAGGCTCTGCTAACCAGAACCTCAGTGGTTATGCTCTCTCATTACTTCCAAATTGTCACTGACAGGCTAGTGACCATTTTTACCAATTTACATTGGCTTACTGGAACACCCTTATAATTCCCTAGTATATGGTACTGAGGTACCCAGGGTATTGGGGTTCCAGGAGATCCCTATGGGCTGCAGCATTTCTTTTGCCACCCATAGGGAGCTCTGACAATTCTTACACAGGCCTGCCACTGCAGCCTGAGTGAAATAACGTCCACGTTATTTCACAGCCATTTTACACTGCACTTAAGTAACTTATAAGTCACCTATATGTCTAACCTTTACCTGGTAAAGGTTAGGTGCAAAGTTACTTAGTGTGAGGACACCCTGGCACTAGCCAAGGTGCCCCCACATTGTTCAGAGCCAATTCACTGAACTTTGTGAGTGCGGGGACACCATTACACGCGTGCACTACATATAGGTCACTACCTATATGTAGCTTCACCATGGTAACTCCGAATATGGCCATGTAACATGTCTATGATCATGGAATTGCCCCCTCTATGCCATCCTGGCATTGTTGGTACAATTCCATGATCCCAGTGGTCTGTAGCACAGACCCTGGTACTGCCAGACTGCCCTTCCTGGGGTTTCACTGCAGCTGCTGCTGCTGCCAACCCCTCAGACAGGCATCTGCCCTCCTGGGGTCCAGCCAGGCCTGGCCCAGGATGGCAGAACAAAGAACTTCCTCTGAGAGAGGGTGTGACACCCTCTCCCTTTGGAAAATGGTGTGAAGGCAGGGGAGGAGTAGCCTCCCCCAGCCTCTGGAAATGCTTTCTTGGGCACAGATGTGCCCAATTCTGCATAAGCCAGTCTACACCGGTTCAGGGACCCCTTAGCCCCTGCTCTGGCGCGAAACTGGACAAAGGAAAGGGGAGTGACCACTCCCCTGACCTGCACCTCCCCTGGGAGGTGTCCAGAGCTCCTCCAGTGTGCTCCAGACCTCTGCCATCTTGGAAACAGAGGTGCTGCTGGCACACTGGACTGCTCTGAGTGGCCAGTGCCACCAGGTGACGTCAGAGACTCCTGCTGATAGGCTCCTTCAGGTGTTAGTAGCCTTTCCTCTCTCCTAGGTAGCCAAACCCTCTTTTCTGGCTATTTAGGGTCTCTGTCTCTGGGGAAACTTTAGATAACGAATGCATGAGCTCAGCCGAGTTCCTCTGCATCTCCCTCTTCACCTTCTGATAAGGAATCGACCGCTGACCGCGCTGGAAGCCTGCAAACCTGCAACATAGTAGCAAAGACGACTACTGCAACTCTGTAACGCTGATCCTGCCGCCTTCTCGACTGTTTTCCTGCTTGTGCATGCTGTGGGGGTAGTCTGCCTCCTCTCTGCACCAGAAGCTCCGAAGAAATCTCCCGTGGGTCGACGGAATCTTCCCCCTGCAACCGCAGGCACCAAAAAGCTGCATTTCCGGTCCCTTGGGTCTCCTCTCAGCACGACGAGCGAGGTCCCTTGAATCCAGCGACACCGTCCAAGTGACCCCCACAGTCTAGTGACTCTTCAGCCCAAGTTTGGTGGAGGTAAGTCCTTGCCTCACCTCGCTGGGCTGCATTGCTGGGAACCGCGACTTTGCAAGCTACTCCGGCCCCTGTGCACTTCCGGCGGAAATCCTTCGTGCACAGCCAAGCCTGGGTCCACGGCACTCTAACCTGCATTGCACGACTTTCTAAGTTGGTCTCCGGCGACGTGGGACTCCTTTGTGCAACTTCGGCGAGCACCGTTTCACGCATCCTCGTAGTGCCTGTTTCTGGCACTTCTCCGGGTGCTACCTGCTTCAGTGAGGGCTCTTTGTCTTGCTCGACGTCCCCTCTCTCAGCAGGTCCAATTTGCGACCTCCTGGTCCCTCCTGGGCCCCAGCAGCGTCCAAAAACGCCAAACGCACGATTTGCGTGTAGCAAGGCTTGTTGGCATCCATCCGGCGGGAAAACACTTCTGCACGACTCTCCAAGGCGTGGGGGATCCATTCTCCAAAGGGAAAGTCTCTAGCCCTTGTCGTTCCTGCAGTATTCACAGTTCTTCAGCCTAGTAAGAGCTTCTTTGCACCAACCGCTGGCATTTCTTGGGCATCTGCCCATCTCCGAGCTGCTTGTGACTTTTGGACTTGGTCCCCTTGTTCCACAGGTACCCTCAGTCAGGAATCCATCGTTGTTGCATTGCTGATTTGTGTTTTCCTTGCATTTTCCCTCTAACACAACTATTTTGTCCTTAGGGGAACTTTAGTGCACTTTGCACTCACTTTTCAGGGTCTTGGGGAGGGTTATTTTTCTAACTCTCACTATTTTCTAATAGTCCCAGCGACCCTCTACAAGGTCACATAGGTTTGGGGTCCATTCGTGGTTCGCATTCCACTTTTGGAGTATATGGTTTGTGTTGCCCCTATCCCTATGTTTCCCCATTGCATCCTATTGTAACTATACATTGTTTGCACTGTTTTCTAAGACTATACTGCATATTTTTGCTATTGTGTATATATATCTTGTGTATATTTCCTATCCTCTCACTGAGGGTACACTCTAAGATACTTTGGCATATTGTCATAAAAATAAAGTACCTTTATTTTTAGTATAACTGTGTATTGTGTTTTCTTATGATGTGGTGCATATGACACTAAGTGGTACTGTAGTAGCTTCACACGTCTCCTAGTTCAGCCTGAGCTGCTCTGCTAAGCTACCATTATCTATCAGCCTAAGCTGCTAGACACCCTATACACTAATAAGGGATAACTGGGCCTGGTGCAAGGTGCAAGTACCCCTTGGTACTCACTACAAGCCAGTCCAGCCTCCTACATTGGTTGTGCAGCGGTGGGATAAGTGCTTTGAGACTACTTACCACTCTTGTCATTGTACTTTTCATAAGAGAAAAATATACAAAACAAGGTCAGTGTATATACACATAGCCAAAAAGTTTTGCATTTCCTCTTTTCACTCTTTTCTAAGTGCTGAAAAGTACTTCTAAACTTTCAAAAAGTTCTTAAAAGTTTAAAAAGTTTTTTCTGTCTTTCCAAAAAGTTCTGAAAACTTTTTTATCTTTTGCTATCACTTTAACTCTCTCTAAAAAATGTCTGGCACAGGCCAAAAAGTTGAACTGTCCAAACTTGCATATGATCACCTTAGCTGGAAAGGAGCAAGGAGTCTCTGCATAGAGAGAGGTTTGAGTGTAGGGAAGAATCCTTCCTTAGAACTGTTAATTAATATGCTTAGAGTACAGGATAAGGCCATAAGTGCCCAATCTGTAGAAAAAGTAGCTAATGGTTCTCAATCTGATCCAGGGACTCCCCCAGGAAAAGGTTCAGGAAAGAAACTTCTCAGCCTGCCCATTACTAGACAGTCTAGCATAGTTGGTACAGAGGTTGAATCACACCATACTGATGATGTGCTCTCACATTATGCTGGTAGCCAAGCTGTTAGGGTGCCCTTTGTAAGGGACAGGTCTCCTTCTGCTCATTCCCATCATACCTCTGTATCTAGAAATGTCCCTCCCACCCACCCTGATGACAGATTGTTAGAAAGGGAGCTCAATAGATTGAGAGTGGAACAAACCAGACTGAAGCTCAAGAAGCAACAGCTGGATTTGGATAGACAGTCTTTAGAAATAGAGAGGGAAAGACAGAAAATGGGTTTAGATACCCATGGTGGCAGCAGCAGAATTCCCCATAGTCATCCTGCAAAAGAGCATGATTCCAGGAATCTGCACAAGATAGTTCCCCCTTATAAGGAGGGGGATGACATTAACAAGTGGTTTGCTGCACTTGAGAGGGCCTGTGCTGTACAGGATGTCCCTCAAAAGCAGTGGGCTGCTATCCTATGGCTATCATTTACTGGAAAAGGTAGGGATAGGCTCCTTACTGTAAAAGAAAATGATGCTAACAATTTCCAAGTTCTTAAGAATGCACTCCTGGATGGTTATGGCTTAACCACTGAACAGTACAGGATAAAGTTCAGAGAGACCAAAAAGGAGTCTTCACAAGACTGGGTTGATTTCATTGACCAGGCAGTGAAGGCCTTGGAGGGGTGGTTACATGGCAGTAAAGTTACTGATTATGAAAGCCTGTATAACACAATCCTGAGAGAGCATATACTTAATAATTGTGTGTCTGATTTGTTGCACCAGTACCTGGTAGACTCTGATCTGACCTCTCCCCAAGAATTGGGAAAGAAGGCAGACAAATGGGTCAGAACAAGGGTGAACAGAAAAGTTCATACAGGGGGTGACAAAGATGGCAATAAGAAGAAAGATGGTGAAAAATCTCAAGATAAGCATGGGGATAAGGGTAAAACCAAAGATCCCACTTCAAATCTTAAACACTCTTCAGAGGGTGGGGATAAAACAAATTCTTCCTCTTCTTCCCAACCTGCACACATTAAAAAGCCTTGGTGCTTTGTGTGTAAAAACAGAGGCCATAGGCCAGGGGATAAGTCCTGTCCAGGTAAACCCCCTGAGCCTACCACCACTAATACATCAAGCTCTAGTGCCCCTAGCAGTAGTGGTACTAGTGGTGGGACTGCTGGCAACAGTCAAGCAAAGGGTGTAGTTGGGTTCACTTATGGGTCCATAGTGAAAACTGATGTCATCAGTCCCAAGACAGTTTCTGTCACACCTAGTGGCATTGGCCTTGCCACACTGGCTGCTTGTCCCCTTACAATGGATAAGTACAGGCAGACAGTTTCAATAAATGGTGTTGAGGCCTTGGCCTACAGGGACACAGGTGCCAGTTTCACTTTGGTGACTGAAAACCTAGTGCCTCCTGAACAACACATCATTGGACAACAGTATAAAATTATTGATGTCCATAACTCCACTAAGTTTCTTCCCTTAGCTATAATTCAGTTTAGTTGGGGTGGAGTTACTGGCCCTAAGCAGGTGGTGGTATCACCTAGCTTACCTGTAGACTGTCTCTTAGGTAATGACCTAGAGGCCTCAGGTTGGGCTGATGTAGAGTTTTATGCCCATGCAGCCATGCTGGGCATCCCTGAGGAATTGTTCCCTCTCATTTCAAGTGAAATGAAAAAGCAAAGGAGAGAAGACCTGAAAACTCAGGATCCCTCTCCATCAACAGGTAAAAAGGGTATCACAGTATCCCCTAACCACCCTACCATTCAGGATACCATTCCTGTGGTGGGAGAAACCTCTCCTGGGGTGGCACCTGTTCCAAGGGAATCATCAGTTGGCAAAACTGTACTCCCTGAGGTGGAAGTACCTCTCTGTGGGATAACTAACATTGGTGAGGAAAAAAACAGCACCATTTTAGTTAACATGGAGCATCCCTCCAACCCTCCCAGAGAAACTTTAGTGCAGAAACCCTGCACTACCTCACAACACTTAGGACAGCATCCCTGCCCTAGTGTGGAGCTCATAGGACAGCATCCCTGCCCTGCTCCAACTCAAGAGAAACAGCATCCCTGTTCTCTCTTTACAGCCAAATGGACAAAGTTTTTGCCCAGCTATGGCTTTACTAAGACAGCATCCCTGTCTGGCATTTCCATCATTACAAATAGGTTCAGTGGATAATTCCCACTGCTCTAAACTAAAACTTACTGATAGAAACTCTGAAAATACATCTTCACATTGTTGGTTAGCTAAAAAACTTCAAACAGGGTGGTTTACATCCCCACAGGGAAGTAACCATATAGTGGATGATAAAGGGAGTAACCAGTCTATTGCAGAGCTACTCTCTACTTATCACCACTTAGACAATAAAGTCTCAACTGGCCAAGGTTAGCCTTATTGTCCTTCGTTTGGGGGGGGGGGGTTGTGTGAGAAGGTAGCCTCTTTCTAGCCTTGTTACCCCCACTTTTGGCCTGTTTGTGAGTGTATGTCAGGGTGTTTGTCACTGTTTTCACTGTCTCACTGGGATCCTGATAGCCAGGCCTCAGTGCTCATAGTGAAAACACTATGTTTTCAGTATGTTTGTTATGTGTCACTGGGATCCTGCTGGTCAGGACCCCAGTGCTCATAGGTTTGTGGCCTATATGTATGTGTCACTGGGACCCTGTCACACAGGGCCCCAGTGCTCATAGGTGTGCATGTATATGTTCCCTGTGTGGTGCCTAACTGTCTCACTGAGGCTCTGCTAACCAGAACCTCAGTGGTTATGCTCTCTCATTACTTCCAAATTGTCACTGACAGGCTAGTGACCATTTTTACCAATTTACATTGGCTTACTGGAACACCCTTATAATTCCCTAGTATATGGTACTGAGGTACCCAGGGTATTGGGGTTCCAGGAGATCCCTATGGGCTGCAGCATTTCTTTTGCCACCCATAGGGAGCTCTGACAATTCTTACACAGGCCTGCCACTGCAGCCTGAGTGAAATAACGTCCACGTTATTTCACAGCCATTTTACACTGCACTTAAGTAACTTATAAGTCACCTATATGTCTAACCTTTACCTGGTAAAGGTTAGGTGCAAAGTTACTTAGTGTGAGGACACCCTGGCACTAGCCAAGGTGCCCCCACATTGTTCAGAGCCAATTCACTGAACTTTGTGAGTGCGGGGACACCATTACACGCGTGCACTACATATAGGTCACTACCTATATGTAGCTTCACCATGGTAACTCCGAATATGGCCATGTAACATGTCTATGATCATGGAATTGCCCCCTCTATGCCATCCTGGCATTGTTGGTACAATTCCATGATCCCAGTGGTCTGTAGCACAGACCCTGGTACTGCCAGACTGCCCTTCCTGGGGTTTCACTGCAGCTGCTGCTGCTGCCAACCCCTCAGACAGGCATCTGCCCTCCTGGGGTCCAGCCAGGCCTGGCCCAGGATGGCAGAACAAAGAACTTCCTCTGAGAGAGGGTGTGACACCCTCTCCCTTTGGAAAATGGTGTGAAGGCAGGGGAGGAGTAGCCTCCCCCAGCCTCTGGAAATGCTTTCTTGGGCACAGATGTGCCCAATTCTGCATAAGCCAGTCTACACCGGTTCAGGGACCCCTTAGCCCCTGCTCTGGCGCGAAACTGGACAAAGGAAAGGGGAGTGACCATTCCCCTGACCTGCACCTCCCCTGGGAGGTGTCCAGAGCTCCTCCAGTGTGCTCCAGACCTCTGCCATCTTGGAAACAGAGGTGCTGCTGGCACACTGGACTGCTCTGAGTGGCCAGTGCCACCAGGTGACGTCAGAGACTCCTGCTGATAGGCTCCTTCAGGTGTTAGTAGCCTTTCCTCTCTCCTAGGTAGCCAAACCCTCTTTTCTGGCTATTTAGGGTCTCTGTCTCTGGGGAAACTTTAGATAACGAATGCATGAGCTCAGCCGAGTTCCTCTGCATCTCCCTCTTCACCTTCTGATAAGGAATCGACCGCTGACCGCGCTGGAAGCCTGCAAACCTGCAACATAGTAGCAAAGACGACTACTGCAACTCTGTAACGCTGATCCTGCCGCCTTCTTGACTGTTTTCCTGCTTGTGCATGCTGTGGGGGTAGTCTGCCTCCTCTCTGCACCAGAAGCTCCGAAGAAATCTCCCGTGGGTCGACGGAATCTTCCCCCTGCAACCGCAGGCACCAAAAAGCTGCATTTCCGGTCACTTGGGTCTCCTCTCAGCACGACGAGCGAGGTCCCTCGAATCCAGCGACACCGTCCAAGTGACCCCCACAGTCCAGTGACTCTTCAGCCCAAGTTTGGTGGAGGTAAGTACTTGCCTCACCTCGCTGGGCTGCATTGCTGGGAACCGCGACTTTGCAAGCTACTCCGGCCCCTGTGCACTTCCGGCAGAAATCCTTCGTGCACAGCCAAGCCTGGGTCCACGGCACTCAAACCTGCATTGCACGACTTTCTAAGTTGGTCTCCGGCGACGTGGGACTCCTTTGTGCAACTTCGGCGAGCACCGTTTCACGCATCCTCGTAGTGCCTGTTTCTGGCACTTCTCCGGGTGCTACCTGCTTTAGTGAGAGCTCTTTGTCTTGCTCGACGTCCCCTCTCTCTGCAGGTCCAATTTGCGACCTCCTGGTCCCTCCTGGGCCCCAGCAGCGTCCAAAAACGCCAAACGCACGATTTGCGTGTAGCAAGGCTTGTTGGCATCCATCCGGCGGGAAAACACTTCTGCACGACTCTCCAAGGCGTGGGGGATCCATCCTCCAAAGGGGAAGTCTCTAGCCCTTGTCGTTCCTGCAGTATTCACAGTTCTTCAGCCTAGTAAGAGCTTCTTTGCACCAACCGCTGGCATTTCTTGGGCATCTGCCCATCTCCGAGCTGCTTGTGACTTTTGGACTTGGTCCCCTTGTTCCACAGGTACCCTCAGTCAGGAATCCATCGTTGTTGCATTGCTGATTTGTGTTTTCCTTGCATTTTCCCTCTAACACGACTATTTTGTCCTTAGGGGAACTTTAGTGCACTTTGCACTCACTTTTCAGGGTCTTGGGGAGGGTTATTTTTCTAACTCTCACTATTTTCTAATAGTCCCAGCGACCCTCTACAAGGTCACATAGGTTTGGGGTCCATTCGTGGTTCGCATTCCACTTTTGGAGTATATGGTTTGTGTTGCCCCTATCCCTATGTTTCCCCATTGCATCCTATTGTAACTATACATTGTTTGCACTGTTTTCTAAGACTATACTGCATATTTTTGCTATTGTGTATATATATCTTGTGTATATTTCCTATCCTCTCACTGAGGGTACACTCTAAGATACTTTGGCATATTGTCATAAAAATAAAGTACCTTTATTTTTAGTATAACTGTGTATTGTGTTTTCTTATGATGTGGTGCATATGACACTAAGTGGTACTGTAGTAGCTTCACACGTCTCCTAGTTCAGCCTGAGCTGCTCTGCTAAGCTACCATTATCTATCAGCCTAAGCTGCTAGACACCCTATACACTAATAAGGGATAACTGGGCCTGGTGCAAGGTGCAAGTACCCCTTGGTACTCACTACAAGCCAGTCCAGCCTCCTACAGTTATGCTCTCTCATTTCTTTCCAAATTGTCACTAACAGGCTAGTGACTACTTTTACCAATTTACATTGGCTTACTGGAACACCCTTATAATTCCCTAGTATATGGTACTGAGGTGCCCAGGGTATTGGGGTTCCAGGAGATCCCTATGGGCTGCAGCATTTCTTTTGCCACCCATAGGGAGCTCTGACAATTCTTACACAGGCCTGCCACTGCAGCCTGAGTGAAATAATGTCCACGTTATTTCACAGCCATTTTACACTGCACTTAAGTAACTTATAAGTCACCTATATGTCTAACCTTTACTTGGTAAAGGTTAGGTGCAAAGTTACTTAGTGTGAGGGCACCCTGGCACTAGCCAAGGTGCCCCCACATTGTTCAGGGCCAATTCCCCGGACTTTGTGAGTGCGGGGACACCATTACACGCGTGCACTACATATAGGTCACTACCTATATGTAGCTTCACAATGGTAACTCCGAATATGGCCATGTAACATGTCTATGATCATGGAATTGCCCCCTCTATACCATCCTGGCATAGTTGGCACAATCCCATGATCCCAGTGGTCTGTAGCACAGACCTTGGTACTGCTCTTCCTGGGGTTTCACTGCAGCTGCTGCCAACCCCTCAGACAGGCATCTGCCCTCCTGGGGTCCAGCCAGGCCTGGCCCAGGATGGCAGAACAAAGGACTTCCTCTGAGAGAGGGTGTTACACCCTCTCCCTTTGGAAAATGGTGTGAAGGCAGGGGAGGAGTAGCCTCCCCCAGCCTCTGGAAATGCTTTCTTGGGCACAGATGTGCCCAATTCTGCATAAGCCAGTCTACACCGGTTCAGGGGACCCCTTAGCCCTGCTCTGGCGCGAAACTGGACAAAGGAAAGGGGAGTGACCACTCCCCTGACCTGCACCTCCCCTGGGAGGTGTCCAGAGCTCCTCCAGTGTGCTCCAGACCTCTGCCATCTTGGAAACAGAGGTGCTGCTGGCACACTGGACTGCTCTGAGTGGCCAGTGCCACCAGGTGACGTCAGAGACTCCTTCTGATAGGCTCCTTCAGGTGTTAGTAGCCTAGCCTCTCTCCTAGGTAGCCAAACCCTCTTTTCTGGCTATTTAGGGTCTCTGTCTCTGGGGAAACTTTAGATAACGAATGCAAGAGCTCAGCCGAGTTCCTCTGCATCTCTCTCTTCACCTTCTACCAAGGAATCGACTGCTGACCGCGCTGGAAGCCTGCAAAACTGCAACATAGTAGCAAAGACGACTACTGCAACTCTGTAACGCTGATCCTGCCGCCTTCTCGACTGTTTTCCTGGTGGTGCATGCTGTGGGGGTAGTCTGCCTCCTCTCTGCACTAGAAGCTCCAAAGAAATCTCCCGTGGGTCGACGGAATCTTCCCCCTGCAACCGCAGGCTGTAGGAGGCTGGACTGGCTTGTAGTGAGTACCAAGGGGTACTTGCACCTTGCACCAGGCCCAGTTATCCCTTATTAGTGTATAGGGTGTCTAGCAGCTTAGGCTGATAGATAATGGTAGCTTAGCAGAGCAGCTTAGGCTGAACTAGGAGACGTGTGAAGCTACTACAGTACCACTTAGTGTCATATGCACAATATCATAAGAAAACACAATACACAGTTATACTAAAAATAAAGGTACTTTATTTTTATGACAATATGCCAAAGTATCTTAGAGTGTACCCTCAGTGAGAGGATAGGAAATATACACAAGATATATATACACAATAGCAAAAATATGCAGTATAGTCTTAGAAAACAGTGCAAACAATGTATAGTTACAATAGGATGCAATGGGGAAACATAGGGATAGGGGCAACACAAACCATATACTCCAGAAGTGGAATGCGAACCACGAATGGACCCCAAACCTATGTGACCTTGTAGAGGGTCGCTGGGACTATTAGAAAATAGTGAGAGTTAGAAAAATAACCCTCCCCAAGACCCTGAATAGTGAGTGCAAAGTGCACTGAAGTTCCCCTAAGGACAAAAGAGTCGTGTTAGAGGAATAATGCAGGAAAGACACAAACCAGCAATGCAACAACTGTGGATTTCCAATCTAGGGTACCTGTGGAACAAGGGGACCAAGTCCAAAAGTCACAAGCAAGTCGGAGATGGGCAGATGCCCAGGAAATGCCAGCTGCGGATGCAAAGAAGCTTCGACTGGACAGAAGAAGCTGAGGTTTCTGCAGGAACGAAAAGGGCTAGAGACTTCCCCTTTGGTGGGCGGATCCATCTCGCCTTGGAGAGTCGTGCAGAAGTGTTTTCCCGCCGGAAGGACGCCAACAAGCCTTGCTACACGCAAATCGTGCGTTTGGCGTTTTTGGACGCTGCTGGGGCCCAGGAGGGACCAGGAGGTCGCAAATTGGACCTGCAGAGAGAGGGGACGTCGAGCAAGACAAAGAGCCCTCACTGAAGCAGGTAGCACCCGGAGAAGTGCCAGGAACAGGCACTACAAGGATGCGTGAAACGGTGCTCGCCGAAGTTGCACAAAGGAGACCCACGTCGCCGGAGACCAACTTAGAAAGTCGTGCAATGCAGGTTAGAGTGCCGTGGACCCAGGCTTGGCTGTGCACGAAGGATTTCCGCCGGAAGTGCACAGGGGCCGGAGTAGCTTGCAAAGTCGCGGTTCCCAGCAATGCAGCCCAGCGAGGTGAGGCAAGGACTTACCTCCACCAAACTTGGGCTGAAGAGTCACTGGACTGTGGGGGTCACTTGGACGGTGTCGCTGGATTCGAGGGACCTCGCTCGTCGTGCTGAGAGGAGACCCAAGGGACCGGTAATGCAGCTTTTTGGTGCCTGCGGTTGCAGGGGGAAGATTCCGTCGACCCACGGGAGATTTCTTCGGAGCTTCTGGTGCAGAGAGGAGGCAGACTACCCCCACAGCATGCATAAGCAGAAAAACAGTCGAGAAGGCGGCAGGATCAGCGTTACAGAGTTGCAGTAGTCGTCTTTGCTACTATGTTGCAGGTTTGCAGGCTTCCAGCGCGGTCAGCGGTCGATTCCTTATCAGAAGGTGAAGAGGGAGATGCAGAGGAACTCGGCTGAGCTCATGCATTCGTTATCTGCCGTTTCCCCAGAGGCAGAGACCCTAAATAGCCAGAAAAGAGGGTTTGGCTACCTAGGAGAGAGGAAAGGCTACTAACACCTGAAGGAGCCTATCAGCAGGAGTCTCTGACGTCACCTGGTGGCACTGGCCACTCAGAGCAGTCCAGTGTGCCAGCAGCACCTCTGTTTCCAAGATGGCAGAGGTCTGGAGCACACTGGAGGAGCTCTGGACACCTCCCAGGGGAGGTGCAGGTCAGGGGAATGGTCACTCCCCTTTCCTTTGTCCAGTTTCGCGCCAGAGCAGGGGCTAAGGGGTCCCTGAACCGGTGTAGACTGGCTTATGCAGAATTGGGCACATCTGTGCCCAAGAAAGCATTTCCAGAGGCTGGGGGAGGCTACTCCTCCCCTGCCTTCACACAATTTTCCAAAGGGAGAGGGTGTCACACCCTCTCTCAGAGGAAGTTCTTTGTTCTGCCATCCTGGGCCAGGCCTGGCTGGACCCCAGGAGGGCAGATGCCTGTCTGAGGGGTTGGCAGCAGCAGCAGCTGCAGTGAAACCCCAGGACGGGCAGTTTGGCAGTACCAGGGTCTGTGCTACAGACCACTGGGATCATGGGATTGTGCCAACTATGCCAGGATGGCATAGAGGGGGCAATTCCATGATCATAGACATGTTACATGGCCATATTCGGAGTTACCATTGTGAAGCTACATATAGGTAGTGACCTATATGTAGTGCACGCGTGTAATGGTGTCCCCGCACTCACAAAGTTCAGGGAATTGGCTCTGAACAATGTGGGGGCACCTTGGCTAGTGCCAGGGTGCCCTCACACTAAGTAACTTTGCACCTAACCTTTACCAGGTAAAGGTTAGACATATAGGTGACTTATAAGTTACTTAAGTGCAGTGTAAAATGGCTGTGAAATAACGTGGACGTTATTTCACTCAGGCTGCAGTGGCAGGCCTGTGTAAGAATTGTCAGAGCTCCCTATGGGTGGCAAAAGAAATGCTGCAGCCCATAGGGATCTCCTGGAACCCCAATACCCTGGGTACCTCAGTACCATATACTAGGGAATTATAAGGGTGTTCCAGTAAGCCAATGTAAATTGGTAAAAATGGTCACTAGCCTGTTAGTGACAATTTGAAATAAATGAGAGAGCATAACCACTGAGGTTCTGGTTAGCAGAGCCTCAGTGAGACAGTTAGGCACCACACAGGGAACATATACATGCACACCTATGAGCACTGGGGCCCTGTGTGACAGGGTGCCAGTGACACATACATATAGGCCACAAACCTATGAGCACTGGGGTCCTGACCAGCAGGATCCCAGTGACACATAACAAACATACTGAAACATAGTGTTTTCACTATGAGCACTGAGGCCTGGCTATCAGGATCCCAGTGAGACAGTGAAAACAGTGACAAACACCCTGACATACACTCACAAACAGGCCAAAAGTGGGGGTAACAAGGCTAGAAAGAGGCTACCTTCTCACACAACCCCCCCCCAAACGAAGGACAATAAGGCTAACCTTGGCCAGTTGAGACTTTATTGTCTAAGTGGTGATAAGTAGAGAGTAGCTCTGCAATAGACTGGTTACTCCCTTTATCATCCACTATATGGTTACTTCCCTGTGGGAATGTAAACCACCCTGTTTGAAGTTTTTTAGCTAAGCAACAATGTGAAGATGTATTTTCAGAGTTTCTATCAGTAAGTTTTAGTTTAGAGCAGTGGGAATTGTCAACTGAACCTATTTGTAGTGATGGAAATGCAAGACAGGGATGCTGTCTCAGAAAAGCCATAGCTGGGCAAAAACTTTGTCCATCTGGCTGGAAGAGAGAACAGGGATGCTGTTTCTCTTGAGTTGGAGCAGGGCAGGGATGCTGTCCTATGAGCTCCACACTAGGGCAGGTATGCTGTCCTAAGTGTTGTGAGGTAGTGCAGGGTTTCTGCACTAAAGTTTCTCTGGGAGGGTTGGAGGGATGCTCCATGTTAACTAAAATGGTGCTGTTTTTCTCACCAATGTTAGTTATCCCACAGAGAGGTACTTCCACATCAGGGAGTCCAGCTTTGCCAGCTGATGATTCCCTTGGAACAGGTGCCACCCCAGGAGAGGTTTCTCCCACCACAGGAATAGTATCCTGAATGGTAGGGTGGTTAGGGGATACTGTGATACCCTTTTTACCTGTTGATGGAGAGGGATCCTGAGTTTTCAGGCCTTCTCTCCTTTGCTTTTTCATTTCACTTGAAATGAGAGGGAACAATTCCTCAGGGATGCCCAGC
Source organism: Pleurodeles waltl (assembly GCF_031143425.1). Classification (NCBI taxonomy): domain Eukaryota; kingdom Metazoa; phylum Chordata; class Amphibia; order Caudata; family Salamandridae; genus Pleurodeles; species Pleurodeles waltl. Next base: position 1,837,389,177 of record NC_090444.1, on the reverse strand, counting down.
ATGGCTGCATGGGCATAAAACTCTACATCAGCCCAACCTGAGGCCTCTAGGTCATTACCTAAGAGACAGTCTACAGGTAAGCTAGGTGATACCACCACCTGCTTAGGGCCAGTAACTCCACCCCAACTAAACTGAATTATAGCTAAGGGAAGAAACTTAGTGGAGTTATGGACATCAATAATCTTATACTGTTGTCCAATTATGTGTTGTTCAGGAAGCACTAGGTTTTCAGTCACCAAAGTGAAACTGGCACCTGTGTCCCTGTAGGCCAAGGCCTCAACACCATTTATTGAAACTGTCTGCCTGTACTTATCCATTGTAAGGGGACAAGCAGCCAGTGTGGCAAGGCCAATGCCACTAGGTGTGACAGAAACTGTCTTGGGACTGATTACATCAGTTTCCACTATGGACCCATAAGTGAACCCAACTACACCCTTTGCTTGACTGTTGCCAGCAGTCCCACCACTAGTACCACTACTGCTAGGGGCACTAGAGCTTGATGTATTAGTGGTGGTAGGCTCAGGGGGTTTACCTGGACAGGACTTATCCCCTGGCCTATGGCCTCTGTTTTTACACACAAAGCACCAAGGCTTTTTAATGTGTGCAGGTTGGGAAGAAGAGGAAGAATTTGTTTTATCCCCACCCTCTGAAGAGTGTTTAAGATTTGAAGTGGGATCTTTGGTTTTACCCTTATCCCCATGCTTATCTTGAGATTTTTCACCATCTTTCTTCTTATTGCCATCTTTGTCACCCCCTGTATGAACTTTTCTGTTCACCCTTGTTCTGACCCATTTGTCTGCCTTCTTTCCCAATTCTTGGGGAGAGGTCAGATCAGAGTCTACCAGGTACTGGTGCAACAAATCAGACACACAATTATTAAGTATATGCTCTCTCAGGATTGTGTTATACAGGCTTTCATAATCAGTAACTTTACTGCCATGTAACCACCCCTCCAAGGCCTTCACTGAATGGTCAATGAAATCAACCCAGTCTTGTGAAGACTCCTTTTTGGTCTCTCTGAACTTTATCCTGTACTGTTCAGTGGTTAAGCCATAACCATCCAGGAGTGCATTCTTAAGAACTTGGAAATTATTGGCATCATTTTCTTTCACTGTAAGGAGCCTATCCCTACCTTTTCCAGTAAATGATAGCCATAGGATAGCAGCCCACTGCTTTTGAGGGACATCCTGTACAGCACAGGCCCTCTCAAGTGTAGCAAACCACTTGTTAATGTCATCCCCCTCCTTATAAGGGGGAACTATCTTGTGCAGATTCCTGGAATCATGCTCTTTTGCAGGATGACTATGGGGAATACTGCTGCTGCCACCATGGGTATCTAAACCCATCTTCTGTCTTTCCCTCTCTATTTCTAAAGACTGTCTATCCAAATCCAGCTGTTGCTTCTTGAGCTTCAGTCTGGTTTGCTCCACTCTCAATCTATTGAGCTCCCATTCTAACAATCTGTCATCAGGGTGGGTGGGAGGGACATTTCTAGATACAGAGGTATGATGGGAATGAACAGATGGAGACCTGTCCCTTACAGAGGGCACCCTAACAGCTTGGCTACCAGTATAATGTGAGAGCACACCATTAGTATGGTGTGATTCAACCTCTGTACCAACTATGCTAGACTGTCTAGTAATGGGCAGGCTGAGAAGTTTCTTTCCTGAACCTTTTCCTGGGGGAGTCCCTGGATCAGATTGAGAACCATTAGCTACTTTTTCTACAGATTGGGCACTTATGGCCTTATCCTGTACTCTAAGCATATTAATTAACAGTTCTAAAGAAGGATTCTTCCCTACACTCAAACCTCTCTCTATGCAGCGACTCCTTGCTCCTTTCCAGCTAAGGTGATCATATGCAAGTTTGGACAGTTCAACATTTTTTCCTGTGCCAGACATTTTATAGAGAGAGTTAAAGTGATAGAAAAAGAGAAAAAAGTTTTCAGAACTTTTTGGAAAGACAGAAAAAAACTTTTTAAACTTTTAAGAACTTTTTGAAAGTTTAGGAGTACTTTTCAGCACTTAGAAAAGAGTGAAAAGAGGAAATGCAAAACTTTTTGGCTATGTGTATATACACTGACCTTGTTTTGTATATTTCTCTCTTATGAAAAGTACAATGACAAGAGTGGTAAGTAGTCTCAAGCACTTATCCCACCACTGCACAACCAATGTAGGAGGCTGGACTGGCTTGTAGTGAGTACCAAGGGGTACTTGCACCTTGCACCAGGCCCAGTTATCCCTTATTAGTGTATAGGGTGTCTAGCAGCTTAGGCTGATAGATAATGGTAGCTTAGCAGAGCAGCTTAGGCTGAACTAGGAGACGTGTGAAGCTACTACAGTACCACTTAGTGTCATATGCACAATATCATAAGAAAACACAATACACAGTTATACTAAAAATAAAGGTACTTTATTTTTATGACAATATGCCAAAGTATCTTAGAGTGTACCCTCAGTGAGAGGATAGGAAATATACACAAGATATATATACACAATAGCAAAAATATGCAGTATAGTCTTAGAAAACAGTGCAAACAATGTATAGTTACAATAGGATGCAATGGGGAAACATAGGGATAGGGGCAACACAAACCATATACTCCAGAAGTGGAATGCGAACCACGAATGGACCCCAAACCTATGTGACCTTGTAGAGGGTCGCTGGGACTATTAGAAAATAGTGAGAGTTAGAAAAATAACCCTCCCCAAGACCCTGAAAAGTGAGTGCAAAGTGCACTAAAGTTCCCCTAAGGACAAAAGAGTCGTGTTAGAGGAATAATGCAGGAAAGACACAAACCAGCAATGCAACAACTGTGGATTTCCAATCTAGGGTACCTGTGGAACAAGGGGACCAAGTCCAAAAGTCACAAGCAAGTCGGAGATGGGCAGATGCCCAGGAAATGCCAGCTGCGGATGCAAAGAAGCTTCGACTGGACAGAAGAAGCTGAGGTTTCTGCAGGAACGAAAAGGGCTAGAGACTTTCCCTTTGGTGGACGGATCCCTCTCGCCTTGGAGAGTCGTGCAGAAGTGTTTTCCCGCCGGAAGGACGCCAACAAGCCTTGCTACACGCAAATCGTGCGTTTGGCGTTTTTGGACGCTGCTGGGGCCCAGAAGGGACCAGGAGGTCGCAAGTTGGACCTACAGAGAGAGGGGACGTCGAGCAAGACAAAGAGCCCTCACTGAAGCAGGTAGCACCCGGAGAAGTGCCATAAACAGGCACTACGAGGATGCGTGAAACGGTGCTCGCCGAAGTTGCACAAAGGAGTCCCACGTCGCCGGAGACCAACTTAGAAAGTCGTGCAATGCAGGTTAGAGTGCCGTGGACCCAGGCTTGGCTGTGCACGAAGGATTTCCGCCGGAAGTGCACAGGGGCCGGAGTAGCTTGCAAAGTCGCGGTTCCCAGCAATGCAGCCCAGCGAGGTGAGGCAGGACTTACCTCCACCAAACTTGGGCTGAAGAGTCACTGGACTGTGGGGGTCACTTGGACCGTGTCGCTGGATTCGAGGGACCTCGCTCGTCGTGCTGAGAGGAGACCCAAGGGACCGGTAATGCAGCTTTTTGGTGCCTGCGGTTGCAGGGGGAAGATTCCGTCGACCCACGGGAGATTTCTTCGGAGCTTCTGGTGCAGAGAGGAGGCAGACTACCCCCACAACATGCATAAGCAGGAAAACAGTCGAGAAGGCGGCAGGATCAGCGTTACAGAGTTGCAGTAGTCGTCTTTGCTACTATGTTGCAGGTTTGCAGGCTTCCAGCGCGGTCAGCGGTCGATTCCTTATCAGAAGGTGAAGAGGGAGATGCAGAGGAACTCGGCTGAGCTCATGCATTCGTTATCTGCCGTTTCCCCAGAGGCAGAGACCCTAAATAGCCAGAAAAGAGGGTTTGGCTACCTAGGAGAGAGGAAAGGCTACTAACACCTGAAGGAGTCTATCAGCAGGAGTCTCTGACGTCAGCTGGTGGCACTGGCCACTCAGAGCAGTCCAGTGTGCCAGCAGCACCTCTGTTTCCAAGATGGCAGAGGTCTGGAGCACACTGGAGGAGCTCTGGACACCTCCCAGGGGAGGTGCAGGTCAGGGGAGTGGTCACTCCCCTTTCCTTTGTCCAGTTTCGCGCCAGAGCATGGGCTAAGGGGTCCCTGAACCGGTGTAGACTGGCTTATGCAGAATTGGGCACCTCTGTGCCCAAGAAAGCATTTCCAGAGGCTGGGGGAGGCTACTCCTCCCCTGCCTTCACACCATTTTCCAAAGGGAGAGGGTGTCACACCCTCTCTCAGAGGAAGTTCTTTGTTCTGCCATCCTGGGCCAGGCCTGGCTGGACCCCAGGAGGGCAGATGCCTGTCTGAGGGGTTGGCAGCAGCAGCAGCTGCAGTGAAACCCCAGGAAGGGCAGTTTGGCAGTACCAGGGTCTGTGCTACAGACCACTGGGATCATGGGATTGTGCCAACTATGCCAGGATGGCATAGAGGGGGCAATTCCATGATCATAGACATGTTACATGGCCATATTCGGAGTTACCATTGTGAAGCTACATATAGGTAGTGACCTATATGTAGTGCACGCGTGTAATGGTGTCCCCGCACTCACAAAGTTCAGGGAATTGGCTCTGAACAATGTGGGGGCACCTTGGCTAGTGCCAGGGTGCCCTCACACTAAGTAACTTTGCACCTAACCTTTACCAGGTAAAGGTTAGACATATAGGTGACTTATAAGTTACTTAAGTGCAGTGTAAAATGGCTGTGAAATAACGTGGACGTTATTTCACTCAGGCTGCAGTGGCAGGCCTGTGTAAGAATTGTCAGAGCTCCCTATGGGTGGCAAAAGAAATGCTGCAGCCCATAGGGATCTCCTGGAACCCCAATACCCTGGGTACCTCAGTACCATATACTAGGGAATTATAAGGGTGTTCCAGTAAGCCAATGTAAATTGGTAAAAATGGTCACTAGCCTGTTAGTGACAATTTGAAATAAATGAGAGAGCATAACCACTGAGGTTCTGGTTAGCAGAGCCTCAGTGAGACAGTTAGGCACCACACAGGGAACATATACATGCACACCTATGAGCACTGGGGCCCTGTGTGACAGGGTCCCAGTGACACATACATATAGGCCACAAACCTATGAGCACTGGGGTCCTGACCAGCAGGATCCCAGTGACACATAACAAACATACTGAAACATAGTGTTTTCACTATGAGCACTGAGGCCTGGCTATCAGGATCCCAGTGAGACAGTGAAAACAGTGACAAACACCCTGACATACACTCACAAACAGGCCAAAAGTGGGGGTAACAAGGCTAGAAAGAGGCTACCTTCTCACACAGGCACCAAAAAGCTGCATTACCGGTCCCTTGGGTGTCCTCTCAGCACGACGAGCGAGGTCCCTCGAATCCAGCAACTCTGTCCAAGTGACCCCCACAGTCCAGTGACTCTTCAGTCCAAGTTTGGTGGAGGTAAGTCCTTGCCTCACCTCGCTAGACTGCATTGCTGGGAACCGCGACTTTTGCAGCTACTCCGGCCCCTGTGCACTTCCGGCGGAAATCCTTTGTGCACAGCCAAGCCTGGGTCCACGGCACTCTAACCTGCATTGCACGACTTTCTAAGTAGGTCTCCGGCGACGTGGGACTCCTTTGTGTAACTTCGGGTGAGCACTGTTTCACGCATCCTCGTAGTGCCTGTTTCTGGCACTTCTCCGGGTGCTACCTGCTGCTGAGAGGGCTCCTTGTCTTGCTCGACATACCCTCTACCTTCTGGTCCAATTTGCGACTTCCTGGTCCCTCCTGGGCCACAGCAGCGTCCAAAAACACTAACTGCACGATTTGCAGCTAGCAAGGCTTGTTGGCGTTCTTTCGGCGGGAAAACACTTCTGCACGACTCTACAGGGCAAGCGGGATCCGTCCTCCAAAGGGAAAGTCTCTAGCCCTTTGCGTTCCTGCAGAAACCGCAGCTTCTTCTGTCCAATAGAAGCTTCTTTGCACCCACAGCTGGCATTTCCTGGGCATCTGCCCATCTCCGACTTGCTTGTGACTTTTGGACTTGGTCCCCTTGTTCCACAGGTACCCCAGATTGGAAATCCAGCGTTGTTGCATTGTTGGTTTGTGTCTTTCCTGCATTATTCCTCTAACACAACTTTTTTGTCCTTAGGGGAACTTTAGTGCACTTTGCACTCACTTTTCAGGGTCTTGGGGAGGGTTATTTTTCTAACTCTCACTATTTTCTAATAGTCCCAGCGACCCTCTACAAGGTCACATAGGTTTGGGGTCCATTCGTGGTTCGCATTCCACTTTTGGAGTATATGGTTTGTGTTGCCCCTATCCCTATGTTTCCCCATTGCATCCTATTGTAACTATACATTGTTTGCACTGTTTTCTAAGACTATACTGCATATTTTTGGTATTGTGTACATATATCTTGTGTATATTTCCTATCCTCTCACTGAGGGTACACTCTAAGATACTTTGGCATATTGTCATAAAAATAAAGTAGCTTTATTTTTAGTATAACTGTGTATTGTGTTTTCTTACGATATTGTGCATATGACACTAAGTGGTACGGTAGTAGCTTCACACGTCTCCTAGTTCAGCCTAAGCTGCTCTGCTAAGCTACCATTATCTATCAGCCTAAGCTGCTAGACACCCTATACACTAATAAGGGATAACTGGGCCTGGTGCAAGGTGCAAGTACCCCTTGGTACTCACTACAAGCCAGTCCAGCCTCCTACAATAAGTCACCTATATGTCTAACCTTTACCTGGTAAAGGTTGGGTGCTAAGTTACTTAGTGTGTGGGCACCCTGGCACTAGCCAAGGTGCCCCACATTGTTCAGGGCAAATTCCCTCAACTTTGTGAGTGCGGGGACACCATTACACGTGTGCACTATACATAGGTCACTACCTATGTATAGCGTCACAATGGTAACTCCGAACATGGCCATGTAACATGTCTAAGATCATGGAATTGTCTCCACAATGCCAGAATGTCACCCCAATGCCATTCTGGCATTGGGGAGACAATTCCATGATCCCCCGAGTCTCTAGCACAGACCCGGGTACTGCCAAACTACCTTTCCCGGGGTTTCACTGCAGCTGATGCTGCTGCCAACCCCTCAGACAGGTTTTGCCCTCCTGGGGTCCAGCCAGGCTTGGCCCAGGAAGGCAGAACAAAGGACTTCCTCAGAGAGAGGGTGTTACACCCTCTCCCTTTGGAAAAAGGTGTCAGGGCTGGGGAGGAGTAGCCTCCCCCAGCCTCTGGAAATGCTTTGATGGGCACAGATGGTGCCCATCTCTGCATAAGCCAGTCTACACCAGTTCAGGAATCCCCCATCCCTGCTCTGGCGCGAAACTGGACAAAGGAAAGGGGAGTGACCACTCCCCTGACCTGCACCTCCCAGGGGAGGTGCCCAGAGCTCCTCCAGTGTGCTCCAGACCTCTGCCATCTTGGAAACAGAGGTGCTGCTGGCACACTGGACTGCTCTGAGTGGCCAGTGCCAGCAGGTGACGTCAGACACCCCTTCTGATAGGCTCTTACCTTTGTTGCTAGCCTATCCTCCTTCCTAGGTAGCCAAACCTCCTTTTCTGACTATTTAGGGTCTCTGCTTTGGGGAATTCTTTAGATAACGAATGCAAGAGCTCATCAGAGTTCCTCTGCATCTCTCTCTTCACCTTCTGCCAAGTAATCGACCGCTGACCGCGCTGGAAGCCTGCAAAACTGCAACAAAGTAGCTAAGACGACTACTGCAACTCTGTAACGCTGATCCTGCCGCCTTCTCGACTGTTTCCTGGTGGTGCATGCTGTGGGGGTAGTCTGCCTCCTCTCTGCACTAGAAGCTCCGAAGAAATCTCCCGTGGGTCGACGGAATCTTCCCCCTGCAACCGCAGGCACCAAAAAGCTGCATTACTGGTCCCTTGGGTCTCCTCTCAGCACGACGAGCGAGGTCCCTCGAATCCAGCAACTGTGTCCAAGTGACCCCCACAGTCCAGTGACTCTTCAGTCCAAGTTTGGTGGAGGTAAGTCCTTGCCTCCCCACGCCAGACTGCATTGCTGGGAACCGCGACTTTTGCAGCTACTCCGGCCTCTGTGCACTTCCGGCGGAAATCCTTTGTGCACAAGCAAGCCTGGGTCCACCGCACTCTAACCTGCATTGCACGACTTTCTAAGTTGGTCTCCGGCGACGTGGGACTCCTTTGTGTAACTTCGGGTGAGCACCGTTTCACGCATCCTCGTAGTGCCTGTTTCTGGCACTTCTCCGGGTGCTACCTGCTGCTGAGAGGGCTCCTTGTCTTGCTCGACGTCCCCTCTACCTCCTGGCGCAATTTGCGACATCCTGGTCCTCCCTGGGCCACAGCAGCGTCCAAAAACGCTAACCGCACAATTTGCAGCTAGCAAGGTTTGTTGGCGTTCTTTTGGTGGGAAAACACTTCTGTAGGACTCTCCACCAAAGGGGAAGTCTCTAGCCCTTTTCGTTCCTGCAGAAACCTCAGCTTCTTCTGTTCAGTAGAAGCTTCTTTGCATCCACAGCTGGCATTTCCTGGGCATATGCCCATCTCCGACTTGCTTGTGACTTTTGGACTTGGTCCCCTTGTTCCACAGGTACCCTAGATTGGAAATCCATTGTTGTTGCATTGTTGGTTTGTGTCTTTCCTGCATTATTCCTCTATCACGACTTCTTTGTCCTTGGGGGAACTTTAGTGCACTTTGCACTCACTTTTCAGGGTCTTGGGGAGGGTTATTTTTCTAACTCTCACTATTTTCTAATAGTCCCAGCGACCCTCTACAAGGTCACATAGGTTTGGGGTCCATTCGTGGTTCGCATTCCACTTTTGGAGTATATGGTTTGTGTTGCCCCTATCCCTATGTGACCCCATTGCATCCTATTGTAACTATACATTGTTTGCACTGTTTTCTAAGACTATACTGCATATTTTTGGTATTGTGTACATATATCTTGTGTATATTTCCTATCCTCTCACTGAGGGTACACTCTAAGATACTTTGGCATATTGTCATAAAAATAAAGTACCTTTATTTTTAGTATAACTGTGTATTGTGTTTTCTTATGATATTGTGCATATGACACTAAGTGGTACTGTAGTAGCTTCACACATCTCCTAGTTCAGCCTAAGCTGCTCTGCTAAGCTACCATTATCTATCAGCCTAAGCTGCTAGACACCCTATACACTAATAAGGGATAACTGGGCCTGGTGCAAGTTGCAAGTACCCCTTGGTACTCACTACAAGCCAGTCCAGCCTCCTACACCTGCGGCATCAATTTTTGTACTCTCCTTGTCCGGTGGAGAAGAAGACGAAGACGTAGAATGTAATTTCTTAGCAGCCACGATTACCACCGAATCGGGCACTGGATCCGCTCTCAGAAACAAAGGGTCCTGCTCCAGAGGACGATATTTCTTTATGAGTCTGGAAGGAGCAGTTTTAGTTGTGGACGGTGTTAAGAATATGTCCATTGCCTGTTCAAGTAGTCCTGGGACCAGCGGTAGTAATGGTCTAGAAGAAGAACGCTGGTGTAGTGTCTCAAAAATGACAGAGGTTGTTGGAGCAGGTAATGCCAGAGGGATGTTCAACTTGGTAGCACCGCAAATTAGGACCTCTTGAAAGGTGTTGACATCGTCTATGGGAGAAACTCTCGGAGACGGGGAGTCAGATAACTTCGGAGAGTAATCCCTTGTGGATGAGGAGAAATGTCTATGGTGGGAACGAGGAGACCTGCGATCTGAGTCATGCCGATGATGATGTCGAGATGAAGAAGAGCGTCTCGAAGAATGTCGAGAATGCCTTGTGGATTCTGCAGGAGTCACTGGGGGGGGACTCTGAAAGAGGTACCGGCAGAGGAGCTGTAGGTGCCAGAGGTGTCTGTTGTAGAGGCGATGGATGAGGAGAAGGCTGGGGCGAAGGTGGTAAGAAAATGAGAGAAGCTGAGGATTCTGAGGTGGTATAGACCCTCCTTGGTCTCTTTGAGTGCCTCCTCGAGGTCGACACGCTTCTCGACGTCGAAGTATGACGCCGACGAGTACCACTCGGCGTTGACTCCTCTCGCCGTTGAGAGCTCCTTGACGGCGATCTCCCTCGCGTCAACGGTGACCTGGACCAGGAACTTCTGGACGGCGAGTGTCTACGCCGTCTCACCGGCGATAAGGCTGTTGGCGTTGAGCGATGTCTCTTCCTCGACGGCGAGCTGGTTCTCGACGGCGAGCATGTCGGCGCCGTTCCTGGTCTCGACCTGTGACGCTTGTGAGCAGATCCGGCAGCTGCTCCAGAGGACACAGTGAGAGCCCTGGTAGAAGACTGACCTTCTTCTCGCTCTGTGGCAGATTGTCCTCTTTGTCTCCTGTCCTCTTTTGCCTGAAGGCGGATTTTCTCCCTGTCACAAAGAGTTCTCCTGGAGAAGGTTTTACAAATGTCACAGGCATCAGGTTTATGACTTGATGGTAGGCAAATAATACAGACTTGATGTGGGTCTGTTTTGGCCTTTTTCCTGCCAGAGCTAGGGCACTTATCAAAAAGAGAAGGCATTCTGGTGGCAAGAAAAACTCAAGTTTCTGTCAGAATTTGACAGGAAAAGCTAGGAAATGTTCACTCTAGATGAAAAACATCGAGTGAAATTGAAATCCAAAGGATTTTAGTTGAGTTTTAGTCAAAAAAAGCTATGAAAGGTGGAGCTCAATGCTTCAGGGTCCTGTCAGAAGGAGCCGGAAAAAAGAACTGAGGCAACTGCCTTTTGCTGTGCATGATGGGAAGACTTTCTTTTCTTAAAGGCACAGCTCTATTTACATTCTGTATAACGGCAGCCTATGGGCTATACTGCCCTGCATTGTTTCATCCTCATTTGAAGTTGTAAATAAAGTTGGAGAACATGTTTTTACTACATTTCTAGAATAAATATGTTTTAAAGGTATATCTGCACTACAGTTTCCTTTCTTATCAACCAAAAGAATGAACAATTTGACCTTTGTAGCCTTTCACCTAGGCTGCACATTGATAATCTTAAGTGACTTTACAGGCCTTTTTCAAGAAAGGCAAACATCTACACTTAGAATACACCCCAGAACAGTGCTCCGGGGTCCCCGCAGGCATGCGGAACTATTCAGTGCTTATGACTATACATGGAAATCCCCTACGAGAGAATGGCCTTAACACTCTAGAGGACTGGAGATAAGCTTCAACAATTTAATTGATTTGTCTAGCTGTCCACGTGTCAATATAATAATCCCTTATAGTAACGTTTCAAATGGACAGGGGCCCACCTAGTTCTTGAAACATACCTTGAAGATAAATAAACATGAGACCTTTTTGAAAACCTACGTAGGAATTCGATACGCGAACATATATTTGCCACCATCACCTAAAAGTATCTCTTTCTCCGAATTACATGGCCATTATAATGTAATTGAAGAATATAATAGAGAGAAGAAAATATACTAGTTGGCCATTAAAAATTAAAAACAAAATAAGCCTGGAATAATAACTTTATTACCCTCAAATCATAAAATATTATTACGAGTTTAAAAAAAAAATATTTCACTAAAGGACAAAGGGATATTTTCATTTAGATATTTTCATTTAGGTCACTGTATCTGTCATGTGGACCAGAGAGGATAAGAAAATAAGTTACTTACCTGTAACTGTGGTTCTCCAGTATTGGTATCTTTCATAGATACACATGCTTGAATCATTCCCCGTCGTCCCACGGTACATGGAAAGCAATAAATAGATAAAAAACCTTTTTCGCTTTTTTTTAATTTTTATTGTATTCAAATAGGAAAAAACACATTCAGTTTTGTAACTATTAGCCTCATTAGAAAAGGCCCAAACTTCAGCCAATCAGGCGAGACCACCCCTTTAGAATCCTCAGCACAGAGGCTCAGTCTCTCATATTTCTCCGCACTAGTGATTGCAAGACAATAAAAGAGGTGAGCCCCTATGGGGAGGAGGGTGGGTCGCATGTGAATCTATGAAAGATACCAATACTGGAGAACCACAGTTACAGGTAAGTAAGTTTTTTCTTCTCCAGTATTGGGGTATCTTTCATAGATTCACATGCTTGAATCAGAGGAGTCAGCAGTAAGAAAGATGGTTGAGTTCTGAAACACCAGAAGCATGCCTGCTCACAATTCCTCCTATATGGACTCATATAGGTAGTTAAAATATGCTAATCAACCTTCTAAAAGATTATATACATGAATATATACATATACACATAGATATATCTACATGAAAAATATTAGTCTGGTAATACATAGAGGATGGAGGGTAAAGAGATTATTGGCTCACCTTATGCAAATAAATTACGTAACACTGCTTGTCCTACCACGGCATCCATCCTGTCAGTAGCTTCCAGGCAGTAGTGCTGGGTGAAGGTGTGGGCACGTGTCCACGTTGCCGCTCTGCAGATCTGGTTTAGAGGGACTCCTGTGAATAGAGCTGCCGAAGTGGATACCGCTCTAGTGGAGTGCGCTCTGACATTGGACGATAAAGGCTTCCCTGCTAACTGGTGGCAGAGTTGTATGGTAGAAGAGATCCAGCGTGCTATGGTCTGCTTGGTAACGGCCTTGCCTTTATTGGTCAACCCATAACTAATAAACAGTTGCTCAGATTTACGGAAACTGCTAGTCCTTTGTATATAGAATTTTAAACATCGTTTAATGTCTAGCGAATGTAATGCCAGCTCCGCTGGAGTTCGCGGATTTGGAAAAAATGTTCCCAAAACCACCGGCTCGTTTAAATGAAAAGTCGATGGAACCTTGGGGATAAATTTTGGATTAGTTCTTAGAATGACCACCTCTGATTTGAATTGAAGAAAAGGTGGTGAGACTGTGAAAGCCTGGATATCACTAACCCTCTTCGCGGAAGTGAGGGCCAGAAGGAGGGCTGTTTTCAAAGAAATATATTTCAGGTCTGCCTTATGAATGGGCTCAAACGGATGCTTCATTAATAGGGAGAGCACAATATTTAAATGCCATGGAGGTGGAGGACGGTGAATCGGCGGGAACATCCTGAACAAGCCTTTTAGAAATTGTTTTATTATCATGGATGACCATAAAGATGGTGAGTGTGATGTTCGTCTGAAACGGGATATAGCAGCAAGGTGGACCTTGATAAATGAATGGGAAAGGCCCGATTTCGCTAAATGCAACAGATATGGGAGGATCTGTTCAGGAGAGGACTTCAGAGGATGAACGTTGGAAGCTGAACACCATATGCAGAACCTCTTCCACTTGAACTTATACGTCCTGTTTGTAGACTGAGCTCTGGCACAGGCAAGTACCTCCCTGCAGTCTGAAGGGATATCTAGGCCGTCAAATTCATATCATTCAGGAGCCAGGGTGATAATCGAAGAGATGTCGGGTTGGTATGACGGACCTGCCCCTGATTCATTGTTAACAAGTCCGGTATTGTCCTCAGTCGTATGCAAGGCTGCTCCGAGAGTAATAGAAGTTCTGTGAACCAAAACTGGCGTGGCCATTTGGGAGCAATCAATAGAAGCCGGCATGGTTCCCTCTTCATTTTCTGCAGAAGTCTCGGGATGAGTGGAAGCGGGGGAAAAGTGTATGCATAAATCCCTGACCATTTGATCAAAAACGCATTCCCCTTTGATCCTTTTTGCAGTCTCCAGCTTGCGAAGTGTTGGCATTTTTTGTTGTCTCTGGTCGCAAACAGATCCAGACTGGGCTTGCCCCAACAACGAAAGAGGCGGTCAAGAACTGTCTGATTGAGTTCTCATTCGTGGCAGCTGGTTCGAGTCCTGCTTAAAGCATCTGCCCAGGTGTTGGAGATCCCCGGGAGATGTTCTGCTCTGATGGATATCTGACGCTGAATCACCCAATGCCACAGTTTCTGTGCTTCTAGCGACAATGCCTGCGATCTTGTACCCCCCTGTTTGTTGAGGTAATGCATGACTGTGGTGTTGTCTGTTCTTATCAAGACTGAGGAACCCCTGATGTTGGTGAGGAAAGACTTGAGCGCCAAGGAAACTGCTCTTAACTCCAATACGTTTATGTGAAGAGTTGACTCCTGAGTGGACCATTTCCCTCTCACTGATAGATCTTGTAAATGTGCTCCCCATCCCTCTAAGGATGCATCTGTTGTTATAATATGCACTGGCTTGTCTTTCAGGAATGAGAGACCTTCCGAGATGAGGGGGGTATCCTTCCACCATTTGAGAGCTTGTTTTGCTGATGGGGGTTATTCGAACTACATCGTCGAAAGATCCTTCTATTTGTTTCCATTGATTGTCTAATTGCTGTTGAAGTGTTCTCATGTGCAGACGATAGTTTTCTATCAATGGAATGCAAGACGAAAGCATCCCCAGAAAAGACTTGTAAGTCCGAACAGAAGTGAACCTTTTTCTGCTGAGACGTGTTGCTAGATCTTGAAGTCTCTTCCGTCTGTCGTGTGAAGCAAAGGCTCTTGCTTGGACTGTGTCTAAGACGGCTCCTAAAAAGATAATGTTCTGGGAAGGATCTAGTTGAGACTTGGGGTAATTGACTCTTAAGCCTAGTGTCCCGAAGAGAGATAAACATGTCTTTGTGCCACTGGCAGCTTTTGTCGTTGTTCGTGCTTTTATTAGCCAGTTGTCTAAGTACGGGAACACCTGAATCCCTAGTTGCCTGAGGTAGGCTGCAACTGGTGCCAATACCTTGGTGAACACTCTTGGGGCCGATCTGAGGCCAAAGGGCAACACTCTGAACTGGTAATGAGTGCCTGCAACCCTGAATCGTAAGAATTTCCGATGACTGGGGTGAATGGGAATGTGGAAATATGCGTCCAGGAGATAAAGGATGTCATAAAATCCCCCCGGTTGAGTAGGCGTAGGACATCTTGAAGGGAGATCATGCAAAATTATTGCTTCTTGAGGTATCTGTTGAGAGAACGAAGCTCTAAAATAGGTCTCCAGTCTCCTGTCTTTTTCTGTGTAAGGAAGAAGCGGGAGTAAAAACTTGTTCCCCTCTGGTACTTCAGTACGATCTCTATTGCTCCCTTCTCCATTAAGATAGCAATCTGCGCTAGAAGTACGTTGAGATGGGCCGGCGGGGGACCTCTTGGTGGTACATGAGGGGGAGGCTGATTGGATTCTAGTGTATGTCCTCGGTTGACAATATCGAGCACCCATTTGTCTGAAGTAATCTGGGACCACTGGTGGAGGAACTTGGAAATTCTGCCCCATATTAGAGTGTTGGTATAGGGGTTGGATGCAGGCAACTGATGAACGTCAGTGTTTCCTTTCTGCCTCTTTGGCTTTATAAGTCGTCTTTCCTCTTGCCTGCTGTCTGAAATTTGTGGATGACTGCTGTCGAAAGGTATGTGGCTGTCCTGGCCAAAGGTGGAACGAAACTGTCCCTGATAAGAAGAGTATTGACGGTATTGATGTGCGCCGCCTCTATAAGAAAAGCTTCCTCTCCCTCTCGCTCCCCGAAAGGGCTGTCTTCTGTATTGTAATGCTCCCAGAGATCTGGCTGTCTCTGTTTTAATAGATTACAAAGCATCATCTACAAGCTTGCCGAACAAGAGCTCACCATCATAGGGCATGTCTAGTATCTTCAATTGTACCTCTGGTCTAAACGATGTAGCTTTCAGCCACCCCTGACGCCTGAGTACAGCTGTTCGGCTAACTGGCGGAAACCTGTAGACGAGACGTCTATGGCGCAGTCTATAATCTCAGCCGAGATCTTCTCACCCTCCTGTAAAATCGTGCGTGCTTCCGCACTACTATCTTCCTGTAATAGATCTATAAACTGCGACATATCGGACCACATCTGATGGTCGTACCTTCCCAGGATTGCTAGGGAAGTTGCTGCTCTGACTGTAGTGGCTGCCATCGTTGAGAACTTTTTCCCAATCAAATCCAATCGTCGTCCCTCCTTATCTGGGGGGGCAGTCAAAGATGAAGATGGATTTCTGGACCTACTCTGAGCTGCCTGTGATATGACCGAGTCTGGTTTAGGGTGACTAACCAAACATGCTGGAGAATTGTCCGGTGCCTTATATTTCTTTTCAAGTCTCGGTAATACTACTGGTATAGAAGATGGAGTCTGCATGACCTTAAGCCCCTCTTCCCAAATGAAGTCAACAATGGGTATAGCTCTTACTGACTTCCTAGTATCCTCTTTGAAGTCATATAGGAAACAGTCTGACTGCTTTGATATTATTGGTAGTTGAAATCTTTTTGCAGCCCTTTCCATCACACTATGAAAACCACCAATGTCCTGCGGTGGAGAGTCCACTGGTGGAGGCGTAGAAGGAGATGGTGTTTGAATCTGATATTCATCCCATTCTGGAATGATTGAGTCAGTGTCCTGAATTTCACCTTCTTCCTGCTCATCCTCTGACGAAGGTGGATCAACATCCTGTCCAGATGAAGGACCTGGGATAGGTTCCGTAGAATCCGATGGCCGAACAGGGGTGGAAATTGGCGTATGCGGAGGTTGTACCGGGGTAGAGGAGCCAGGTGGAGGAAATCTAGAATAATAGTCCTGCATCATTTTCTGTAGATTAGCTATCAAAGAAACAGGCATCTGAACTGTCTGCTCCTGCTGCTCTTGAGATTGCAGGTGACTCTGCCTCTGCTGATCTAAATAAAGCTGGTCACTTTCCTCTTCATCCTCCTCCTGACATTTAATACGGAGTTCTGAGGGGCTACGTGCCACCGGGAAAAACCCATCATCCGAATATACATCATCTTCCTCCTCCTCGTTAGCAAAGAGATGCTGCGGAGGTACTGGTGTGACTTTACTAGGTGATGTATGGGATGGTAGTAGGAGAGAAGACTTGCTTTTTATTGGCAGAATCCTCTGAGGTAGGTAAGGAGATGCTCCAAAATGCTTGGGTATAGGATCAGGAAATTGAGCCGTCTACGGTACGTTCATCGATGGTGTTCTCGTCGACGGTGTAGGCGTCGACGGAGCCGTCGATAGCGGAGCCGTCATCTGTGATGCGAGCGTCAACGGAGTTGCCGTCGACGGTGCCAATGTCGATGAAGTTGCCGTCGACGGAGGTGCCGTCGACGGAGGTGCCGTCGATGGGTGTGTCGTCGATGGAGTAGTCGTCTCTGAGGGCAAACTCGATTGCCGCGCTGTCACTGCCTCCGTCGATGGGATCGTCGACGAAAAACTCCGGAGCTTACCCGTCGATGAATGCGTCGACGATAGAGACTTCATCTTCTTACCCGTCGACGGTTTCTTTGCGATCTTCAAGGTGTGAGCAGGTGAGGGACTGTATTTTAAGCTCACCGACGTTATAGTCGTAGATGACAGCGGAGATGAGGTAACAATCATTGGTGACGACGGAGCCGTAAATGTGGCCGTAGCTGTTGTCGTCGATGAAGGAAGACCTGCCGTCGACGATGCGCTGGTAGACGGTGCCGTCGACGGTGTGGACATCCTGGACGTCGACAGTGGTAGGGAACTTGAAGATTTTTTTAGCTTCTTTCAGGTGGTAGCAGGCGTAGATGGCTCTGAACGAACCTTACCACCAAGTTCCCTGGATGTTGAAGCCTGTTCCTCAGGTCTGTCCTTAAATGCATGCAGCTTCTTGGCTGACTTACTGCTCTTGGGGGAGAAGCTCTCCACAGACTTTTTCCTCTTCTTTGAGGCCTCTGATGTGTCGCTGTCCTCCTCCTCAGAAAAAGCTTCACTGGCTTTTCGTTTCTGAAGCCAAGTAGGAGCCTGGCTTCTCTGTCTCTGAGAGGCTTGTTAGGAAAAGTCCTTCAGATTTTACAGTCTTTGACCTTATGCTCTGGATGGAGATAGCATATGCATTCCTTGTGAGGGTCCTCACAATGAAGCCTTAACTTTCCACAGGTACCACAAGGTCTAAACAAACCTTTTCTTGTTGTAGACATGATGGAAGAAGTACTACAGCAAAAGCAAAAGTGAAAGCTGAAGAATATCTCTTAAAGAGAAAGTAAACTGAGCAGAGCTCAGGGAGACTCCCTTACACACAACGTGCAGTAGAAAATCTGAGAGACTGAGCCTCTGTGCTGAGGATTCTAAAGGGGTGGTCTCGCCTGATTGGCTGAAGTTTGGGCCTTTTCTAATGAGGCTGATAGTTACAAAACTGAATGTGTTTTTTCCTATTGACTACAATAAAAAAAAAAAGAGAAAAAGTTTTTTTATCTATTTATTGCTTTCTATGTACCGTGGGACTCCCACTTCGACAACGGGGAATGATTCAAGCATGTGAATCTATGAAAGATACCCCAATACTGGAGAATATCAAACTAAGGCTTAGATTTGTAAGCAAAGGAATGATTCAAATTGTGTCCCACAAGAGAAAAACAAATTTAGCCCTCTCCCTCCCTTCTCCCATTCCCCCTCCCCCTTCCCTCCTTTGAATCTCGGGCGGACCGAAAATGATATTGTGATTCAGGCGCAGACATTTTATGTTTTCAATCTATGAAATATTTCAGAAAACAGTTTGCCGATTATTAATATTGGAACGCCGTCTGGCTGGGACACAGTTTCGCAACCAAAGGAATGATTCAAACTGTACCTCAAACAAGAACAGATTCAGCCCTTACTGATCCCGGGCAGACCAGAGACGGCACCGCTTTGTTGTGACACAGATGCTGTGTACGACTACAATCCGTACAAAGGGCTACAGACCAAAATCCACAATACTTTTATCAATCTCCAACATCGAAACATGTGGATTTTCGGAATAGTGCAAAGACATATTATATTTTGATCAGTGTCACAAAAGCAAATACACCGAGGTTTAGGCGGACCAGAGAGGGAACCGCTATAGTAGCGACGTAAAAGCCACGTACGACAGCCTTCCATTTAAATGGTGGTTTCTCGGCTCGCAGGAAAGAACAAGAGTCGGTGTCCTGCAGTGCGTCCTACATATCTTCAAAGAATTAAGTCGAACAGCGAACATAACATTTATGTTCTACCTTAGAGTCCACTATTTAACTTTATGAATACAATTTTGATTAATCCTCCCCTGTTTTTTAGGGAATAGGAGCCCAAAGCCTCGAAGTTTCACTTCACTACGACAGTCAATCCAAAAATAAATAGATCGCTGTTATACGAGGCACTATTTGACGTCCCCTGTTCTTTCAGGGTGGAGACATTGTGGTCATTGTGTCCCACACCTGGACCTATGTAAGTTATAATGAATCTCATTAATAATATTTAAACCTCAGTATAAGGTCACCTCTACTCTGTTGGTTGCTAAAATAAAATTATTTAATTGACATCCAACTGAAAGATGGATAGCTCTCACTTAAAGGAAGTAAATCCTTTTTGTAAAACAATAATTGTTACCAGTGTCATAAGACAACATATTTTGACGATGTTAGAAATAGGACTTAACAGGCTTATTTACTTTTATTAGGAAAAGGAGTATTACTGTTGGCAACTTCCATTAAGGAATAAATTGGGGGCATTGCATTAGATGAGCTTGGAACAAATAGGTGAGTGGTCTAATGCCCACTAAATTTTATAAACTAAAATAACAAAAATTCCCAAAAAATGTATTCACTATAATAGATATAATTCCCCTTGTCTCTAGGTGCTACAGATTCAGAGAAATTTCCAGTCCTGATGATGACCCATTTCTGATTTATGTCTTTATAAGGGTCGAAATGTCAACATAAAAATGATTGATGTGGATTGTTGTAGGAATAATATAGTGACTTCAAGTCTCCTGGATTGAAGGAATCTTATGGTTGTTGTTTTTAACCACATTTTTGAATATATTGTACATAACACTGGCACTTTATGCATCATAATATTCACTTTCACTATGTTTTTATTTTAAGAGCACCTAGAAATTAGTCATCACGAGTTAACTTAAAAAGTTTCTATCTATAATATCTGTTATTGAACAAAAAGGTTATACTGAATGTTGTTGAAAAGAAAAAAATATGTAGCAACTTAAGAATATGATAGTGAATAGAATCATTCAACGTTTACCGCGGAAGTCTAGTTATATACTTCCCCCTTCTTGACCAAACATTTGTGTTTACTTAAGTGGATATCAGCACTGAAGCGTGTCGACTTCTCTTTATTGGTCTACAAATGTGATTGATTACTTTTAAACTGTACTGACACGCTGATTAATAAGGTATCTGTGTTGTCAGATGCTTCCTTTGCTATGTAAATGATTACATTCGCAGACATTATCAGCACTACTTATCATGGTCATAACTATTTATCATGTTTTTCAGGAACCAATAATCGACTCAATTACCACAACCTGAACCATCATCTACCCAGGAAACCAGGAAAGGATCTGCAGAAAGTACTACTCTGGCTGATGAGTGTTCGCCTCCATAGGACGATCCTCGGTTGTTATTTCCGAAGAAAAAACACACTTGCAAAGAATGTACAATTTTACAGATACTTACAAAAGTGTTAGGTATGGCAAGGGTAGGTTGATAAAACAGAGGCATCGTCACTTAAAATCCAAAGCAACCAATGTCATTACCCGGTGAGTGACTTCTGGCATATCTCCAACTGTTCATGTAAATGGGGTAGAAGCTGCCCCATCGTATCATCTCCTACACAACACTGAATGACGCTGGGGTTGTCATGAGCTCGCTGCATTATTTTCATCCATGATTTGTCAATGTTCTGGAAACGTTTTGCTTCCTGAAGAGTTAAAAAGTGACATTAATATATCATCATTATATAAAATATATTCATTGTGTAGACAATGATTACATATTTCTAAAATCGTATACAATGTGCATACCTGAGGCAGTTGTTTGGCAATATCTCCACCGACAAACACAGCTTCAAGATAAACCCAAAGATTCTGAACAATCAACCACTCCTCAATGATATCCGAGGAAGTACTTAGCTTATACACCCAGTTCTGAATGTCTTTTTTAAATGGCACGTTGTATCTGAGAAGAAAACAATACCAAATCAGTATCATCCAACTCCCAGCACAGTAGAATTTAATAACAGACAAGGAAGATGTGTCAAATTTTACATTTCATATTTCGTTTTAGTTCTAATAATGAGTAGGGACCAAAAATGCTAATTATATATCATCCATTAAGGAGTAGGACAGCGGAGAAGAGGGAAGTGATTCGTTTGTCAAGAATTTCTCGATGAGAAGGGTTTTGACTTTCCTCACGAAGGCGGCTAGGAAAGGGATTGTGCGTATCTCTGGCTGGTAGTAATGAGTTCCATTATTTGGGAGCACTGCCAGCGAAAGAACAGGAGTAGGTTTTTTGCTTCTTCAATCTTCGAGGTTTCTGGAGTAGGGAATCAGCGTAGTGCAGAATGATGCGGATGCTTGTCAATAGGGTAAGTCTTCGATCATGTTATTTTAGAGTGCCTAAGTGCAGAGATTTATGTGTAATGCAGGCTACCGTGAGGAAAAAAATAAAGGAGATGTTAGACCTGATAGCCTTGGGGTGGTCTTACCTCCAGCCTTCTGCCTAGCTAATCCACTTTTCTGCCTTTGTTTTTGCTGGCTTTAGGAGTCTGTGCACTTTACCACTGCTAACCAGTGCTAAAGTGCTTGTATTCTCTGCCCTAAGCATGGTTACACTGGCTTATCCCCAACTGGCATATTTAGTTTACTTATAAGTCCCTGGTAAAGAGCACTACCTGTGCCCAGGGCCTGTAAGGTAAATGTTATTTGTGGGGATGAAGCACTGATTGTGCCACTGTAGAAAAGTGCCTCTTTTTGGCATGGTTAACCCCACTTTTTGCCTGGTACATAATGTAATGTCGACTGAAAGTGCACTGGGTTCCTGCTAACGAGGTACCCAGTGCCAGATCTCTTTCCCAAAATTGTATTGTTTCTCCCAATTGGCACGACTTTTAGCACCTTCTGTAAGTTCCCAGTTAAGGGTGCCCCTGGTACCTATGGTCTGGGGTACTAAAGAATGTCCCTAAGGACTGCAGCAAAAGTTGTGGCACCCTAAGAGATCCCACACCAAACACACACAGTGCTGCCATTGCAGGCTGCATGTACTGGTGCAGACTAAAGTGAAAACATGACTTTTCACACATCCCTGTGTGTCAGGTCCCCTACCTACCACTGCTTATGATATTTGTAAGTCACCCCTACAGAAGGCCTTACAGCTCTAAGGCAGGGTGCTTTGTGTCACACATGAGGACATATCTGCAGGAGCAAATATGCCCCTGCTATGTATTTGTCAAGTCTTAGACATAGCAAGTGGACAGGGAAGCCATTTTAAATACATGTGCTGGACACTGGTTAATATCAGATCCCCAGTTACTTGAGGGCTTCTCTTATCATAGGAATGTTTGGTAGCAAACATCTCGTACTAATAAACCCTCACGGAATCCTGTGATGGATTTATTACACACATCGAGAGGGCACCTTATAAGTGTCCCCTGTAAAACTTACCAACTGCTAGTGTGTTGACTGACTGGTCTTAACGAATCCAACAACCATAGACACATTTCTAACCTGCTGAGGTGAGAGCCTACACTCTCGGAGACCAAGAATAAAGCCTGCTCTAAGCAGAGGTGTTGATACCTCCTCCATGCAGGATGTGCATTCCAGGGTGGGACGCTTCAAAGGCTAAGCAATCTTTCTTCTGTGATCCAGGTCTATACAGATGGTGGAGATGACCACCACCCTGTCCTCACCCTTCTTCTTGGTGGAAGACAGGCGGGCAAATTAATGAGATTAGGAGGTGTGCCCACATCATGCCAGTCCCATCCCTAAAATAGACTAGCTGATGTGGACAACACTTTCCAAGTTCCTCCATCTTGTTTTGGACGGAATTAGCATTCTAGGGTCAGGGTTATGCCCACTTCCTACAGGAAGTGGTCATATAGGTGTAGTCACCTTAAAGGTAGGCAACCCATTGGCTGCTACCTGTCACTTCCTGTAACACCGCTAAACTAAGTATTTAGGTGGCACTCCTGAACCCAAGAACTTCAATTAAATGGATCAAGAGAAGAAGGACAAAGAAGAGTCACTGCCTGATGAGTACAATAGAAGAACTGAGAACATTTGTCGCAAAACCCTGCCTGCTCGCAACTCTCTCGACAATTGCGACAGAGTGACTTACCCTGCGAGGTGGAGAGCTACCAAAGCCTCAGGCAGCCTGCCAGCAATTAGAAAATCACCGCCAGTCTACCTTGAGTAGAGGAGCTACTTCCCTGCAGACCGCAGGCACTGACAACCAAAGTCCAGTCCACCGCCTTGCAGCTCCCTGGCCTGACCGACACTGCAGGTGACCAGGAGAACAGTATTTGCGTCCTGGAGGACCAGATCTGTCTCCTCAAAAAGTGTGAAGACACCAGGATCATCCAGAGCCGTCAAGCACCAACCCCTGGAGTACCAGACGCCCTGCAACAAGCACCAACAGTGACAGTCCATTCTTGATTCCCACTGCACCAGGATCGAGCAGTTGTCGATGGACGTCAACACCACTGAGACCCACTTTGTGAGTGATACAGCAGTCCTGATTTTGCCCCTGCCAGCTGTTGGCTCCAAATCGCAAAGAGAATCTTTGCACACCAGCCCAGCCACCCTAATCACTCTGCACCCGAGCCGCTCGGCCCAGGCACCAAAGAACTGGCTGTGCCCCCTTGCTCTAAAACCCCTTGCGACCCAAGCCCCCTTTCAGGAGCTCTCTGACTTGTTCCCAAGACCCACTGTGCAGCCTGTTTCCAAGTGCCTCCCTTCACCGTAGCGTGCCGAGCTACAATCTTACAAGCACCCTGCTCCTAGTGAAACCCTTACCAGCACTCCAGGTACAACCTTACCAGCACCTCCTGAAGAACTGCAGGTAGGTCTTTGGACCATGGCCCACTACAGCTCCAAATCCTGAAGTTGAACCCCTGAAACCGACTGTATCTATCTTTATGCATCTCTGACTTTTCCTCTCATAGAAATGCACTGTGTGTAAAGGTGCCCAGGTTTGAACGTTTTGTTGAAAATTCATAACAAAAACAGTACTTTCTTGTGAACGAAGTTCTTGCGTTCAAAACATATATAAAAAGAAGTGTTATTTTTCTAATTTGGTCTCTGATTTATTCTGTGAGTGTGTATCTCATCTATTGCCTCTGTGAGTATAGCAAATGCCTAGCACTGCCCTCTGATAAGCCTAATTGCTCACCCACACTACCACAAAAGAAAGCTTTAGTATCATCTACTTTTGTCTCTGTAAACCAATTGGGGATCCACTGGACTCTCTGCACGGTGTACTTTTTTTTAGTGCACCATATAGAGAGCCAGCTTACTACAGCCGCTCACTAAGTAGCCTTTTAGCCACGTCTGAAGCTTGCCATTGCAGAGCCTGTGGGTGCAGTTTTACACTGCTATATCAACCTAGCAAAATTACCCTTTTGTTATATTGTTGTGGGACTGGCAGAGCACATTACAAAGCGGCACACAATATTTTTATTAATTGAGTTGTAGCATTATAAAAAGTTGAGATAGTTGTTACTACTTTGCATTATACATCCAGTCAGGAAAATAACCCTTTCGTGAGGCCCAAACCGGCCTTTTTCATACTTATCAGTAGGGGTGGATGGAATTTTTAATTCCACCAGTGGAATTGGAGTCATTTAGTAATTTTGTGTTATTCATATAACATGGAATTACTAATTAGTTCCCCACTGCTAGCACTGCTTGTCACTTTAAGAAAGTTGTCATTTTCTTACTTTAGCCACTTGGTGTCTACTACCTGTCTTTGATCACCTGCTTGGGATGGGTGATAGCTGCTCTTTGTGTATTCCCCCTAGACAGCCACACATAACAGGAGCTTAGATGTGACTTAATGAGCCATCCTGAGAGGATGGGAGGAAGGAACTGGACCCAGCCTCACTTATACTTAATAGGGCATGTCCTGTCCCCACACAAAGGACTGAATAACCCCCTGTAGTGAGTGCAGAGCCAGGGCACAAGGGCAAGACCTTTGTGCACTTCAAAGGCCTGTCTTTGAAGTCCCCCCCACTTCAAAGGCCCAACCTGGTATAAGTACAGGGCCTCAGACACCACCACTTCAGTACACTTCTAGACCTGTCGCTACTTTGCCAGGAAGAAGGACTGCTGTGCTGCTGAAGGACTGCCACGCTGCTGAAGGACTGCCACTCCCCTGGGCTTTTGCTTTGCTGGACTCCTGCCTTGCTGTGCTGCTTGCTGTTCCCCTGCCTAGGTGAGACGGACTGGACCTGTATCATTTGAACCCAGAGTGACTCCAAGGGCTAGCTGACTGTCCTCGTGATCTGAAGTCTCAGAAACATAAAAGACTTCCAACCAATCTGCTCCGGCACCTGGACTCTGCTGTCTGTGAGTCTGCCCTTCCAAGTGGTGCCACCCCAGTCCTGGGCCTAAGGTGTTTGCTCCAGCTGAACTGACTCATCCTCTACTGCAAGCGCAGAATCAACACGTTGTGAGAACAGTACTGGCACAGTGCCTTCGGAACCGACACTGCAAGGCTTTTGCCAGTGCAAGGTCCTCGCTTCCCAATCGACAGCACCTTCGACAATGGCCCTGAATCACTGCATCATAGCCCCTGCCCTCATCGGAACCAACACATCGCCTCGACTGCACAACACATCCTCGCCCCCGGACTTCACATCACAAGCCCCGTCACCTGGAACCTCGATGTAACAGGAAGTCACACCGTAACTTCCCTGCATTTGGGAATCAACGCATCACTGCATCACAGTGTTTAAATTCAGATCTGCAATTGTGCAGCATGTATTTGAAGTTAAAATTGGTTCTTGACATCATTTGTTCTAGGTTGATGGGAACAGTGAGAAAGTTATAAAGATTAAATCTTTTTCTTTTCTGGGGTGACCTACGATGGGGAAAGTTTTCAAGCACCTGTATTGTATATGACATTAGGTGAGAGGTGGTGCCTAGATTATATGACTGAAGTAATAAGGCAACTCCTGCTTCTGAGTAGTCATTTTGGAATCTTTTAGTGCATCAGGATTTGTAGGCCAGAGAGATTGAGGTCCATGGACACTCAGTGGTAGTGTTCGCAAAGCTCGGGTCTTCACAGGCTGCAAGTGCTTTCCAATGTTCTGTGTAGCAAGGTTTGTAGATTCTAGGTAAGCAACAATAGAGCTCACTTCCTTGGTTAGTGTGTCTAGTTTATTTATTAAGTTAAGAATGAGGTGGAAGAGAAGAGGCTTGTAGATATCCTATATGTAAGGGTAAGAGTTGTAGGTTAATGTGGACTTGTGGTAATCGAAGGGCAGGTCTCTGGAGTACGAGGGAGTTGGAACGGAGGATAAAATGGTATTATGGATGGTGCTGTTTGAGTCTTCATATGCAGATGAGGATTTGATGAGCAGGCATTCTCAAGAGCATGTAAGGGAGGTGAGATGGTAAGGGAGGGAACGAGTGCTGCCATTAGCATAGGGGCTGGAGGTAGGAGAGCCAGGGAAGAAGAGGCAGAGGACAGGAGTTGGGGTGGTTTTGGTAGGACTGTAGTTTATAGAGACATGGGAGATGAGAGTAGGATGGAAGAGTAGTTGGGATCAAATAAGAGGTTCCGTGTAGGCTCGGGTAAAAAGAGGAGGCCCAAAAGGAGTGGGCTGCGGCTGGGTGGTGGTAAAACTGAATGGGGTCTGGGGTTGGGGTAAGAGTGTTCAGTGGAGATGTGGGAGAATGGTAGGGGGGATCGATTGTATAGAAGGGAGACAGTGGGGGAAGAAGCATGGTTGGAGGTCATGGGGAAAGTAAGGGCTGGACTGTGAGGAAATGTGTTGAGGTAGTGCTGGGGGAGAGAGAGATTTTGTAGAAGAACAGGACTGACTAGTTCTTCTTTGTCAGCACTACTGGGCCCAGATTTACTATGATTTTGCATCTGTGTTTTGTCACTTTTGTGACTCAGCCCGATGCAAAATCCTTTTTGGCATTTACAAAGCCATACAAAGCCACTTTATGTGGCTTTACGTGCTTTAGTAAATACAGAGTAACAACGCTGCACAAATCACTGTTACTTTGCATCAGGTAGGCGTTATATGGGTAGAGCATGGGAGTTCCTTGCATCCACCCATGTATTTTGATGCAAACCCAGATTTACAAAGACTTGTAAACCTAGATGTTAGATCTGCCAGCCTTAGAGTGGCCTTCCCCCAAAACGTGCGCCTGCTTGCCTCCATTTTTTCAGGACTTTTGGTCTGTTGGCCTTAGGACTCTGTGAACTTAACCACTGCTGACTAGTGTTAAAGTGCTTGTGCTCACTCCCCTAAACATGGCTCTGATTGGCATATTTAATTTACTTGTTGGTTCCTTTTAGAGTGGTATACCATAGACCCGGGCCTGTAAATTAAATGCTACCAGTGGGCCTGCACTACTTATTGCTCCATCAACTTAAGTAGCACCTTAAAATGTGTGCCAGCCCTGCCATTAAAGCCTGAATGCAGTGTCATACTGCCATGTCGACTTGGCATTTAAAACCCCTTTCCAAGATTTAAACTCCCCTTTTATTACATATGTTATCCCTAAGGTAGGCCCTAGGTACTCCGTAGGGCAGGCTGCTGTGTAACTAAAAGGTAGGACATGTATGTTTAGGTTTTACATGTCTTAGTAGTGAAAAACTCCTAAATTTGTTTTTCACTAATATGAGTCCTATCCTTCCCATAGGATAACTTTGGTGATTCCCTATTACATTTAATAAGCTGTAATTCCTAAATGGGAGGAGGTAGATGTGGCTTGTTTGGTACCTATGAACTTGTAATGATAAGCCCTCTTCAATGGCAAAGTTGAATTTATCATTAAAGTTTGAAAATGGCTTTAATGATTTTGACCTCTCATTTTGTACCTTTACAAACACATGCTTTAAGAATCGTCCAGGCGGCGTTTACATGTCAATGCACCGGGCCCGAATGACGCAGAAGCTTTTGCACAAGACACACTAAGTTAGTAACCACAGAATTTGCATTAACCGCTGCTTCACTTATGGGCTGGCCAGCATGAGTGTATACAATTCTTGCACTTAAGCAGAGATTTCACTTAGTTTTGAAGCCAAATGAGTCACTTACTCTATCTAAAGGCTAACAATAGGAACGTCTGGGCACCCACTGATACAAATGTTATATGTGTGGTCCCTTCTTGAAGATCCTCACCACACCTGACAATCTGTCAGATTTTTTGGAAAGATTAACGTTATAAGTATTTCCATCCAGACATGATAGCATGTTATCAACATAAATTTTTCAGCCTTAAGATGAGATACAATAAGTCAGGCGTTACCTAAGCTTTTTGGAGATATGTCTTTTCCATCTTTTATGCTGAGGACGGTGACTCATCTTATGTCCTTTTAGCCTTGTGTACCTTTGTACTTTTTCAGTACGAGGCAATCAGGAAAACTCCAGCCCAAGTATATACCATTCATTATAAGATCTACAATTCATACTAAAGAATTTTGACCTAATATAATACCATGTATATTTCCTAGAATTCTTGGAAAACATCTTCGCTCTGGCAAGATCACCAATAGTGATTTGTGAGTAAGATTCCCTTTGAGATTGCCACGTTATGTAGAGCCTATATCAGCTCCTCACCCGTCCTTGCTTTAAATTCTCATTTTCAGTTATAATTTTTAATTAAGGGAACTACAGCACCTTTTACGAATGCAAATACTTACTCAGTCTCATCTTGCTCAGTAAAGCATTATTTACTCCTTCACTTGACCACTGAACCAACATTCTTTCAATCTTCACATGAGCATGTTTTTTCATTTTGCACTCCTGATCTCTTCTAATGATCCAGTGATCTTTCTGTATATCTTGGTGTATTGTCACGTGCTCCAATAAATCACACTGTTTGGTTTTCTTTGTAATAGTCTGCAGGTGTATTCTTGATACAAGGTCTATTACTAAAAGTTATCTTATGTTTTTAATGTACAATGTCCACAGGGGGACTTGATGTTTTCATGCAAATAACTTCATCCTGAGGATGGTCTTGTAGATGAGTTCAATTTGAGATTGAAACATTGAAGCTTGACCCAGCTTTCTCTGAAAATTATTGTCACCTATGTATTGTTGTTATGTCATCAAGATAAACGTTATTGTGATATGGAGAAAGTGGGCATTCAGTATATTGCCATTTCTCTTTAAACAGTGCTGCAATTATACATTTCTATAGTAGAACAGAAATGTGAGAAACAACATTTGTAGAACCACAGAAGTTATGAATTTGTTATTCATGCTGAATCTCATAATCTATTCTTAATACAAAATTTCATAAGATACACCTTACGGTTGTGATTCATTTTTGCCATTTACTGCAAGTCAACTGTGTGGATTTTGAAATAACTGAATAATTGTGTGTACTTCAAATGATAGAAAATGAAATAAGAATGTCATTAGATGGCATCATTACACCCAGTTAAATTCATGTAAATAGATTGGTTCGTGGTTCAGAAAACCCCGTGTAGACTTTAATGGCAAACCACTGAGCCGGGCGGAAAGAGATAGACTAAGATGAAACCAATCCATAAGTAAATGCAAGACTGACGAAATTCAGTAGGAGCAGAAAAAATATGAGGAGAACACCACATGCCAAAAGATTTCCAGGGTGGAAGGTCTCCTTGAATTCTGAATATCCTCAAACAAAAGAGAAATGGCCCTTGCTAACAGACTGGACTTCTCAACCCCCAAACCAATAGAGTGAGTTTGAGAGGAAGGGAATGAGCAGAGTGCCGTAGAAAAGGTGGAAAATGAATTGCAGAAGTGGCCACGGTGGACGAAGTGCCAAGGCTTTCCGTAGAGGAAACCAGGACCTGCTCAGTCAATAGAGGACAACCCAAATAAAATCCCCCATCTCCTCCAGAAACTTTAAGAGAATGTCCTTTATTAGAGGGAAAGGAGGAAAAGTACAGAGCAGTAATTCTGGCTATGATAACACCAGAGCATCCACTCCCCAGGCATTCTCCTCTGGAAACCTGATGCATAACCTTAGAAGACGAGCATTGTCCTTTGTTGCAGAGAACCAAAAATTGAATCAAACCTCCTGCAATTTTTTCTGAAGCCCACTCTGGAAAGAGTGAGATCCTGTGGTGAAGGCAACTTCCAGCTCAGAGACTCTGCAACCACGTTGTCAATCCCCTTGATGTGCACTGCTGAAAGATCTAAGAAGTTCTGTTCTGTCCAGGAACCCACTTGAAATGCCACTGTGTTGCGACTCCTTTACTGAGTGCTTTCTAACAGGCCATGGCAATGTTTTCTGTCTTCCTTAAGACATTCTTTTGACAAAGGAGAGCTTAAACAAATTTCAGTGCCCGAAATACTGCCACAACTTTCTCCAGTTCAAAGATCTCTCCAGGAATTACTACTTGAACTGTCTCCCCTTCCCAATTGACTGTCATCAGTTGTGAGAATCAGCAGGGAATCTTGAGCCATATTCAGCCCCTTCATTAGATTCTGGATGTCCAACCATACAGGGATTCCCTCACCTCTCATGACACTGACACTAGCTTGCCCAAAGGATGAAACATTGAAGATCAGTGGCTGTTGAATTGCCTCAAGAGAGTACGTAAGTGTAATCTTGAGCACTGAACTGTATGTAACATCACTGCCATGTATCCCTTAATTTCTAGCAATAAAACATTTGGAGCCTCCGTGGTAGATAAGAGTCTGTGAATTGCAGAATGGAGGTGAAAGATTCTCTTTTCGGAAAGAAACACACTTCCCAGATCCACCCTGAATCGAGCTGGACTGAACGCTAAATCCTTGGATGGACAAAGTTGGCTTTTTTCAAGTTCAGATGAAGACATAGATGAGATATGATTGTCTGCATTTGATCGCACACACGCCTCTTCTAATCCAATGACAAGTCATGAAGTAACCAGTCGTGTCTGCATTTGATCCCACACAAACCTGTTCTAATCCAATGACAGGGTATGAAGTAACCATTCATCCAGAAAGATAAGGTGAAGATAAGGAACCACTAGAGCTATCATTTTTGTAAAGACCTTTGGCGCCGATTTCAGCCCGAAAGGAAGAACACTGAACTGCCAATGTTGTTTACAGCAAACCTCAGAAACTTGTGATATTGATCAGCAATTGGAATTTGGAGATATACATTGATAGGATCTAATGTGATAAGAAAATGGTTAGATGGAATCAACTGAATAATTCTCTTCAGGGTTTCCATTTTGAACTTGATGTTGTGAATAAAAGAGTTGAAGTTTTTCAAACTGACCACAAGGTGAAGCTCTCCAGAGGACTTTGTAACCAGAAAGACAATGGACTTCACCCCCAGGCTCCTCTCCTTCTCTGGCATTGGAACAATTGTTCCCTTGTCGAGAAGATTAGATACTCCCCTTAGAAGAGCTTCCCTCTTGGTCTTGCTGAAGTGGAGTAGGAACGGTCCTACTTAGCAATGGATGGCACAGAAAGTCTATTGAGAAGCCTCTGCTAACTACCTGGAGAACCCAATGATCTGTTGTGATGTTCATCCACTCAGAAATGAACTGCTGGATTCGACCTCCAACCTTTTATTGAGACCTTTCTATCCCGGCATAGTCAAGAGTGCAGGCTCTTGGCACTAGAGTCCTCCTTTTGTTTCTAATAAGGTCTGAAAGAAGCTGTTTTTTCCTGAGATTTAGAGGAATGATCTTGCAACTGTTTTCTCCTTAATGGCTGCTGAGAGTAAAATCTTGATGAATAAGTTACTTACCTTCAGTAAAGCCACAGATTCCTTACCTTAGAATTTTCCCCAGGAGGCAGACAGGATCAGGAATTTTTTTCGTGAACAGTACCGCTGAGCCATAGTAGGTGGTGTTGCTCTGCACTGCGTGGCATGGTCCGTGTCATCTGCACAAGAAGTGAAATACGTAGTCCAGAGCACTGATGTCAGTTTGTTTTCACAACTTTCTTATGCCAGGAACACAGGGCCATGAAGAACACTGACCATTGGTGTGTGGAACCAGAGCCCTGAAAATCTGTGAAAAGCTGGAGAGGACAGTTATGCAAGGGCTCGAAGGGAGCACACATAAGGAAGGTAAGAACCAAATTAAGATCCCACTGGGGCATAACGAAAGGCACAGGCAGGAACAGATGCACAACCCCTTTCAAAAACCTCTGTACTATAAGTGATTTAAACAGAGATGGTTGATTGGGCAACTGAGGAAAAGCCGATAAGGCTGCAATATAACCCTTGAGAGTCCCCAAGGAGGAACCCTGTTGGGCAAGAGACAATATAAACAAAAGGATGTTAGACAGAGAAGAAGAAAGAGGATCAATATACCTCTCTGTACAACATGAAACAAAGCGTTTCCAACGGCAGGCGTACATCGACTTAGAAGAGGTAGGCCTGGCTGCCAGAATGACGTCACAGACCTCGGGAGGGAGGTCATAAACCATCAACTGTTGCCGCTCAATCTCCACGCATGAAGGCACAGAGTTGACAGGTTCGATGGAGAACCTTCCCCTGCTGGATACCAAACTCTCCGTGCCCAATCCAGAGCCACTAGGATTACTTGGGCTCGGTTGTTCTTGATTTTCTTGAGAACACTGGGCAGAAGTGGTATAGGCGGAAAGGCGTACAGGAGGCGTACGAAAAGCCTTGCCTAGCAATAGCCCCCTTGGAAAATCTAACGCGCAAAACTGCTGACATTGCGCGTTCTCTACGGAGGCGAACAGATCTAACCAAGGTTCTCCCCACTGCTGAAAGAGTCCTTGCGCCACCTCCGGATGGAGACACCATTTGTGATCCTCTAAGCATTTTCAGCTGAGCTCGTCTGCCCTGGGGCTCAGAGACCCTGCCAGGTGTTGAACCACCAGGGTCATGCCCTGCTGTTCCAGTCATGTCCAGAGATGTAAAGCCTCTTGACAAAGGGTCCACGAACCCACACCGCCCTGCTTGTTGCAGTACCACATTGCGGTAGTGTTGTCCGTGAACACCTGCACCACCTTCCCTTTCACAACAGGAAGAAATGCTTGTAATGCTAGCCGGATCGCCCGAAGCTCCAGCAAGTTGATGGGGAGCCCAGATTCTGCAGGAGACCAATTACCTCTTATCTCCACCTCCCCTAGATGGCCGCTCCATCCCAGAAGTGACACATCTGTCACTACCGTTAGATGTGGTTGGGGAAGGGAGAGGAGTCTGCCTTTGACCCAATCGCAGTTCACTAACCACCACTGCAGATCTTTTGTAGTCCCCTCCGAGTTCTGTAAGATTTCCCTGATGCTGTGACAATTGGAATTTCAGGTCCCACTGCAGAGCCCTCATGCGCCATTTGGCATGCTTGACCAATAGGATGCAGGAAGCCCTGAGTCCCAACAGCCTCAGTGTCTGTCTCACCGAAATCCAGGATAGAGGCCAAAATATCGGTATCATAACCTGAATATCCTGTACCCGATGTTCGGGAGGATAAGCCCGATACTGCACTGTGTCCAGAACAGCTCCGATGAAAGTGAGCTTCTGAGAAGGAGTCAGGTGTGACTTCGGCACATTTATAGTGAACCCCAGTGAATGCAGAAGGTCCGCCGTTGTCTGGAGGTGGGTGTCGAGAGCCTGGGGCATAGAAGCCTTCAACAGTCAATCATCCAGGTAGGGGAAGACTGAAATCCCTGACCTGCGCAGATGAGCTGCCACCACCACCATCACCTTTGTGAACACCCGAGGGGCACTGGTGAGACCGAAAGGAAGCACAGTAAACTGAAAGTGCTTGTGGCCTACCTTGAACCGCAGGTAACACCTGTGGGCTGGCAGGATAGGAATATGGAAATACGCATCCTGCAAATCCAACGCTACCATCCAGTCTCCTTGGTCTAGGGCAGACAAAACCTGAGTGTAGGAAGTTGGCTCTTTCTGTACTATTTCAAAGTAAGAAATAGCATGCACAGAGTCCAAGGGTTCCCCTTAGAGGTAAGATAGTGGCAAAAAGAGATAATTCTAATGCTCTATTTTGTGGTAGTGGGGTCGAGCAGTAGGCTTATCAGAGGGTAGTGTTAAGCACTTGTTGTACACACACAGGCAATAAATGAGGAACACACACTCAAAGACAATTCCAGGCCAATAGGTTTTTATATAGAAAAATATATTTTCCTAGTTTATTTTAAGAACCACAGGTTCAAGATTTACAAACAATACTTTAAATGAAAGGTATTTCACTTAGGAACTTTGAATTAGCAAAATAGCATATACAGTTTTCACACAAATGGCAATAAGCTATTTTAAAACTGGACACAGTGCAATTTTTAACAGTTCCTGGGGGAGGTAAGTGTTAGTTTTGCTGGTAAGTAAACCACCTACAGGGTTCAAAGTTGGGTCCAAGGTAGCCCACCGTTGGGGGTTCAGGGCAACCCCAAAGTTACCACACCAGCAGCTCAGGGCCGGTCAGGTGCAGAGGTCAAAGTGGTGCCCAAAACGCATAAGCTTCAATGGAGAAGGGGGTGCCCCGGTTCCAGTCTGCCAGCAGGTAAGTACCTGCGTCTTCGGAGGGCAGACCAGGGGGTTTTGTATGGCACCGGGGGGGACACAAGTCAGCACAAAAGTACACCCTCAGCGGCACGGGGGCGGCCGGGTGCAGTGTGCAAACAGGCGTCGGATTTGCAATGGAGTTCAATGGGAGACCAAGGGGTCTCTTCAGCGATGCAGGCAGGCAAGGGGGGGGGGTTCCTCAGGGTAGCCACCACCTGGGCAAGGGAGAGGGCCACCTGGGAGTCACTCCTGCACTGGAGGTCGGATACTTCAGGTCCTGGGGGCTGCGGGTGCAGTGTCCCTACCAGGTGTCGGGTTCTTTGAAGCAGGCAGTCGTGGTCAGTGGGAGCCTCTGAATTCCCTCTACAGGCGTCGCTGTGGGGCTCAGGGGGGTCAACTCTGGCTACTCACGGGCTCGCAGTCGCCGGGGAGTCTTCCATGTAGGGTTGGTTCTCCCCAAGTCGAACCGGGGGCGTCGGGTGCAGAGTGCAAGTCTCACTCTTCCGGTGGGAAACATGTTGTTTTCAAAAGTTGCTTCTTTGTTGCTAAGTTGCAGTCTTTGTGGAACAGAGCCGCTGTCTGTAGGAGGCTGGCCTGGCTTGTAGAGGGTACCAAGGGGTACTTACACTCTGTACCAGGTCCAGTTATCCCTTATTAGTGGAGAACAGGTGTTTCTAGCAGCTTAGGCTGATAGAAGGTAGCTATGGAGAGCAGCTTAGGCTGAACTAGGAGACATGCAAACCTCCCACTATACGACTGGTGTCATATGCACAATATCATAAGAAAACACAATACACAGATATACTAAAAATAAAGGTACTTTATTTTTATGACAATATGCCAAAAGTATCTCAGTGAGTACCCTCAGTATGAGGATAGCAAATATACACAAGATATATGTACACAATACCAAAAATATGCAGTAATAGCAAAAGGAAGTAATGCAAGCAATGTAGAGTCACAATAGATTGCAATGAGAGCCCATAGGTATAGGGGCAACACAAACCATATACTCCAAAAGTGGAATGCGAACCACGAATGGACCCCAAACCTATGTGAGCTTGTAGAGGGTCGCTGGGACTGTAAGAAAACAGTGAGGGTTAGAAAAATAGCCCACCCCAAGACCCTGAAAAGTAGGTGTAAAGTGCACCTATGTTCCCCAGAGAGCACAGACGTCGTGATAGGGGAATTCTGCAAGGAAGAACAACACCAGCAATGCAACCAAAGTGGATTTCCGGACAAGAGTACCTGTGGAACAAGGGGACCAAGTC
The DNA here is from genome assembly GCF_031143425.1 of Pleurodeles waltl. NCBI lineage: Eukaryota > Metazoa > Chordata > Amphibia > Caudata > Salamandridae > Pleurodeles > Pleurodeles waltl. The sequence goes on along the minus strand of NC_090444.1, from coordinate 1,837,353,566 downwards.
CAAGAGTTGCGACAAAGTTGAGATTGGGCAGATGCCCAGGAAATGCCAGCTGAGGGTGCAAAGAAGCTGCCACCGGATGGTAGAAGCTCTGGATTCTCTGGAAGAACGAAGAGGACTAGGAACTTCCCCTTTGGAGGATGGATGTCCCACGTTGTGAAGAAGCTTGCAGAGGTGTTCCCATGCAGAAAGACCGCAAACAAGCCTTGCTAGCTGCAAGGGTCGCGGTTGCGGTTTTTGGATGCTGCTGTGGCCCACTAGGGACCAGGATGTCGCCACTTGCGTGAGGAGACAGAGGGGGCGCCCAGCAAGACAAGGAGCCCTCACAGAAGCAGGCAGCACCCGCAGAAGTGCCAGAACAGGCACTACAAAGAGGAGTGAACCAGAGATCACCCGAAGTCACAAAAGAAGATCCCACAACACCGGAGGACAACTCAGGAGGTTGTGAACTGCAGGTTAGAGTGTTGGGGACCCAGGCTTGGCTGTGCACAAAGGAAATCCTGGAAGAGTGCACACGAGCCGGAGCAGCTGCAAATCACGTGGTACCCAGCAATGCAGTCTAGCGTGGGGAGGCAAGGACTTACCTCCACCAAACTTGGACTGAAGAGTCACTGGACTGTGGGAGTCACTTGGACAGAGTTGCTGAGTTCCAGGGACCACGCTCTTGTGCTGAGAGGGGACCCAGAGGACCGGTGATGCAGTCTTTTGTTGCCTGCGGTTGCAGGGGGAAGATTCCGTCGACCCATGGGAGATTTCTTCGGAGCTTCTAGTGCAGAGAGGAGGCAGATTACCCCCACAGCATGCACCACCAGGAAAACAGTCGAGAAGGCGGCAGGATCAGCGATACAAGGTTGCAGTAGTCGTCTTTGCTACTTTGTTGCGGTTTTGCAGGCGTCCAGAGAAGTCAGCGGTCTATTCCTTGGCAGCAGGTGAAGAGAGAGATGCAGAGGAACTCTGATGAGCTCTTGCAGTCGTTATCTAAAGAATTCCCCAAAGCAGAGACCCTAAATAGCCAGAAAAGGAGGTTTGGCTACCCAGGATGGAGGACAGGCTATCAACACAGGTAAAAGCCTATCAGAAGGAGTCTCTGACGTCACCTGCTGGCACTGGCCACTCAGAGCAGTCCAGTGTGCCAGCAGCACCTCTGTTTCCAAGATGGCAGAGGTCTGGAGCACACTGGAGGATCTCTGGGCACCTCCTCTGGGAGATGCAGGTCAGGGGAGTGGTCACTCCCCTTTCCTTTGTCCAGTTTCACGCCAGAGCAGGGCTGGGGGATCCCTGAACCGGTGTAGACTGGCTTATGCAGAGATGGGCACCATCTGTGCCCATCAAAGCATTTCCAGAGGCTGGGGGAGGCTACTCCTCCCCAGCCTTGAAACCATTTTCCAAAGGGAGAGGGTGTAACACCCTCTCTCTGAGGAAGTCCTTTGTTCTGCCTTCCTGGGCCAAGCCTGGCTGGACCCCAGGAGGGCAGAAACCTGTCTGAGGGGTTGGCAGCAGCAGCAGCTGCAGTGAAACCCCGGGAAAGGCAGTTTGGCAGTACCCGGGTCTGTGCTAGAGACTCAGGGGATCATGGAATTGTCTCCCCAATGCCAGAATGGTACTGGGGTGACAATTCCATGATCTTAGACATGTTACATGGCCATGTTCGGAGGTACCATTGTGACGCTATACATAGGTAGTCAACTATGTGCAGTGCACGCATGTAATGGTGTCCCCGCACTCACAAAGTCTGGGGAATTTGCCCTGAACAATGTGGGTGTACCTTGGCTAGTGCCAGGGTGCCCACACACTAAGTAAATTTGCACCCAACCTTCACCAGGTGAAGGTTAGACATATAGGTGACTTATAAGTTACTTAAGTGCAGTGGTAAATGGCTGTGAAATAATGTGGACGTTATTTCACTCAGGCTGCACTGGCAGGCCTGTGTCAGAATAGTCAGATCTCGCTATGGGTGGCAAAAGAAATGCTGCAGCCCATAGGGATCCCCTGGAACCCCAATACCCTGGGTACCTCAGTACCATATACTAGGGAATTATAAGGGTGTTCCAGTATGCCAATGTGAATTGGTGAAATTGGTCACTAGCCTGTTAGTGACAATTTGGAAAGCAAAGAGAGAGCATAACCACTGAGGTTCTGGTTAGCAGAGCCTCAGTGAGACAGTTAGTCATCACACAGGGAACACATACAGGGCACACGTATGAGCACTGGGGCCCTGGCTGGCAGGGTCCCAGTGACACATACACTAAAACAACATATATACAGTGAAATATGGGGGTAACATGCCAGGCAAGATGGTACTTTCCTACACTGTCCTCAGGAGTTCTTGGTCCTTTTAGATGCGGGGTAGTCCTCTGAGGCTTCAGAGGTTATTGGACCCTGTGGAACGTGTCGCTGGAGCAGGTCTTTTGAAGTGGGGAGACAGGCCGGTAGAGCTGGGGCCAAAGCAGTTGGTGTCCCAATCTTCTCTGCAGGTTTGTTAGCTCAGCAGTCCTTCTTCGTCTTAGGTTGCAGGAATCTATCTTGCTGGGTTCTGTGAGCCCCTAAATACTCGATTTAGGGGTGTGTTTAGGTCTGGGGGGTTAGTAGCCAATGGCTACTAGCCCTGAGGGTGGCTACACCCTCTTTGTGCCACCTCCCTGAGGGGAGGGGGGTACATCCCTAATCCTATTGGGGGAATCCTCCAAAACCAAGATGGAGGATTTCTAAAGGCAGGGGTCACCTCAGCTCAGGGCACCTTAGGGGCGGTCCTGACTGGTGGGTGACTCCTCCTTGTTTTTTCTCATTATCTCCTCTGGACTTGCCGCCAAAAGTGGGGGCTGTGTCCAGGGGGCGGGCATCTCCACTAGCTGGAGTGCCCTGGGGCATTGTAACATGAAGCCTGAGCCTTTGAGGCTCACTGCTAGGTGTTACAGTTCCTGCAGGGGGAAGGTGTTAAGCACCTCCACCCAGAGCAGGCTTTTGTTTCTGTCCTCAGAGAGCACAAAGGCCCTCACCACATGGGGTCAGAAACTCGTCTCTCAGCAGCAGGCTGGAACAGACCAGTCAGTCCTGCACTGAACAATTGGGTAAATTACAGGGGGCATCTCTAAGATGCCCTCTGTGTGCATTTTTTAATAAATCCAACAGTGGCATCAGTGTGGGTTTATTATTCTGAGACGTTTGATATCAAACTTCCCAGTATTCAGTGTAGCCATTATGGATCTGTTGAGTTCGTTTCTGACAGACTCCCAGACCATATACTCTTATGGCTACCCTGCACTTACAATGTCTAAGGTTTTGCTTAGACACTGTAGGGGCATAGTGCTCATGCACCTATGCCCTCACCTGTGGTATAGTGCACCCTGCCTTAGGGCTATAAGGCCTGCTAGAGGGGTGACTTACCTATGCCACAGGCAGTGTGAGGTTGACATGGCACCCTGAGGGGAGTGCCACGTCGACTTAGTCATTTTCTCCCCTCCAGCACACACAAACTGGCAAGCAGTGTGTCTGTGCTGAGTGAGGGTTCCCTAGGGTGGCATAAGACATGCTGCAGCCCTTAGAGACCTTCCCTGGCATCAGGGCCCTTGGTACCAGGGGTACCAGTTACAAGGGACTTACCTGGGTGCCAGGGTTGTGCCAATTGTGGAGACAATGGTACATTTTAGGTGAAAGAACACTGGTGCTGGAGCCTGGTTAGCAGGGTCCCAGCACACTTCTCAGTCAAGTCAGCATCAGTATCAGGCAAAAAGTGGGGGGTAATTGCAACGGGGAGCCATTTCCTTACACAAGCCCCCCCCAGCCCACAGGCCAGGAGACTCAGCCAAAGCTGGGAGAGTCTTCCTAGTCTGTCAGGCGAGGAAGAGTAGAGGAAATAGGCTGGTTTCTTGCAGGGCCTACTCTGCCTTACATCCTCCTGTTCAGGTCATTCCCTCTGGGGAACTGACCCACTTCCACAGTGATAGGACCTAATCTGAATTGCCTCTTGTCTGTGCTTTTAATGTCTTCACCCATTCTCTCTATTTTGGGGCTAGAGCTATCCACCTCTGCTAATCTTATCTTAGCCAGGGTCACCCCTAGCTTACCCAAAAAGGTCACCCAGATCTGGAGTAAGCCCACCATGACCAACAGGGTCAGGGGGCCCAACGTGCTATTTGGCATGGGGTCAGACGACCATGCCAAGGATAGTGCAGCCATAAAGGCTAACACCCAGCAGAGGCCACTGACAGCTGTCAGTGCCCAGAACCACACCTTTAGCTCTTCACCTGCAAGGGAAGGAGCTAAGTTACAGGCTTCTTTGGGTTCAGGGTGCCTGTCTGCTGTGTAAGAGTGGGGGGTTACTACATCTTGTAGTAAACACCCTTCTTCCACTCTTTCTTCTGTTAACTGAGGAGCCACCGACTCAGGTTTAACAGTTGCCTGACTAGCCAGGACTTCTTGTGGGTCAGGTTGGACTTTACCAGTGCCAGTTTTTGAGTTCTCCCCTACAGGAGTAGAATCTCCTTGGCTTGCTGGAACCTTGGTTAAAGGTTGTCCACCTTTCCTACTCTGTTTTCCTTTCTTTTTCTTTTGGGGCCTACTTGCAGTTACTGCAGAGGTAGCACCTCCAGAATCCTTGGGAGAGGACTGGCACTGGACCAGTTCCTCTCTTGGGCTCTGACTAACCTCTGGGTAGTCATTTCCAAGGAGACAATCAAGGGGGAGGTCTATACTGACTACCACCCTGTAGGAGGCTGGACTGGCTTGTAGTGAGTACCAAGGGGTACTTACACCTTGCACCAGGCCCAGGTATCCCTTATTAGTGTATAGGGTGTCTAGCAGCTTAGGCTGATAGATAATGGTAGCTTAGCAGAGCAGCTTAGGCTGAACTAGGAGACGAGTGAAGCTCCTACAGTACCACTAGTGTCACTTGCACAATATCATAAGAAAACACAATACACAGATATACTAAAAATAAAGGTACTTTATTTTTATGACAATATGCCAAAGTATCTCAGTGAGTACCCTCAGTATGAGGATAGCAAATATACACAAGATATATGTACACAATACCAAAAATATGCAGTATAGTCTTAGAAAACAGTGCAAACAATGTATAGTTACAATGGGATGCACTGGGGACACATAGGGATAGGGGCAACACAAACCATATACTCCAAAAGTGGAATGAGAACCACGAATGGACCCCAAACCTATGTGACTTTGTAGAGGGTCGCTAGGACTATTAGAAAATAGTGAGGGTTAGAAAAATAGCCCACCCCAAGACCCTGAAAAGTGAGTGCAAAGTGCACTAAAGTTCCCCAAAGGACATAGAAGTCGTGATAGGGGAATTCTGCAGGAAAGACACAAACCAGCAATGCAACAACGATGGATTTCCAGTCGAGGGTACCTGTGGAACAAGGGGACCAAGTCCAAAAGTCACAAGCAAGTCGGAGACGGGCAGATGCCCAGGAAATGCCAGCTGTGGGTGCAAAGAAGCTGCTACTGGACAGCAGAAGCTGAGGATTCTGCAGGAACGACAAGGGCTAGAGACTTCCCCTTTTGAGGATGGATCCGCCATGCGGTGGAGAGTTGTGCAGAAGTGTTTTCCCGCCGAAAGACCGCCAACAAGCCTTGCTAGCTGCAAATCAGTTGGTTAGGGTTTTTGGATGCTGCTGTGGCCCAGGAGGGACCAGGATGTCGCCAATTACGTCTGGGTACAGAGGGGGCGTAGTGCAAGACAAGGAGCCCTCTCAGAAGCAGGCAGCACCCGCAGAAGTGCTGGAACAGGCACTACGAAGAAGAATGAAATGGTGCTCACCCGAAGTTGCACAAAGGAGTCCCACGCTGCCGGAGGACAACTTAGAAAGTCGTGCAATACAGGTTAGAGTGCCGTGGACCCAGGCTTGGCTGTGCACAAAGGATTTCTGCCGGAAGTGCACAGAGGCCGGAGTAGCTGCAAAAGTCGCGGTTCCCAGCAATGCAGTCTGGCGTGGGGAGGCAAGGACTTACCTCCACCAAACTTGGACTAAAGAGTCACTGGACTGTGGGAGTCACTTGGACATAGTTGCTGGATTCAAGGGACCTCGCTTGTCGTGCTGAGAGGAGACCCAGGGGACCGTTGATGCAGTTCTTTGGTGCCTGCGGTTGTAGGGGGATGATTCCGTCGACCCACGGGAGATTTCTTCAGAGCTTCTAGTGCAGAGAGGAGGCAGACTACCCCCACAGCATGCACCACCAGGAAAACAGTCGAGAAGGCGGCAGGATCAGCGTTACAGAGTTGCAGTAGTCGTCTTTGCTACTTTGTTGCAGTTTTGCAGGCTTCCAGCGCGGTCAGCAGTCGATTCCTTGGCAGAAGGTGAAGAGAGAGATGCAGAGGAACTCTGATAAGCTCTTGCATTCGTTATCTAAGGAATTCCCCAAAGCAGAGACCCTAAATAGCCAGAAAAGAGGGTTTGGCTACTTAGGAGAGAGGATAGGCTAGCAACACCTGAAGGAGCCTATCAGAAGGAGTCTCTGACGTCACCTGCTGGCACTGGCCACTCAGAGCAGTCCAGTGTGCCAGCAGCACCTCTGTTTCCAAGATGGCATAGGTCTGGAGCACACTGGAGGAGCTCTGGGCACCTCCCAGGGGAGGTGCAGGTCAGGGGAGTGGTCACTCCCCTTTCCTTTGTCCAGTTTCGCGCCAGAGCAGGGCTGAGGGGTCCCTGAACCGGTGTAGACTGGCTTATGCAGAAATGGGCACCATCTGTGCCCATGAAAGCATTTCCAGAGGCTGGGGGAGGCTACTCCTCCCCTGACTTCACACCATTTTCCAAAGGGAGAGGGTGTAACACCCTCTCTCTGAGGAAGTCCTTTGTTCTGCCATCCTGGGCCAGGCCTGGCTGGACCCCAGGAGGGCAGATGCCTGTCTGAGGGGTTGGCAGCAGCTGCAGTGAAACCCCTGAAAAGGCAGTTTGGCAGTACCAGGGTCTGTGCTACAGACCCCCGGGTTCATGGGATTGTACCAACAATGCCAGGATGGCATAGAGGGGGCAATTCCATGATCTTAGACATGTTACATGGCCATATTCGGAGTTACCATTGTGAAGCTACATATAGGTAGTGACCTATATGTAGTGCACGCGTGTAATGGTGTCCCCGCACTCACAAAGTCCGGGGAATTTGCCCTGAACAATGTGGGGGCACCTTGGCTAGTGCCAGGGTGCCCACACACTAAGTTACTTTGCACCTAACCTTTACCAGATAAAGGTTAGACATATAGGTGACTTATAAGTAAATAGGTAAATAGGTATATAGGTATATAGGTAAATGGCTGTGAAATAACATGGAAGTTATTTCACTCAGGCTGCAGTGGCATGCCTGTGTAAGAATTGTCAGAGCTCCTTATGGGTGGCAAAAGAAATGCTGCAGCCCATAGGGATCTCCTGGAACCCCAATACCCTGGGTACCTCAGTACCATATACTAGGGAATTATAAGGGTATTCCAGTATGCCAATGTGAATTGGTAAAATTGGTCACTAGCCTGTTAGTGACAATTTGGAAAGAAATGAGAGAGCATAACCACTGAGGTTCTGGATAGCAGAGCCTCAGTGAGACAGTTAGTCATAACACAGGTAACACAGTCAGGCACACTTATGAGCACTGGAGCCCTGGCTGGCAGGGTCCCAGTGACACATACAACTAAAACAACATATATACAGTGAAAAATGGGGGTAACATGCCAGGCAAGATGGTACATTCCTACACAACCCCACCCCCCAAACGAAGGACAATAAGACTAGTCATTGCCTGATGGGTCTTCATTGTCTAAGTGGAAATATCTGGAGAGTCCATCTGCATTGGAGTGGGTACTCCCAGGTCTATGTTCCACTGTATAGTCCATTCCCTGTAGGGATATGGACCACCTCAACAATTTAGGATTTTCACCTTTCATTTGTTTTAGCCAAAGTAGAGGTTTGTGGTCTGTCTGAACAATGAAGTGAGTGCCAAACAGGTATGGCCTCAACTTCTTCAGTGCCCAGACCACAGCAAAGGCCTCCCTCTCTATGGCAGACCAACGCTTTTCTTTAGGGGTCAACCTCCTACTAATAAAAGCAACAGGTTGATCCTGGCCCTCAGAATTAAGTTGTGATAGGACTGCCCCTACTACTAATTCAGATGCATCAGTTTGGACATAGAGGCCCTCATTCTGACCTTGGTGGGCGGCGGAGGCCGCCCGCCAAAGTCCCGCCGTCAGGTTACCGTTCCGCGGTCGAAAGACCGCGGCGGTAATTCTGACTTTCCCGCTGGGCTGGCGGGCGGTCGCCTTCAGACCGCCAGCCAGCCCAGCGGGAAAGAGGCTTCCACGATGAAGCCGGCTCGGAATCGAGCCGGCGGAGTGGAAGCTGTGCGACGGGTGCAGTTGCACCCGTCGCGTATTTCACTGTCTGCGCAGCAGACAGTGAAATACATGTAGGGGCCCTCTTACGGGGGCCCCTGCAATGCCCATGCCAGTGGCATGGGCACTGCAGGGGCCCCCAGGGGCCCCGCGACCCCCCCTACCGCCATCCGGATCTCGGCGGTCCGACCGCCGGGATCTGGATGGCGGTAGGGGGGGTCGGAATCCCCGCGGCGGTGCAGCAAGCTGCGCCGCCGCGGAGGATTCAATGGGGCCGCGGTACACTGGCGGGACCCCGCCAGTGGTGCCGGTCCGACCGCGGCTTTACCGCCGCGGTCGGAATCCCCATTGGAGCACCGCCGGCCTGTCGGCGGTGCTCCCGCGGTCCTCCGCCCTGGCGGCCAAAGACCGCCAGGGTCAGAATGACCACCAGAATGTTTTAGAGTAACAAGGGCTTTTCAGGACAGGTGCAGAGCACATGGCCTGCTTCAGCTCCTCAAAAGCTTTCTGACAATTTGCTGTCCATAATACCTTTTTAGGCATTTTCTTGGATGTGAGGTCATTAAGAGGGGCTGCAATGGAGCCATAGTTCTTAATGAACCTTCTATAGTACCCAGTGAGGCCTAAAAAGGCTCTCACCCAAGTTTGAGTAGTAGGGGGAACCCAATCAATAATTGTTTGGATTTTCCCCTGTAGGTGTGCAATCTGTTCTCCACCAACCAGGTGTCCCAGATAAACCACCTTCCCCTGCCCTATCTGGCACTTTGAAGCCTTGATAGTGAGGCCTGCCTTTTGCAGGGCCTCTAAAACTTTCCATAGGCGGACCAGGTGATCATCCCAGCTGGAGCAAAAGACAGCTATATCGTCTAGATATGCTGCACTAAAAGCTTCCAGCCCTTGCAGGACTGAGTTCACCAACCTCTGAAAAGTGGCAGGTGCATTTTTCAATCCAAAAGGCATTACTGTGAATTGGTAATGGCCTCCAATGCTTGAAAATGCAGTTTTAGCTTTAGCATCTTCTGATAATTTGATCTGCCAATACCCTGCAGTCAAATCAAAAGTGCTTAGATACTTGGCAGATGCCAGTGTATCTATGAGCTCATCTGCCAAGGGTATAGGGTGAGCGTCAGTTTTGGTTACCTGGTTGAGACCTCTGTAGTCTACTGTGAGAAAGTAGCCTCTTTCTAGCCTTGTTACCCCCACTTTTGGCCTGTTTGTGAGTGTATGTCAGGGTGTTTTCACTGTCTCACTGGGATCCTGCTAGCCAGGGCCCAGTGCTCATAGTGAAAACCCTATGTTTTCAGTATGTTTGTTATGTGTCACTGGGATCCTGCTAGTCAGGACCCCAGTGCTCATAAGTTTGTGGCCTATATGTATGTGTTCCCTGTGTAGTGCCTAACTGTCTCACTGAGGCTCTGCTAATCAGAACCTCAGTGGTTATGCTCTCTCATTTCTTTCAAATTGTCACTAACAGGCTAGTGACCAATTTTACCAATTTACATTGGCTTACTGGAGCACCCTTATAATTCCCTAGTATATGGTACTAAGGTACCCAGGGTATTGGGGTTCCAGGAGATCCCTATGGGCTGCAGCATTTCTTTTGCCACCCATAGGGAGCTCTGACAATTCTTACACAGGCCTGCCACTGCAGCCTGAGTGAAATAACGTCCACGTTATTTCACAGCCATTTTACACTGCACTTAAGTAACTTATAAGTCACCTATATGTCTAACCTTTACCTAGTAAATGTTAGGTGCAAAGTTACTTAGTGTGAGGGCACCCTGGCACTAGCCAAGGTGCCCCCACATTGTTCAGAGCCAATTCCCTGAACTTTGTGAGTGCGGGGACACCATTACACGCGTGCACTACATATAGGTCAATACCTATATGTAGCTTCACAATGGTAACTCCGAATATGGCCATGTAACATGTCTAAGATCATGGAATTGCCCCCTCTATGCCATCCTGGCATTGTTGGCACAATTCGATGATCCCAGTGGTCTGTAGCACAGACCCTGGTACTGCCAAACTGCCCTTCCTGGGGTTTCACTGCAGCTGCTGCTGCTGCCAACCCCTCAGACAGGCATCTGCCCTCCTGGGGTCCAGCCAGGCCTGGCCCAGGATGGCAGAACAAAGAACTTCCTCTGAGAGAGGGTGTGACACCCTCTCCCTTTGGAAAATGGTGTGAAGGCAGGGGAGGAGTAGCCTCCCCCAGCCTCTGGAAATGCTTTGTTGGGCACAGATGTGCCCAATTCTGCATAAGCCAGTCTACACCGGTTCAGGGGACCCCTTAGCCCTGCTCTGGCGCGAAACTGGACAAAGGAAAGGGGAGTGACCACTCCCCTGACCTGCACCTCCCCTGGGAGGTGTCCAGAGCTCCTCCAGTGTGCTCCAGACCTCTGCCATCTTGGAAACAGAGGTGCTGCTGGCACACTGGACGGTTCTGAGTGGCCAGTGCCACCAGGTGATGTCAGAGACTCCTTGTGATAGGCTCCTTCAGGTGTTGCTAGCCTATCCTCTCTCCTAAGTAGCCAAACCCTCTTTTCTGGCTATTTAGGGTCTGTGCTTTGGGGAATTCCTTAGATAACGAATGCAAGAGCTTATCAGAGTTCCTCTGCATCTCTCTCTTCACCTTCTGCCAAGGAATCGACTGCTGACCGCGCTGGAAGCCTGCAAAACTGCAACAAAGTAGCAAAGACGACTACTGCAACTCTGTAACGCTGATCCTGCCGTCTTCTCGACTGTTTTCCTGCTTGTGCATGCTGTGGGGGTAGTCTGCCTCCTCTCTGCACCAGAAGCTCCGAAGAAATCTCCAGTGGGTCGACGGAATCTTCCCCCTGCAACCGCAGGCACCAAAAAGCTGCATTACTGTGAGAAAGTAGCCTCTTTCTAACCTTGTTACCCCCACTTTTGGCCTGTTTGTGAGTGTATGTCAGGGTGTTTTCACTGTCTCACTGGGATCCTGCCAGCCAGGGCCCAGTGCTCATAGTGAAAACCCTATGTTTTCAGTATGTTTGTTATGTGTCACTGGGACCCTGCTAGTCAGGACCCCAGTGCTCATAAGTTTGTGGCCTATATGTATGTGTTCCCTGTGTGGTGCCTAACTGTCTCACTGAGGCTCTGCTAACCAGAACCTCAGTGGTTATGCTCTCTCATTTCTTTCCAAATTGTCACTAACAGGCTAGTGACCATTTTTACCAATTTACATTGGCTTACTGGAACACCCTTATAATTCCCTAGTATATGGTACTGAGGTACCCAGGGTATTGGGGTTCCAGGAGATCCCTATGGGCTGCAGCATTTCTTTTGCCACCCATAGGGAGCTCTGACAATTCTTCACAGGCCTGCCACTGCAGCCTGAGTGAAATAACGTCCACGTTATTTCACAGCCATTTTACACTGCACTTAAGTAACTTATAAGTCACCTATATGTCTAACCTTTACCTGGTAAAGGTTAGGTGCAAAGTTACTTAGTGTGAGGGCACCCTGGCACTAGCCAAGGTGCCCCCACATTGTTCAGAGCCAATTCCCTGAACTTTGTGAGTGCGGGGACACCATTTCACAATGGTAACTCCGAATATGGCCATGTAACATGTCTATGATCATGGAATTGCCCCCTCTATGCCATCCTGGCATGGTTGGCACAATCCCATGATCCCAGTGGTCTGTAGCACAGACCCTGGTACTGCCAAACTGCCCTTCCTGGGGTTTCACTGCAGCTGCTGCTGCTGCCAACCCCTCAGACAGGCATCTGCCCTCCTGGGGTCCAGCCAGGCCTGGCCCAGGATGGCAGAACAAAGAACTTCCTCTGAGAGAGGGTGTGACACCCTCTCCCTTTGGAAAATGGTGTGAAGGCAGGGGAGGAGTAGCCTCCCCCAGCCTCTGGAAATGCTTTGTTGGGCACCGAGGTGCCCAATTCTGCATAAGCCAGTCTACACCGGTTCAGGGGACCCCTTAGCCCTGCTCTGGCGCGAAACTGGACAAAGGAAAGGGGAGTGACCACTCCCCTGACCTGCACCTCCCCTGGGACGTGTCCAGAGCTCCTCCAGTGTGCTCCAGACCTCTGCCATCTTGGAAACAGAGGTGCTGCTGGCACACTGGACTGCTCTGAGTGGCCAGTGCCACCAGGTGACGTCAGAGACTCCTTGTGATAGGCTCCTTCAGGTGTTGCTAGCCTATCCTCTCTCCTAGGTAGCCAAACCCTCTTTTCTGGCTATTTAGGGTCTCTGTCTCTGGGGAAACTCTAGATAACGAATGCAAGAGCTCATCCGAGTTCCTCTGCATCTCTCTCTTCACCTTCTGATAAGGAATCGACTGCTGACCGCGCTGGAAGCCTGCAAACCTGCAACAAAGTAGCTAAGACGACTACTGCAACTCTGTAACGCTGATCCTGCCGCCTTCTCGACTGTTTTCCTGCTTGTGCATGCTGTGGGGGTAGTCTGCCTCCTCTCTGCACCAGAAGCTCCGAAGAAATCTCCCGTAGGTCGACGGAATCTTCCCCCTGCAACCGCAGGCACCAAAAAGCTGCATTACCGGTCCCTTGGGTCTCCTCTCAGCACGACGAGCGAGGTCCTTCGAATCCAGCAACTCTGTCCAAGTGACCCCCACAGTCCAGTGACTCTTCAGTCCAAGTTTGGTGGAGGTAAGTCCTTGCCTCACCTCGCTGGGAACCGCGACTTTTGCAGCTACTCCGGCCCCTGTGCACTTCCGGCGGAAATCCTTTGGTCACAGCCAAGCCTGGGTCCACGGCACTCTAACCTGCATTGCACGACGTTCTAAGTTGGTCTCCGGCGACGTGGGACTCCTTTGTGTAACTTCGGGTGAGCACCGTTTCACGCATCCTCGTAGTGCCTGTTTCTGGCACTTCTCCGGGTGCTACCTGCTGCTGAGAGGGCTCCTTGTCTTGCTCGATGTCCCCTCTCTCTCCTGGTCCAACTTGCGACCTCCTGGTCCCTCCAGGGCCACAGCAGCGTCCAAAAACGCTAACCGCACGATTTGCAGCTAGCAAGGCTTGTTGGCGTTCTTTCGGCGGGAAAACACTTCTGCACGACTCTCCACGGCAAGAGGGATTTGTCCACCAAAGGGGAAGTCTCTAGCCCTTTTCGTTCCTGCAGAAACCGCAGCTTCTTCTGTCCAGTAGAAGCTTCTTTGCACCTGCAGCTGGCATTTCCTGGGCATCTGCCCATCTCCGACTTGCTTGTGACTTTTGGACTTGGTCCCCTTGTTCCACAGGTACCCTAGATTGGAAATCCACAGTTGTTGCATTGTTGGTTTGTGTCTTTCCTGCATTATTCCTCTAACACGACTTCTTTGTCCTTAGGGGAACTTTAGTGCACTTTGCACTCACTTTTCAGGGTCTTGGGGAGGGTTATTTTTCTAACTCTCACTATTTTCTAATAGTCCCAGCGACCCTCTACAAGGTCACATAGGTTTGGGGTCCATTCGTGGTTCACATTCCACTTTTGGAGTATATGGTTTGTGTTGCCCCTATCCCTATGTTTCCCCATTGCATCCTATTGTAACTATACATTGTTTGCACTGTTTTCTAAGACTATACTGCATATTTTTGCTATTGTGTATATATATCTTGTGTATATTTCCTATCCTCTCACTGAGGGTACACTCTAAGATACTTTGGCATATTGTCATAAAAATAAAGTACCTTTATTTTTAGTATAACTGTGTATTGTGTTTTCTTATGATATTGTGCATATGACACTAAGTGGTACTGTAGTAGCTTCACACGTCTCCTAGTTCAGCCTAAGCTGCTCTGCTAAGCTACCATTATCTATCAGCCTAAGCTGCTAGACACCCTATACACTAATAAGGGATAACTGGGCCTGGTGCAAGGTGCAAGTACCCCTTGGTACTCACTACAAGCCAGTCCAGCCTCCTACATTGGTTGTGCAGCGGTGGGATAAGTGCTTTGAGACTACTTACCACTCTTGTCATTGTACTTTTCATAAGAGAAAAATATACAAAACAAGTTCAGTGTATATACACATTGCCAAAAAGTTTTGCATTACCTCTTTTCACTCTTTTCTAAGTACTGAAAAGTACTTCTAACTTTCTAAAAAGTTCTAAAAAGTTTTAAAAGTTTTTTTTCTCAGTCTTTCTAAAAGCTCTGACAAACTTTTTCTCTTTTTCTATCACTTTAACTCTCTCTAAAAATGTCTGGCACAGGCCAAAATGTTGATCTGTCCAAACTTGCATATGATCACCTTAGCTGGAAAGGAGCAAGGAGTCTCTGCATAGAGAGAGGTTTGAGTGTAGGGAAGAATCCTTCCTTGGAATTGTTACTTAACATGCTTAAAGAACAAGATAAGGCAAGAAGTGCCTCATCTGTTGAAAAAGTAGCTAATGGTTCCCAATCTGATCCAGGGACTCCCCCAGGAAAAGATTCAGGAAAGAAACTTCCTAGCCTGCCCATTACTAGACAGTCTAGCATAGTTGGTAATGATGTTGAGTCACACCATACAAATAGTGTTGTCTCACATCATAGCAAAAGCATTTACTCACACCACAGTGGTACTGATGTTTCTGTTAGCCAAGATGTTAGGGTGTCCTCTGTAAGGGACAGGTCTCCTTCTGTCCATTCTCACCATACTTCTGTTTCAAGGCATGTCCCTCCCACCCACCCTGATGACAGATTGTTAGAAAGGGAGCTCAATAGATTGAGAGTGGAACAAACCAGACTGAAGCTCAAGAAGCAACAGCTGGATTTGGATAGACAGTCCTTAGAAGTAGAGAAGGAGAGACAGAAACTGGGTTTAGAAACCCATGGTGGCAGCAGCAGTATTCCCCATAGTCATCCTGCAAAAGAGCATGATTCCAGGAATCTGCACAAGATAGTTCCCCCTTATAAGGAGGGGGATGACATTAACAAGTGGTTTGCTGCACTTGAGAGGGCCTGTGTTGTACAGGATGTCCCTCAAAGGCAGTGGGCTGCTATCCTATGGCTATCATTTAGTGGAAAAGGTAGGGATAGGCTCCTTACTGTGAAAGAAAGTGATGCCAATAATGTTACAGTTCTTAAGAATGCACTCCTGGATGGTTATGGCTTAACCACTGAACAATACAGGATAAAGTTCAGAGAGACCAAAAAGGAGTCTTCACAAGACTGGGTTGATTTCATTGACCATTCAGTGAAGGCCTTGGAGGGGTGGTTACATGGCAGTAAAGTTACTGATTATGAAAGCCTGTATAACACAATCCTGAGAGAGCATATACTTAATAATTGTGTGTCTGATTTGTTGCACCAGTACCTGGTAGACTCTGATCTGACCTCTCCCCAAGAATTGGGAAAGAAGGCAGACAAATGGGTCAGAACAAGGGTGAACAGAAAAGTTCATGCAGGCGGTGACAAAGAGAACACTAAGAAGAAAGATGGTGAAAAATCTCAAGATAAGCATGGGGATAAGGGTAAAACCAAAGATCCCACTTCAAATCTTAAACACTCTTCAGAGGGTGGGGATAAAACAAATTCTTCCTCTTCTTCTCAACCCACACACATTAAAAAGCCTTGGTGCTTTGTGTGTAAAAACAGAGGCCATAGGCCAGGGGATAAGTCCTGTCCAGGTAAACCCCCTGAGCCTACCACCACTAATACATCAAGCTCTAGTGCCCCTAGCAGTAGTGGTACTAGTGGTGGGACTGCTGGCAACAGTCAAGTTAAGGGTGTAGTTGGGTTCACTTATGGGTCCATAGTAGAAACTGGGGTAGTCAGTCCCAAGACAGTTTCTGTCACACCTAGTGGCATTGGCCTTGCCACACTGGCTGCTTGTCCCCTTACAATGGATATGTACAGGCAGACAGTTTCAATAAATGGTGTTGAGGCCTTGGCCTACAGGGACACAGGTGCCAGTATCACTTTGGTGACTGAAAACCTAGTGCATCCTGAACAACACATCATTGGACAACAGTATAAGATTATTGATGTCCATAACTCCACTAAGTTTCTTCCCCTAGCTATAATTCAGTTTAGTTGGGGTGGAGTTACTGGCCCTAAGCAGGTGGTGGTATCACCTAGCTTACCTGTAGACTGTCTCTTAGGTAATGACCTAGAGGCCTCAGGTTGGGCTGATGTAGAGTTTTATGCCCATGCAGCCATGCTGGGCATCCCAGAGGAATTGTTCCCTCTCATTTCTACTGAAATGAAAAAGCAAAGGAGAGAAGGCCTGAAAACTCAGGATCCCTCTCCATCAACAGGTAAAAAGGGTATCACAGTATCCCCTAACCACCCTGCCATTCAGGATACCATTCCTGTGGTGGGAGAAACCTCTCCTGGGGTGGCACCTGTTCCAAGGGAATCATCAGCTGGCAAAGCTGTACTCCCTGAGGTAGAAGTACCTCTCTGTGGGATAACTAACATTGGTGAGAAAAAGAGCACCATTTTAGTTAACATGGAGCATCCCTCCAACCCTCCCAGAGAAACTTTAGTGCAGAAACTCTGCACTGCCTCACAACACTTAGGACAGCATCCCTGCCCTAGTGTGGAGCTGATAGGACAGCATCCCTGCCCTGCTCCAACTCAAGAGAAACAGCATCCCTGTTCTCTCTTCCAGCCATATGGACAAAGTTTTTGCCCAGCTTTGGCTTTTCTGAGACAGCATCCCTGTCTGGCATTTCCATCACTACAAATAGGTTCAGTGGACAATTCCCACTGCTCTAAACTAAAACTTACTGATAGAAACTCTGAAAATACATCTTCACATTGTTGCTTAGCTAAAAAACTTCAAACAGGGTGGTTTACATCCCCACAGGGAAGTAACCATATAGTGGATGATAAAGGGAGTAACCAGTCTATTGCAGAGCTACTCTCTACTTATCACCACTTAGACAATAAAGTCTCAACTGGCCAAGGTTAGCCTTATTGTCCTTCGTTTGGGGGGGGGTTGTGTGAGAAAGTAGCCTCTTTCTAGCCTTGTTACCCCCACTTTTGGCCTGTTTGTGAGTGTATGTCAGGGTCTTTTCACTGTCTCACTGTGATCCTGCCAGCCAGGGCCCAGTGCTCATAGTGAAAACCCTATGTTTTCAGTATGTTTGTTATGTGTCACTGGGACCCTGCTAGTCAGGACCCCAGTGCTCATAAGTTTGTGGCCTATATGTATGTGTTCCCTGTGTGGTGCCTAACTGTCTCACTGAGGCTCTGCTAACCAGAACCTCAGTGGTTATGCTCTCTCATTTCTTTCCAAATTGTCACTAACAGGCTAGTGACCATTTTTACCAATTTACATTGGCTTACTGGAACACCCTTATAATTCCCTAGTATATGGTACTGAGGTACCCAGGGTATTGGGGTTCCAGGAGATCCCTATGGGCTGCAGCATTTCTTTTGCCACCCATAGGGAGCTCTGACAATTCTTACACAGGCCTGCCACTGCAGCCTGAGTGAAATAACGTCAACGTTATTTCACAGCCATTTTACACTGCACTTAAGTAACTTATAAGTCACCTATATGTCTAACCTTTACCTGGTAAAGGTTAGGTGCAAAGTTACTTAGTGTGAGGGCACCCTGGCACTAGCCAAGGTGCCCCCACATTGTTCAGAGCCAATTCCCTGAACTTTGTGAGTGCGGGGACACCATTACACGTGTGCACTACATATAGGTCACTACCTATATGTAGCTTCACAATGGTAACTCCGAATATGGCCATGTAACATGTCTATGATCATGGAATTGCCCCCTCTATGCCATCCTGGCATGGTTGGCACAATCCCATGATCCCAGTGGTCTGTAGCACAGACCCTGGTACTGCCAAACTGCCCTACCTGGGGTTTCACTGCAGCTGCTGCTGCTGCCAACCCCTCAGACAGGCATCTGCCCTCCTGGGGTCCAGCCAGGCCTGGCCCAGGATGGCAGAACAAAGAACTTCCTCTGAGAGAGGGTGTGACACCCTCTCCCTTTGGAAAATGGTGTGAAGGCAGGGGAGGAGTAGCCTCCCCCAGCCTCTGGAAATGCTTTGTTGGGCACCGAGGTGCCCAATTCTGCATAAGCCAGTCTACACCGGTTCAGGGGACCCCTTAGCCCTGCTCTGGCGCGAAACTGGACAAAGGAAAGGGGAGTGACCACTCCCCTGACCTGCACCTCCCCTGGGAGGTGTCCAGAGCTCCTCCAGTGTGCTCCAGACCTCTGCCATCTTGGAAACAGAGGTGCTGCTGGCACACTGGACTGCTCTGAGTGGCCAGTGCCACCAGGTGACGTCAAAGACTCTTTGTGATAGGCTCCTTCAGGTGTTGCTAGCCTATCCTCTCTCCTAGGTAGCCAAACCCTCTTTTCTGGCTATTTAGGGTCTCTGTCTCTGGGGAAACTCTAGATAACGAATGCAAGAGCTCATCCGAGTTCCTCTGCATCTCTCTCTTCACCTTCTGATAAGGAATCGACTGCTGACCGCGCTGGAAGCCTGCAAACCTGCAACAAAGTAGCTAAGACGACTACTGCAACTCTGTAACGCTGATCCTGCCGCCTTCTCGACTGTTTTCCTGCTTGTGCATGCTGTGGGGGTAGTCTGCCTCCTCTCTGCACCAGAAGCTCCGAAGAAATCTCCCGTGGGTCGATGGAATCTTCCCCCTGCAACCGCAGGCACCAAAAAGCTGCATTACCGGTCCCTTGGGTCTCCTCTCAGCACGACGAGCGAGGTCCCTCGAATCCAGCAACTCTGTCCAAGTGACCCACACAGTCCAGTGACTCTTCAGTCCAAGTTTGGTGGAGGTAAGTACTTGCCTCACCTCGCTGGGCTGCATTGCTTTGAACCGCGATTTTTGCAGCTACTCCGGCCCCTGTGCACTTCCGGCGGAAATCCTTTGTGCACAGCCAAGCCTGGGTCCACGGCACTGTAACCTGCATTGCACGACGTTCTAAGTTGGTCTCCGGCGACGTGGGACTCCTTTGTGTAACTTCGGATGAGCACCGTTTCAAGCATCCTCGTAGTGCCTGTTTCTGGCACTTCTCCGGGTGCTACCTGCTGCTGAGAGGGCTCCTTGTCTTGCACGACGTCCCCTCTCTCTTCTGGTCCAATTTGCGACCTCCTGGTCCTTCCAGGGCCACAGCAGCGTCCAAAAACGCTTACCGCATGATTTGCAGCTAGCAAGGCTTGTTGGCGTTCTTTCGGCGGGAAAACACTTCTGCACGACTCTCCACGGAGAGAGGGATCTGTCCACCAAAGGGAAAGTCTCTAGCCATTTTCGTTCCTGCAGAAACCACAGCTTCTTCTGTCCAGTAGAAGCTTCTTTGCACCTGCAGCTGGCATTTCCTGGGCATCTGCCCATCTCCGACTTGCTTGTGACTTTTGGACTTGGTCCCCTTGTTCCACAGGTACCCTAGATTGGAAATCCACAGTTGTTGCATTGTTGGTTTGTGTCTTTCCTGCATTATTCCTCTAACACGACTTCTTTGTCCTTAGGGGAACTTTAGTGCACTTTGCACTCACTTTTCAGGGTCTTGGGGAGGGTTATTTTTCTAACTCTCACTATTTTCTAATAGTCCCAGCGACCCTCTACAAGGTCACATAGGTTTGGGGTCCATTCGTGGTTCACATTCCACTTTTGGAGTATATGGTTTGTGTTGCCCCTATCCCTATGTTTCCCCATTGCATCCTATTGTAACTATACATTGTTTGCACTGTTTTCTAAGACTATACTGCATATTTTTGCTATTGTGTATATATATCTTGTGTATATTTCCTATCCTCTCACTGAGGGTACACTCTAAGATACTTTGGCATATTGTCATAAAAATAAAGTACCTTTATTTTTAGTATAACTGTGTATTGTGTTTTCTTATGATATTGTGCATATGACACTAAGTGGTACTGTAGTAGCTTCACACGTCTCCTAGTTCAGCCTAAGCTGCTCTGCTAAGCTACCATTATCTATCAGCCTAAGCTGCTAGACACCCTATACACTAATAAGGGATAACTGGGCCTGGTGCAAGGTGCAAGTACCCCTTGGTACTCACTACAAGCCAGTCCAGCCTCCTACATCTACACAAAACCGCATTTCCTTTTTTCCATCTTTGGAATGAGGTTTTGGTACAAGTACCACAGGAGAGGCCCATGGACTTTCAGAGTGCTCAACCACTCCTAGTTCTAACATTTTCTGCACCTCTTGCTTTATGTAGTCTCCGACATGGTCAGGCTGCCTATAGATCTTACTTTTGACAGGCAAGCTGTCTCCAGTATCTATAGTGTGCTCACACCAAGAAGTGGTACCTGGCACAGTAGAGAAGAGTTCAGAAAACTGACCCAGGAGATTTATGCAGTGGTCTTTCTGCTCAGCAGTAAGACAATCTGCCAGTACAACACCTTCCACTAGAGCATCCTGTTCTGTGGAAGAGAAGAGATCAGGGAGAGGATCACTGTCTTCTTCCTGTCCCTCATCAGTTGCCATGAGCAGGGTGAAATCATCCCTGTCATAGTAGGGTTTCAGGCGATTGACATGGAGCACCCTAAGGGGACTACTGGCAGTGCCTAAGTCAACTAAATAGGTGACTTCACCCTTCTTTTCAACAATTGTGTGGGGTCCACTCCATTTATCTTGGAGTGCTCTTGGGGCCACAGGCTCCAAGACCCACACTTTCTGCCCTGGTTGGTACTGAACCAAGACAGCCTTCTGATCATGCCATTGCTTCTGGAGCTCTTGGCTGGCCTGAAGGTTTTTACTGGCCTTTTTCATGTACTCAGCCATCCTTGATCTGAGGCCAAGTACATAGTCCACTATGTCTTGCTTTGGAGCTTTTAAAGGTTGTTCCCAACCTCCTTAACAAGTATTAGGGGACCTCTCACAGGGTGTCCAAAAAGAAGTTCAAAGGGGCTGAAGCCCACTCCTTTCTGGTGTACCTCCCTGTAAGCAAAAAGGAGGCATGGTAAAAGGATATCCCATCTCCTGCGGAGTTTTTCAGGGAGTCCCATAATCATGCCTTTGAGAGTTTTGTTAAATCTCTCCACCAGTCTATTTGTTTGTGGATGATAGGGTGTGGTGAACTTGTATGTCACCCGACACTCCTTCCACATGGCCTTTAAGTAAGCAGACATGAAATTGTTTCCCCTGTCTGATACCACCTCTTTTGGGAAGCCCACCCTGGAAAAGATTCCCAGGAGGGCCTTTGCCACTGCAGGAGCTGTAGTGGTCCTTAGAGGAATTGCTTCAGGATATCTGGTGGCATGGTCCACTACCACCAAGATAAACCTATTGCCTGAAGCAGTAGGAGGGTCAAGGGGGCCAACTATGTCAACCCCTACCCTTTCAAAGGGAACCCCAACCACAGGCAGTGGAATAAGGGGTGCCTTTGGTGTGCTACCTGTCTTGCCACTGGCTTGACAGGTTTCACAGGACTTACAAAAATCTTTTGTGTCCTCAGACATTCTAGGCCAATGAAACAAGGGAACAAGCCTGTCCCAAGTTTTCATTTGCCCCAAATGTCCAGCAAGGGGAATGTTGTGAGCAAGAGTTAGGAGGAACTTTCTGTACTCCTGAGGAATCCCCAATCTCCTGGCAGCTCCAGGTTTTGGATCTTTTGCTTCAGTGTACAAGAGGTTGTCCTCCGAGTAAACTCTGTGAGAGTCACTGACATCCCCATTTGCTTGTTTGACAGCTTGCTGTCTTAGACCCTCTAGTGTGGGACAGGTCTGCTGTGCCACACTCAGCTCCTCCCTGGCAGGCCCCCCTTCACCCAAAAGCTCAGCAGTGTATGCTTCCAGCTCCTCTGGTGTAGGTTCTGCACAGGGTGGAAATTCTTCTTCCTCAGAAGTAGAATCCACTGTAGAGGGAGGGATAGAAGGTAGTGCTTTACTTTTACTAGCCCTAGCTTTAGGGAGCACTTTGTCCATTGTTCCAGGATCCAAGTCACCCTGTCCTTTTTGCTTTTTGGCCTGAGCCCTGGTTAAAGCAAAAATATGCCCTGGGAGGCCCAGCATTGCTGCATGGGCCTCCAATTCCACAACTGACCAAGCTGATGTCTCCAAATCATTTCCTAGTAGACAGTCTACAGGTAAATCTGAGGCTACCACAACTTTCTTTGGACCAGTACCCCCCCCCCCAGTTGAGATTTACAACAGCCATGGGGTGGCTAAGGGTGTTGTTGTGAGCATCGGTTACTTGGTACTGGTGACCAAGTAGGTGTTGTTCAGGGTGGACCAGTTTTTCTATCACCATTGTGACACTGGCACCTGTGTCCCTGTAGGCCTGAACCTCAACACCATTTATTAGGGGTAGTTGCTTGTACTTATCCATGTTAAGGGGACAAGCAACCAAGGTGGCTAAATCAATAGCCCCCTCAGAGACTAACACAGCCTCTGTGGTCTCCCTAATCAGACCAACCCCAACTAAGTTACCAATAGTGAGCCCAGCTACTCCCTTGGATTGGCTATTAGTAGGTTTGCTCCCACCACCACTGCTATTAGTAGGGACACTAGGTGTAGCAGTAGAGATTGTAGTGGTAGGAGGCTTGGTGCTTTTCGTTGAACAACTGGGATCTGTTGTCCAATGGCCTTTTATTTTACATAAATAGCACCATGGTTTCTTTTCTTTGTTTTGATTGGAAGAGGATTTGGACCCACCACCCCCACCAGAGTGTTTTTGTGGGCCTGATGAAGACTCATTTTAAGATTTGTCCCAACCCTTGTCAGAAGACTTACCATCCTTCTTCTTATTGCCATCTTTGTCACCCCCTGTATAAACTTTCCTGTTCACCCTTGTTCTGACCCATTTGTCTGCCTTCTTTCCCAATTCTTGGGGAGAGGTCAGATCAGAGTCCACCAAGTATTGGTGCAGCAAATCAGACACACAATTATTAAGAATATGCTCTCTCAGGATCAAGTTATACAGGCTTTCATAATCAGTAACTTTACTGCCATGTAACCACCCCTCCAAGGCCTTCACTGAATGATCAACAAAATCAACCCAGTCTTGTGAAGACTCCTTTTTGGTATCTCTGAACTTCATCCTGTACTGTTCAGTGGTTAAGCCATAACCATCCAGGAGTGCATTCTTAAGAATAGTGAAATTATTGGCATCACTTTCTTTCACAGTAAGGAGCCTATACCTACCCTTTCCACTAAATGATAGCCATAGGATAGCAGCCCACTGCCTTTGAGGGACAACCTGTACAACACAGGCCCTCTCAAGTGCAGCAAACCACTTGTTAATGTCATCACCCTCCTTATAAGGGGAAACTATTGTGTGCAGATTCCTTGAATTAGCTCTCTTGCAGGATGACTATGGGGAATACTGCTGCTGCCACCATGGGTTTCTAAACCCAATTTCTGTCTTTCTTTTTCTACTTCTAAAGACTGCCTATCTAAATCCAGCTGTTGCTGCTTGAGCTTCAGCCTGGATTGTTCCACTCTCAATCTATTGAGCTCCCTTTCTAACATTCTGTCATCAGGGTGGGTGGGAGAGGCATGTCTAGAAAGAGAAGTATGCTGAGATTGAACAGAAGGAGACCTGGCCCTAACAGATGGCACCCTAACAGTCTGGTTAATAGAAACAGCATTTCTACTTTGTTGAGAGTGTATACTCTTACTGTGATGTGAGACCACACTATCAGTATGATGTGACTCAACCTCAGTATCAGCTATGCTAGGTTGTCTGCTAAGGGACAGGCTAGGAAGTTTCCTCTCTAACTCTTTAGCTAGGGGTGCCCCAGGGTCAGATTGGGAACCATCAGCTAACTTTTCAACAGGAGTGCCAGCTTGGGCCTTATCCTGTTCAACAAGCATATTCACTAACAGTTCTCTAGAGTTATTCTTCCTTACACTTAAACCTCTATCTATGCAGAGACTCCTTGCTTCTTTCCAGCTAAGGTTATCATAAGGAAGTTTGGACAGATCAACAGTTTGGCCTGTGCCAGACATTTTAGAAAGAGTTTAAGTGACAGAAAAAGAGAAAAAAAGTTTTTCAGAACTTTTGAAAAGACAGAAACAAAAAAACTTTTACAACTTTTTAAGAACTTTTAGACAGTTTAGAGGTACTTTTCAGCACTTAGAAAAGAGTGAAAATAGGAAATGCAAAACTTTTGGGTTAGGCGTACATACACTGAACTTGTTTTGTATATGAAAAGTACAGTGACAAAAGTGGTGAGTAGCTGCAAAGTACTTATCCCACCGCTGCAAAACCAATGTAGGAGGCTGGACTGGCTTGTAGTGAGTACCAAGGGGTACTTACACCTTGCACCAGGCGAGGTGAGGCAAGGACTTACCTCCACCAAACTTGGACTGAAGAGTCACTGGACTGTGGGGGCCACTTGGACAGAGTTGCTGGATTCGAGGGACCTCGCTCGTCGTGCTGAGAGGAGACCCAAGGGACCGGAAATGCAGCTTTTTGGTGCCTGCGGTTGCAGGGGGAAGATTCCGTCGACCCACGGGAGATTTCTTCAGAGCTTCTAGTGCAGAGAGGAGGCAGACTACCCCCACAGCATGCACCACCAGGAAAACAGTCGAGAAGGCGGCAGGATCAGCGTTACAGAGTTGCAGTAGTCGTCTTTGCTACTATGTTGCAGTTTTGCAGGCTTCCAGCGCGGTCAGCAGTCGATTCGT
This sequence comes from Pleurodeles waltl, assembly GCF_031143425.1. Classification (NCBI taxonomy): domain Eukaryota; kingdom Metazoa; phylum Chordata; class Amphibia; order Caudata; family Salamandridae; genus Pleurodeles; species Pleurodeles waltl. Next base: position 1,837,328,698 of record NC_090444.1, on the reverse strand, counting down.
TGGTAGAAGGTGAAGAGAGAGATGCAGAGGAACTCGGCTGAGCTCTTGCATTCGTTATCTAAAGTTTCCCCAGACACAGAGACCCTAAATAGCCAGAAAAGAGGGTTTGGCTACTTAGGAGAGAGGATAGGCTAGCAACACCTGAAGGAGCCTATCAGAAGGAGTCTCTGACGTCACCTGGTGGCACTGGCCACTCAGAGCAGTCCAGTGTGCCAGCAGCACCTCTGTTTCCAAGATGGCAGAGGTCTGGAGCACACTGGAGGAGCTCTGGGGAGGTGCAGGTCAGGGGAGTGGTCACTCCCCTTTCCTTTGTCCAGTTTCGCGCCAGAGCAGGGCTAAGGGGTCCCCTGAACCGGTGTATACTGGCTTATGCAGAATTGGGCACATCTGTGCCCAACAAAGCATTTCCAGAGGCTGGGGGAGGCTACTCCTCCCCTGCCTTCACACCATTTTCCAAAGGGAGAGGGTGTCACACCCTCTCTCAGAGGAAGTTCTTTGTTCTGCCATCCTGGGCCAGGCCTGGCTGGACCCCAGGAGGGCAGATGCCTGTCTGAGGGGTTGGCAGCAGCAGCAGCTGCAGTGAAACCCCAGGAAGGGCAGTTTGGCCGTACCAGGGTCTGTGCTACAGACCACTGGGATCATGGGATTGTGCCAACTATGCCAGGATGGCATAGAGGGGTGTAGGAAAGTACCATTTTGCCTGGCATGTTACCCCCATTTTTCACTGTATATATGTTGTTTTAGTTGTATGTGTCACTGGGACCCTGGTAACCCATGGCCCCAGTGCTCATAAGTGTGCCTGAATGTGTTACCTGTGTAGTGACTAACTGTCTCACTGAGGCTCTGCTAATCAGAACCTCAGTGGTTATGCTCTCTCATTTCTTTCCAAATTGTCACTAACAGGCTAGTGACCATTTTTACCAATTTACATTGGCTTACTGGAACACCCTTATAATTCCCTAGTATATGGTACGGAGGTACCCAGGGTATTGGGGTTCCAGGAGATCCCTATGGGCTGCAGCATTTCTTTTGCCACCCATAGGGAGCTCTGACAATTCTTACACAGGCCTGCCACTGCAGCCTGAGTGAAATAACGCACACGTTATTTCACAGCCATTTTACACTGCACTTAAGTAACTTATAAGTCACCTATATGTCTAACCTTTACCTGGTAAAGGTTAGGTGCAAAGTTACTTAGTGTGAGGGCACCCTGGCACTAGCCAAGGTGCCCCCACATTGTTCAGAGCCAATTCCCTGAACTTTGTGAGTGCGGGGACACCATTACACGCGTGCACTACATATAGGTCACTACCTATATGTAGCTTCACCATGGTAACTCCGAATATGGCCATGTAACATGTCTATGATCATGGAATTGCCCCCTCTATACCATCCTGGCATAGTTGGCACAATCCCATGATCCCAGTGGTCTGTAGCACAGACCCTGGTACTGCCAAACTGCCCTTCCTGGGGTTTCACTGCAGCTGCTGCTGCTGCCAACCCCTCAGACAGGCAGCTGCCCTCCTGGGGTCCAGCCAGGCCTGGCCCAGGATGGCAGAACAAAGAACTTCCTCTGAGAGAGGGTGTGACACCCTCTCCCTTTGGAAAATGGTGTGAAGGCAGGGGAGGAGTAGCCTCCCCCAGCCTCTGGAAATGCTTTGTTGGGCACAGAGGTGCCCAATTCTGCATAAGCCAGTCTACACCGGTTCAGGGACCCCTTAGCCCCTGCTCTGGCGCGAAACTGGACAAAGGAAAGGGGAGTGACCACTCCCCTGACCTGCACCTCCCCTGGGAGGTGTCCAGAGCTCCTCCAGTGTGCTCCAGACCTCTGCCATCTTGGAAACAGAGGTGCTGCTGGCACACTGGACTGCTCTGAGTGGCCAGTGCCACCAGGTGACGTCAGAGACTCCTGCTGATAGGCTCCTTCAGGTGTTAGTAGCCTATCCTCTCTCCTAGGTAGCCAAACCCTCTTTTCTGGCTATTTAGGGTCTCTGTCTCTGGGGAAACTTTAGATAACGAATGCATGAGCTCAGCCGAGTTCCTCTGCATCTCTCTCTTCACCTTCTGATAAGGAATCGACCGCTGACCGCGCTGGAAGCCTGCAAACCTGCAACATAGTAGCAAAGACGACTACTGCAACTCTGTAACGCTGATCCTGCCGCCTTCTCGACTGTTTTCCTGCTTGTGCATGCTGTGGGGGTAGCCTGCCTCCTCTCTGCACCAGAAGCTCCGAAGAAATCTCCCATGGGTCGACGGAATCTTCCCCCTGCAACCGCAGGCACCAAAAAGCTGCCTCACCGGTCCCTTGGGTCTCCTCTCAGCACGACGAGCGAGGTCCCTCGAATCCAGCGACTCTGTCCAAGTGACCCCCACAGTCCAGTGACTCTTCAGCCCAAGTTTGGTGGAGGTAAGTCCTTGCCTCACCTCGCTGGTCTGCATTGCTGGGAACCGCGACTTTGCAGCTACTCCGGCCCCTGTGCACTTCCGGCGGAAATCCTTTGTGCACTTCCAAGCCTGGGTCCACGGCACTCTAACCTGCATTGCACGACTTTCTAAGTTGGTCTCCGGCGACGTGGGACTCCTTTGTGCAACTTCGGCGAGCACCGTTTCACACATCCTCGTAGTGCCTGTTTCTGGCACTTCTCCGGGTGCTACCTGCTTCAGTGAGGGCTCTTTGTCTTGCTCGACGTCCCTTCTCTCTTCAGGTCCAATTTGCGACCTCCTGGTCCCTTTTGGGCCCCAGCAGCGTCCAAAAACGCCAAACGCACGATTTGCGTGCAGCAAGGCTTGTTGGCGTCCTTTCGGCGGGAAAACACTTTGGCACGACTCTCCAAGGCAAGAGGGATCCGTCCACCAAAGGGGAAGTCTCTAGCCCTTTTCGTTCCTGCAGAAACCTCAGCTTCTTCTGTCCAGTCAAAGCTTCTGTGCACCCGCAGCTGGCATTTCCTGGGCATCTGCCCATCTCCGACTTGCTTGTGACTTTTGGACTTGGTCCCCTTGTTCCACAGGTACCCTAGATTGGAAATCCACAGTTGTTGCATTGCTGGTTTGTGTTTTTCCTGCATTATTCCTCTAACACAACTTCTTTGTCCTTAGGGGAACTTTAGTGCACTTTGCACTCACTTTTCAGGGTCTTGGGGAGGGTTATTTTTCTAACTCTCACTATTTTCTAATAGTCCCAGCGACCCTCTACAAGGTCACATAGGTTTGGGGTCCATTCGTGGTTCGCATTCCACTTTTGGAGTATATGGTTTGTGTTGCCCCTATCCCTATGTTTCCCCATTGCATCCTATTGTAACTATACATTGTTTGCACTGTTTTCTAAGACTATACTGCATATTTTTGCTATTGTGTATATATATCTTGTGTATATTTCCTATCCTCTCACTGAGGGTACACTCTAAGATACTTTGGCATATTGTCATAAAAATAAAGTACCTTTATTTTTAGTATAACTGTGTATTGTGTTTTCTTATGATATTGTGCATATGACACTAAGTGGTACTGTAGTAGCTTCACACGTCTCCTAGTTCAGCCTAAGCTGCTCTGCTAAGCTACCATTATCTATCAGCCTAAGCTGCTAGACACCCTATACACTAATAAGGGATAACTGGGCCTGGTGCAAGGTGCAAGTACCCCTTGGTACTCACTACAAGCCAGTCCAGCCTCCTACATTGGTTGTGCAGTGGTGGGATAAGTGCTTGAGACTACTTACCACTCTTGTCATTGTACTTTTCATAAGAGAAAAATATACAAAACAAGGTCAGTGTATATACACATAGCCAAAAAGTTTTGCATTTCCTCTTTTCACTCTTTTCTAAGTGCTGAAAAGTACCTCTAAACTTTCAAAAAGTTCTTAAAAGTTTAAAAAGTTTTTTTTCTGTCTTTCCAAAAAGTTCTGAAAACTTTTTTCTCTTTTTCTATCACTTTAACTCTCTCTAAAAATGTCTGGCACAGGCCAAAGTGTTGATCTGTCCAAACTTGCATATGACAACCTTAGCTGGAAAAGAGCAAGGAGTCTCTGTATAGAGAGAGGTTTGAGTGTAGGGAAGAATCCTTCCTTGGAACTGTTACTTAACATGCTTAGAGAACAGGATAAGGCCATAGGTGCCCCATCTGTTGAAAAAGTACCTAATAGTTCCCAATCTGATTCAGGGACTCCCCCAGGAAAAGATTCAGGAAAGAAACTTCCTAGCCTGCCCATTACTAGACAATCTAGCATAGATGGTAATGATGATGAGCCACACCAAATAAATAGTGTTGTCTCACATCATAGCAAAAGCAGTTATTCTCACCATACTGGTAGTAATGTTTCTGTAAACCAAGCTGTTAAGTTGGCTTCTGTATGGGACAGGTCTCCTTCTGTTTATTCCCATCATAGCTCTGTTTCTAGAAATGTCCCCCCCACCAACCCTGATGACAGAATGTTAGAGAGGGAACTCAATAAGTTGAGGGTGGAACAAACCAGACTGAAGCTTAAAAAGCAACAGCTGGATTTGGATAGACAGTCTTTTGAATTAGAGAAGGAAAGACAGAAGTTGGGTTTAGATACCCATGGTGGCAGCAGCAGTATTCCCCATAGTCATCCTGCAAAAGAGCATGATTCCAGGAATCTGCACAAGATAGTTCCCCCTTATAAGGAGGGGGATGACATTAACAAGTGGTTTGCTGCACTTGAGAGGGCCTGTGTTGTACAGGATGTCCCTCAAAGGCAGTGGGCTGCTATCCTATGGCTATCATTTAGTGGAAAAGGTAGGGATAGGCTCCTTACTGTAAAAGAAAATGATGCTAATAATTTCCAAGTTCTTAAGAATGCACTCCTGGATGGTTATGGCTTAACCACTGAACAGTACAGGATAAAGTTCAGAGAGACCAAAAAGGAGTCTTCACAAGACTGGGTTGATTTCATTGACCAGGCAGTGAAGGCCTTGGAGGGGTGGTTACATGGCAGTAAAGTTACTGATTATGACAGCCTGTATAACTTGATCCTGAGAGAGCATATTCTTAATAATTGTGTGTCTGATTTGTTGCACCAGTACTTGGTGGACTCTGATCTGACCTCTCCCCAAGAATTGGGAAAGAAGGCAGACAAATGGGTCAGAACAAGAGTGAACAGAAAAGTTCATACAGGGGGTGACAAAGATGGCAACAAAAAGAAGGATGGTAAGTCTTCTGACAAGGGTGGGGACAAATCTAAAAATGAGTCTTCATCAGGCCCACAAAAACACTCTGGTGGGGGTGGTGGGTCCAAATCCTCCTTTAATCAGAACAAGGAAAAGAAACCATGGTGCTATTTATGTAAAATAAAAGGCCATTGGACAACAGATCCCAGTTGTCCAAAGAAAGGCACCACAGCTCCTACCACTACAACCCCTACTGCTACACCTAGTGTCCCTACTAATAGCAGTGGTGGTGGGAGCAAACCTACTAATAGCCAATCCAAGGGAGTAGCTGGGCTCACTTTTGGTAATTTAGTTGGGGTTGGTCTGATTAGGGAGACCACAGAGGCTACTTTAGTCTCTGAAGGGGCTATTGATTTAGCCACTTTGGTTGCTTGCCCCCATAACTTGGAGAAGTACAAGCAACTAACCCTAATAAATGGTGTTGAGGTCCAGGCCTACAGGGACACAGGTGCCAGTGTCACAATGGTGATTGAGAAACTGGTGCACCCTGAACAACACATACTTGGACACCAGTACCAAGTAACCGATGCTCACAACATAACACAAAGCCACCCCATGGCTGTTGTAAATCTCAACTGGGGGGGGGGTAACTGGTCCAAAGAAAGTTGTGGTAGCTTCAGATTTACCTGTAGACTGTCTATTAGGGAATGATTTGGAGACATCAGCTTGGTCAGATGTGGAGTTGGAGGCCCATGCAGCAATGCTGGGCATCCCAGGGCATATTTTTGCTTTGACAAGGGCTCAGGCCAAAAAGCAAAAAGGACAGGGAAGCTTGGATCCTGGAACAATGGACCAAGTGCTCCATAAAGCTAGGGCTAGTAGAAGCAAACCACTTCCTACTATCCCTCCCTCTACAGTGGATTCAACTTCTGAGGAAGAAGAATTCCCTCCCTGTGCAGAACCTACACCAGAGGAGCTGGAAGCAGACACTGCTGAGCTTTTGGGTGAAGGGGGGCCTGCCAGAGAGGAGCTGAGTGTGGCACAGCAAACCTGTCCCACATTAGAGGGTCTCAGACAGCAAGCTGTCAAACAGGCTAATGGGGATGTCAGTGACTCTCACAGAGTTTACTGGGAGGACAACCTCTTGTACACTGAGCATAGGGATCCTAAACCTGGAGCTGCCAGGAGATTAGTGATTCCTCAGGAGTACAGAAAGTTCCTCCTAACACTGGCACATGACATTCCCTTAGCTGGGCATCTAGGACAAATGAAAACTTGGGACAGACTTGTTCCCCTGTTTCATTGGCCTAGGATGTCTGAGGACACAAAGGAATTTTGTAAGTCCTGTGAAACCTGTCAAGCCAGTGGCAAGACAGGTGGCAACCCAAAGGCACCCCTTATTCCACTGCCTATGGTTGGGGTTCCCTTTGAAAGGGTAGGGGTTGACATAGTTGGCCCCCTTGACCCTCCTACTGCTTCAGGCAATAGGTTTATCTTGGTGGTAGTGGACCATGCCACAAGATATCCTGAAGCTATTCGTTTAAGGACCACTACAGCTCCTGCAGTGGCAAAGGCCCTCCTGGGAATATTTTCCAGGGTGGGCTTCCCAAAGGAAGTAGTATCAGACAGAGGAAGCAATTTCATGTCTGCATACTTAAAGGCCATGTGGAAGGAGTGTGGTGTAACTTACAAGTTCACAACACCCTATCATCCACAAACAAATGGACTGGTGGAGAGATTTAATAAAACTCTCAAAGGCATGATTATGGGTCTCCCTGAAAAACTCCGCAGGAGATGGGATATCCTTCTACCATGCCTCCTTTTTGCCTACAGGGAGGTACCCCAGAAAGGACTGGGCTTCAGCCCCTTTGAACTTCTTTTTGGACACCCTGTTAGGGGTCCACTCACACTTGTAAAGGAGGGTTGGGAACAACCTTTAAAAGCTCCTAAGCAGGATATTGTGGACTATGTACTTGGCCTCAGATCAAGGATGGCTGAGTACATGAAAAAGGCCAGTAAAAACCTTCAGGCCAGCCAAGAGCTCCAGAAGCAATGGCATGATCAGAAGGCTGTTTTGGTTCAGTACCAACCAGGGCAGAAAGTGTGGGTCTTGGAGCCTGTGGCCCCAAGAGCACTCCAAGATAAATGGAGTGGACCCCACACAATTGTTGAAAAGAAGGGTGAAGTCACCTACTTGGTTGACTTAGGCACTGCCAGGAGTCCCCTTAGGGTGCTCCATGTCAACCGCCTGAAACCCTACTATGACAGGGCTGATCTCACCCTGCTCATGGCAACTGATGAGGGACAGGAAGAAGACAGTGATCCTCTACCTGATCTCTTCTCTTCCACAGAACAAGATGCTCTTGTGGAAGGTGTAGTTTTGGCTGATTGTCTTACTGCTGAGCAGAAAGATAATTGCATAAATCTCCTAGGACAATTTTCAGAACTCTTCTCTACTGTGCCAGGCACCACTTCTTGGTGTGAGCACACTATAGATACTGGAGACAGTTTACCTGTCAAAAGTAAGATCTATAGGCAGCCTGACCATGTCAGGGACTGCATAAAGCAAGAAGTTCAGAAAATGCTGGAACTAGGAGTGGTTGAGCACTCTGACAGTCCATGGGCTTCTCCTGTGGTACTGGTACCAAAACCCAATTCTAAAGATGGAAAGAAGGAAATGCGGTTTTGTGTAGACTATAGAGGTCTCAACTTGGTAACCAAAACTGATGCTCACCCTATACCCAGGGCAGATGAGCTTATAGATACACTGGCATCTGCCAAGTATCTAAGCACTTTTGATTTGACTGCAGGGTATTGGCAGATCAAATTATAAGAAGATGCTAAACCTAAGACTGCATTTTCTACCATTGGAGGACATTACCAGTTTACTGTAATGCCTTTTGGTTTGAAAAATGCACCTGCCACTTTTCAGAGGTTGGTGAACACAGTCCTGCAAGGGCTGGAAGCTTTCAGTGCAGCATATTTGGACGATATAGCTGTCTTTAGCTCCAGCTGGGATGATCACCTGGTCCACCTTTGGAAAGTTTTGGAGGCCCTGCAAAAGGCAGGCCTCACTATCAAGGCTTCAAAGTGCCAGATAGGGCAGGGTAAGGTGGTTTATCTGGGACACCTTGTTGGTGGGGAACAGATTGCACCACTTCAGGGGAAAATCCAAACTATTATTGATTGGGTTCCCCCTACCACTCAGACTCAGGTGAGAGCCTTCCTAGGCCTCACTGGGTATTACAGGAGGTTCATTAAGAACTATGGCTCCATTGCAGCCCCTCTTAATGACCTCACATCCAAGAAAATGCTTAAAAAGGTATTATGGACAGCAAACTGTCAGAAAGCTTTTGAGGAGCTGAAGCAGGCCATGTGCTCTGCACCTGTCCTGAAAAGCCCTTGTTACTCTAAAAAATTCTATGTCCAGACTGATGCATCTGAATTAGGAGTAGGGGCAGTCCTATCACAACTTAATTCTGAGGGCCAGGATCAACCTGTTGCTTTTATTAGTAGGAGGTTGACCCCTAGAGAAAAGCGTTGGTCTGCCATTGAGAGGGAGGCCTTTGCTGTGGTCTGGGCTCTGAAGAAGTTGAGGCCATACCTGTTTGGCACTCACTTCATTGTTCAGACAGACCACAAACCTCTACTTTGGCTAAAACAAATGAAAGGTGAAAATCCTAAATTGTTGAGGTGGTCCATATCCCTACAGGGAATGGACTATACAGTGGAACATAGACCTGGGAGTAGCCACTCCAATGCAGATGGACTCTCCAGATATTTCCACTTAGACAATGAAGACTCATCAGGTCATGGCTAGTCTTATTGTCCTTCGTTTGGTGGGGGGTTGTGTAGGAAAGTACCATCTTGCCTGGCATGTTACCCCCATTTTTCACTGTATATATGTTGTTTTAGTTGTATGTGTCACTGGGACCATGGTAACCCAGGGCCCCAGTGCTCATAAGTGTGCCTGAATGTGTTACCTGTGTAGTGACTAACTGTCTCACTGAGGCTCTGCTAATCAGAACCTCAGTGGTTATGCTCTCTCATTTCTTTCCAAATTGTCACTAACAGGCTAGTGACCATTTTTACCAATTTACATTGGCTTACTGGAACACCCTTATAATTCCCTAGTATATGGTACTGAGGTACCCAGGGTATTGGGGTTCCAGGAGATCCCTATGGACTGCAGCATTTCTTTTGCCACCCATAGGGAGCTCTGACAATTCTTACACAGGCATGCCACTGCAGCCTGAGTGAAATAACGTCCACGTTATTTCACAGCCATTTTACACTGCACTTAAGTAACTTATAAGTCACCTATATGTCTAACCTTTACCTGGTAAAGGTTAGGTGCAAAGTTATTTAGTGTGAGGGCACCCTGGCACTAGCCAAGGTGCCCCCACATTGTTCAGAGCCAATTCCCTGAACTTTGTGAGTGCGGGGACACCATTACACGCGTGCACTACATATAGGTCACTACCTATATGTAGCTTCACCATGGTAACTCCGAATATGGCCATGTAACATGTCTATGATCATGGAATTGCCCCCTCTATACCATCCTGGCATAGTTGGCACAATCCCATGATCCCAGTGGTCTGTAGCACAGACCCTGGTACTGCCAAACTGCCCTTCCTGGGGTTTCACTGCAGCTGCTGCTGCTGCCAACCCCTCAGACAGGCAGCTGCCCTCCTGGGGTCCAGCCAGGCCTGGCCCAGGATGGCAGAACAAAGAACTTCCTCTGAGAGAGGGTGTGACACCCTCTCCCTTTGGAAAATGGTGTGAAGGCAGGGGAGGAGTAGCCTCCCCCAGCCTCTGGAAATGCTTTGTTGGGCACAGAGGTGCCCAATTCTGCATAAGCCAGTCTACACCGGTTCAGGGACCCCTTAGCCCCTGCTCTGGCGCGAAACTGGACAAAGGAAAGGGGAGTGACCACTCCCCTGACCTGCACCTCCCCTGGGAGGTGTCCAGAGCTCCTCCAGTGTGCTCCAGACCTCTGCCATCTTGGAAACAGAGGTGCTGCTGGCACACTGGACTGCTCTGAGTGGCCAGTGCCACCAGGTGACGTCAGAGACTCCTGCTGATAGGTTCCTTCAGGTGTTAGTAGCCTATCCTCTCTCTTAGGTAGCCAAACCCTCTTTTCTGGCTATTTAGGGTCTCTGTCTCTGGGGAAACTTTAGATAACGAATGCATGAGCTCAGCCGAGTTCCTCTGCATCTCTCTCTTCACCTTCTGATAAGGAATCGACCGCTGACCGCGGTGGAAGCCTGCAAACCTGCAACATAGTAGCAAAGACGACTACTGCAACTCTGTAACGCTGATCCTGCCGCCTTCTCGACTGTTTTCCTGCTTGTGCATGCTGTGGGGGTAGCCTGCCTCCTCTCTGCACCAGAAGCTCCGAAGAAATCTCCCGTGAGTCGACGGAATCTTCCCCCTGCAACCGCAGGCACCAAAAAGCTGCCTCACCGGTCCCTTGGGTCTCCTCTCAGCACGACGAGCGAGGTCCCTCGAATCCAGCGACTCTGTCCAAGTGACCCCCACAGTCCAGTGACTCTTCAGCCCAAGTTTGGTGGAGGTAAGTCCTTGCCTCACCTCGCTGGGCTGCATTGCTGGGAACCGCGACTTTGCAGCTACTTCGGCCCCTGTGCACTTCCGGCGGAAATCCTTTGTGCACTGCCAAGCCTGGGTCCACGGCACTCTAACCTGCATTGCACGACTTTCTAAGTTGGTCTCCGGCGACGTGGGACTCCTTTGTGCAACTTCGGCGAGCACCGTTTCACGCATCCTCGTAGTGCCTGTTTCTGGCACTTCTCCGGGTGCTACCTGCTTCAGTGAAGGCTCTTTGTCTTGCTCGACGTCCCTTCACTCTTCAGGTCTAATTTGCGACCTCCTGGTCCCTCCTGGGCCCCAGCAGCGTCCAAAAACGCCAAACACACGATTTGCGTGTAGCAAGGCTTGTTGGCGTCCTTTCAGCGAGAAAACACTTCTGCACAACTCTCCACGACGAGAGGAATCCGTCCACCAAAGGGGAAGTCTCTAGCCCTTTTCGTTCCTGCAGAAACCTCAGCTTCTTCTGTCCAGTAGAAGCTTCTTTGCACCCGCAGCTGGCATTTCCTGGGCATCTGCCCATCTCCGACTTGCTTGAGACTTTTGGACTTGGTCCCCTTGTTCCACAGGTACCCTAGATTAGGAATCCACAGTTGTTGCATTGCTGGTTTGTGTTTTTCCTGCATTATTCCTCTAACACGACTTCTTTGTCCTTAGGGGAACTTTAGTGCACTTTGCACTCACTTTTCAGGGTCTTGGGGAGGGTTATTTTTCTAACTCTCACTATTTTCTAATAGTCCCAGCGACCCTCTACAAGGTCCCATTGGTTTGGGGTCCATTCGTGGTTCGCATTCCACTTTTGGAGTATATGGTTTGTGTTGCCCCTATCCCTATGTTTCCCCATTGCATCCTATTGTAACTATACATTGTTTGCACTGTTTTCTAAGACTATACTGCATATTTTTGCTATTGTGTATATATATCTTGTGTATATTTCCTATCCTCTCACTGAGGGTACACTCTAAGATACTTTGGCATATTGTCATAAAAATAAAGTACCTTTATTTTTAGTATAACTGTGTATTGTGTTTTCTTATGATATTGTGCATATGACACTAAGTGGTACTGTAGTAGCTTCACACGTCTCCTAGTTCAGCCTAAGCTGCTCTGCTAAGCTACCATTATCTATCAGCCTAAGCTGCTAGACACCCTATACACTAATAAGGGATAACTGGGCCTGGTGCAAGGTGCAAGTACCCCTTGGTACTCACTACAAGCCAGTCCAGCCTCCTACAAGGGGGCAATTCCATGATCATAGACATGTTACATGGCCATATTCAGAGTTACCATTGTGAAGCTACATATATGTAGTGCACGTGTGTAATGGTGTCCCCGCACTCACAAAGTTCAGGGAATTGGCTCTGAACAATGTGGGGGCACCTTGGCTAGTGCCAGGGTGCCCTCACACTAAGTAACTTTGCACCTAACCTTTACCAGGTAAAGGTTAGACATATAGGTGACTTATAAGTTACTTAAGTGCAGTGAAAAATGGCTGTGAAATAACGTGGACGTTATTTCACTCAGGCTGCAGTGGCAGGCCTGTGTAAGAATTGTCAGAGCTCCCTATGGGTGGCAAAAGAAATGCTGCAGCCCATAGGGATCTCCTGGAACCCCAATACCCTGGGTACCTCAGTACCATATACTAGGGAATTATAAGGGTGTTCCAGTAAGCCAATGTAAATTGGTAAAATTGGTCACTAGCCTGTTAGTGACAATTTAGAAAGAAATGAGAGAGCATAACCACTGAGGTTCGGGTTAGCAGAGCCTCAGTGAGACAGTTAGGCACTACACAGGGAACACACACATATAGGCCACAAACCTATGAGCACTGGGGTCCTGACTAGCAGGGTCCCAGTGACACATAACAAACATACTGAAAACATAGGGTTTTCACCATGAGCACTGGGCCCTGGCTGGCAGGATCCCAGTGAGACAGTGAAAACACCCTGACATACACTCACAAACAGGCCAAAAGTGGGGGTAACAAGGCTAGAAAGAGGCTACTTTCTCACACAACCCCCCCCCCCAAACGAAGGACAATAAGGCTAACCTTGGCCAGTTGAGACTTTATTGTCTAAGTGGTGATAAGTAGAGAGTAGCTCTGCAATAGACTGGTTACTCCCTTTATCATCCACTATATGGTTACCTCCCTGTGGGGATGTAAACCACCCTGTTTGAAGTTTTTTAGCTAAGCAACAATGTGAAGATGTATTTTCAGAGTTTCTATCAGTAAGTTTTAGTTTAGAGCAGTGGGAATTGTCCACTGAACCTATTTGTAATGATGGAAATGCCAGACAGGGATGCTGTCTCAGTAAAGCCATAGCTGGGCAAAAACTTTGTCCATATGGCTGGAAGAGAGAACAGGGATGCTGTTTCTCTTGAGTTGGAGCAGGGCAGGGATGCTGTCCTATGAGCTCCACACTAGGGCAGGGATGCTGTCCTAAGTGTTGTGAGGCAGTGCAGGGTTTCTGAACTAAAGTTTCTCTGGGAGGGTTGGAGGGATGCTCCATGTTAACCAAAATGGTGCTCTTTTTCTCACCAATGTTAGTTATCCCACAGAGAGGTACTTCTACCTCAGGGAGTCCGGCTTTGCCAGCTGATGAGTCCCTTGGAACAGGTGCCACCACAGGCGAGGTTTCTCCCACCACAGGAATGGTATCCTGAATGGTAGGGTGGTTAGGGGATACTGTGATGCCCTTTTTACCTGTTGATGGAGAGGGATCCTGAGTTTTCAGGCCTTCTCTCCTTTGCTTTTTCATTTCAGTAGAAATGAGAGGGAACAATTCCTCAGGGATGCCCAGCATGGCTGCATGGCTGCATGGGCATAAAACTCTACATCAGCCCAACCTGAGGCCTCTAGGTCATTACCTAAGAGACAGTCTACAGGTAAGCTAGGTGATACCACCACCTGCTTAGGGCCAGTAACTCCACCCCAACTAAACTGAATTATAGCTAAGGAAAGAAACTTAGTGGAGTTATGGACATCAATAATTTTATACTGTTGTCCAATGATGTGTTGTTCAGGAGCCACTAGGTTTTCAGTCACCAAAGTGATACTGGCACCTGTGTCCCTGTAGGCCAAGGCCTCAACACCATTTATTGAAACTGTCTGCCTGTACTTATCCATTGTAAGGGGACAAGCAGCCAGTGTGGGACTGTCTTGGGACTGACTACCCCAGTTTCTATGATGGACCCATAAGTGAACCCAACTACACCCTTTGCTTGACTGTTGCCAGCAGTCCCACCACTAGTACCACTACTGCTAGGGGCACTAGAGCTTGATGTATTAGTGGTGGTAGGCTCAGGGGGTTTACCTGGACAGGACTTATCCCCTGGCCTATGGCCTCTGTTTTTACACACAAAGCACCAAGGCTTTTTAATGTGTGTGGGTTGAGAAGAAGAGGAAGAATTTGTTTTATCCCCACCCCCTGAAGAGTGTTTAAGATTTGAAGTGGGATCTTTGGTTTTACCCTTATCCCCATGCTTATCTTGAGATTTTTCACCATCTTTCTTCTTAGTGTTCTCTTTGTCACCCCCTGTATGAACTTTTCTGTTCACCCTTGTTCTGACCCATTTGTCTGCCTTCTTTCCCAATTCTTGGGGAGAGGTCAGATCAGAGTCCACCAAGTACTGGTGCAACAAATCAGACACACAATTATTAAGAATATGCTCTCTCAGGATCAAGTTATACAGGCTTTCAAAATCAGTAACTTTACTGCCATTTAACCACCCCTCCAAGGCCTTAACTGAATGGTCAATGAAATCAACCCAGTCTTGTGAAGACTACTTTTTGGTCTCTCTGAACTTTAACCTGTATTGTTCAGTGGTTAAGCCATAACCATCCAGGAGTGCATTCTTAAGAACTGTAAAATTATTAGCATCACTTTCTTTCACAGTAAGGAGCCTATCCCTACCTTTTCCACTAAATGATAGCCATAGGATAGCAGCCCACTGCCTTTGAGGGACATCCTGTACAACACAGGCCCTCTCAAGTGCAGCAAACCACTTGTTAATGTCATCCCCCTCCTTATAAGGGGGAACTATCTTGTGCAGATTCCTGGAATCATGCTCTTTTGCAGGATGACTATGGGGAATACTGCTGCTGCCACCATGGGTATCTAAACCCAACTTCTGTCTTTCCTTCTCTAGTTCAAAAGACTGTCTATCCAAATCCAGCTGTTGTTTTTTAAGCTTCAGTCTGGTTTGTTCCACCCTCAACTTATTGAGTTCCCTCTCTAACATTCTGTCATCAGGGTTGGTGGGAGGGACATTCCTAGATACAGAGGTATGATGGGAATGAACAGAAGGAGACCTGTCCCTTACAGAAGCCACCCTAACAGCTTGGCTAACAGAAACATCACTACCAGTATGGTGAGAATACATGATTTTGCTATGATGTGAGACAACACTATTTGTATGGTGTGGCTCATCATCATTACCAACTATGCTAGACTGTCTAGTAATGGGCAGGCTTGGAAGTTTCTTTCCTGAATCTTTCCCTGGGGGAGTCCCTGGATCAGATTGAGAACCATTAGCTACTTTTTCAACAGATGGGGCACTTTTATCCTTATCATGTTCTCTAAGCATGTTAAGTAACAGTTCCAAGGAAGGATTCTTCCCTACACTCAAACCTCTCTCTATGCAGAGACTCCTTGCTCCTTTCCAGCTAAGGTGATCATATGCAAGTTTGGACAGATCAACATTTTGGCCTGTGCCAGACATTTTTAGAGAGAGTTAAAGTGATAGAAAAAGAGAAAAAAGTTTTCAGAACTTTTTGGAAAGACAGAAAAAAAACTTTTTAAACTTTAAAGAACTTTTTGAAAGTTTAGAAGTACTTTTCAGCACTTAGAACAGAGTGAAAAGAGGAAATGCAAAACTTTTTGGCTATGTGTATATACACTGACCTTGTTTTGTATATTTTTCTCTTATGAAAAGTACAATGACAAGAGTGGTAAGTAGTCTCAAAGCACTTATCCCACCGCTGCACAACCAATGTAGGAGGCTGGACTGGCTTGTAGTGAGTACCTAGGGGTACTTGCACCTTGCACCAGGCCCAGTTATCCCTTATTAGTGTATAGGGTGTCTAGCAGCTTAGGCTGATAGATAATGGTAGCTTAGCAGAGCAGCTTAGGCTGAACTAGGAGACGGGTGAAGCTACTACAGTACCACTTAGTGTCATATGCACAATATCATAAGAAAACACAATACACAGTTATACTAAAAATAAAGGTACTTTATTTTTATGACAATATGCCAAAGTATCTTAGAGTGTACCCTCAGTGAGAGTATAGGAAATATACACAAGATATATATACACAATAGCAAAAATATGCGGTATAGTCTTAGAAAACAGTGCAAACAATGTATAGTTACAATAGGATGCAATGGGGAAACATAGGGATAGGGGCAACACAAACCATATACTCCAAAAGTGAAATGCGAACCACGAATGGACCCCAAACCTATGTGACCTTGTAGAGGGTCGCTGGGACTATTAGAAAATAGTGAGAATTAGAAAATTAGCCCTCCCCAAGACCCTGAAAAGTGAGTGCAAAGTGCACTAAAGTTCCCCTAAGGACAAAGAAGTCGTGTTAGAGGAATAATGCAGGAAAGAAACAAACCAACAATGCAACAACTGTGGATTTCCAATCTAGGGTACCTGTGGAACAAGGGGACCAAGTCCAAAACTCACAAGCAAGTCGGAGATGGGCAGGTGCCCAGGAAATGCCAGCTGCGGGTGCAAAGAAGCTTCTACTAGACAGAAGAAGCTGCAGTTTGTGCAGGAACGCAAAGGGCTAGAGACTTCCCCTTTGGAGGACGGATCCCGCTTGCCTTGTAGAGTCGTGCAGAAGTGTTTTCCTGCCGAAAGAACGCCAACAAGCCTTGCTAGCTGCAAATCGTGCGGTTAGCGTTTTTGGATGCTGCTGTGGCCCAGGAGGGACCAGGAGGTCGCAAATTGGACCAGAACGTAGAGGGGACGTCAAGCAAGACAAGGAGCCCTCTTAGCAGCAGATAGCACCCGGAGAAGTGCCAGAAACAGGCACTACGAGGATGCGTGAAACGGTGCTCACCCGAAGTTACACAAAGGAGTCCCACGTCGCTGGAGAACAACTTAGGAGGTCGTGCAATGCAGGTTAGAGTGCCGTGGACCCAGGCTGGACTGTGCACAAAGGATTTCCGCCGGAAGTGCACGGAGGCCGGAGTAGCTGCAAAAGTCGCGGTTCCCAGCAATGCAGTCTAGCGAGCTGATGCAAGGACTTACCTCCACCAAACTTGGACTGAAGAGTCACTGAACTGTGGGGGCCACTTGGACAGAGTTGCTGGATTCGAGGGACCTCGCTCGTCGTGCTGAGAGGAGACCCAAGGGACCGGTAATGCAGCTTTTTGGTGCCTGCGGTTGCAGGGGGAAGATTCCGTCGACCCACGGGAGATTTCTTCGGAGCTTCTAGTGCAGAGAGGAGGCAGACTACCCCCACAGCATGCACCACCAGGAAAACAGTCGAGAAGGCGGCAGGATCAGCGTTACAGAGTTGCAGTAGTCGTCTTTGCTACTATGTTGCAGTTTTGCAGGCTTCCAGCGCGGTCAGCAGTCGATTCCTTGGTAGAAGGTGAAGAGAGAGATGCAGAGGAACTCGGCTGAGCTCTTGCATTCGTTATCTAAAGTTTCCCCAGAGACAGAGACCCTAAATAGCCAGAAAAGAGGGTTTGGCTACTTAGGAGAGAGGATAGTCTAGCAACACCTGAAGGAGCCTATCACAAGGAGTCTCTGACGTCACCTGGTGGCACTGGCCACTCAGAGCAGTCCAGTGTGCCAGCAGCACCTCTGTTTCCAAGATGGCAGAGGTCTGGAGCACACTGGAGGAGCTCTGGACACCTCCCAGGGAAGGTGCAGGTCAGGGGAGTGGTCACTCCCCTTTCCTTTGTCCAGTTTCGCGCCAGAGCAGGGCTAAGGGGTCCCCTGAACCGGTGTAGACTGGCTTATGCAGAATTGGGCACATCTGTGCCCAACAAAGCATTTCCAGAGGCTGGGGGAGGCTACTCCTCCCCTGCCTTCACACCATTTTCCAAAGGGAGAGGGTGTCACACCCTCTCTCAGAGGAAGTTCTTTGTTCTGCCATCCTGGGCCAGGCCTGGCTGGACCCCAGGAGGGCAGATGCCTGTCTGAGGGGTTGGCAGCAGCAGCAGCTGCAGTGAAACCCCAGGAAGGGCAGTTTGGCAGTACCAGGGTCTGTGCTACAGACCACTGGGATCATGGGATTGTGCCAACTATGCCAGGATGGCATAGAGGGGGCAATTCCATGATCATAGACATGTTACATGGCCATATTCGGAGTTACCATTGTGAAGCTACATATAGGTAGTGACCTATATGTAGTGCACGCGTGTAATGGTGTCCCCGCACTCACAAAGTTCAGGGAATTGGCTCTGAACAATGTGGGGGCACCTTGGCTAGTGCCAGGGTGCCCTCACACTAAGTAACTTTGCACCTAACCTTTACCAGATAAAGGTTAGACATATAGGTGACTTATAAGTTACTTAAGTGCAGTGAAAAATGGCTGTGAAATAACGTGGACGTTATTTCACTCAGGCTGCAGTGGCAGGCCTGTGTAAGAATTGTCAGAGCTCCCTATGGGTGGCAAAAGAAATGCTGCAGCCCATAGGGATCTCCTGGAACCCCAATACCCTGGGTACCTCAGTACCATATACTAGGGAATTATAAGGGTGTTCCAGTAGGCCAATGTAAATTGGTAAAATTGGTCACTAGCCTGTTAGTGACAATTTAGAAAGAAATGAGAGAGCATAACCACTGAGGTTCTGGTTAGCAGAGCCTCAGTGAGACAGTTAGGCACTACACAGGGAACACACACATATAGGCCACAAACTTATGAGCACTGGGGTCCTGACTAGCAGGGTCCCAGTGACACATAACAAACTTACTGAAACATAGGGTTTTCACTATGAGCACTGGGCCCTGGCTGGCAGGATCCCAGTGAGACAGTGAAAACACCCTGACATACACTCACAAACAGGCCAAAAGTGGGGGTAACAAGGCTAGAAAGAGGCTACTTTCTCACAGCTGCCCTCAATGCTTGCAGAGCTGTTGGAATCTCCTGTGAGAGAAGCAATATCTCTGACTACTACTTCTGGAGTCAGGGTTGGAGAAACCCTGGGCTCCCTAACTAGGAGAGGGGGTGGGAGATTTCCCTCCTCATCACTAACTTCCCCCTCTGTGAAGATATCATCAGAGGGGTTGTTTTTAGCAAACTCTGCCAAAAGCTCCTGGATCTGTACTTTGGTAGGGTTTGAACCAGTCTTTTTCTTTTTGATTTTGCAGAGAGACCTTAACTCTGACATCCTAAGATGCAGGTAAGGGGTGACGTTGAGTTCCATCACACTCTCTTCTGTATTAGACATTATGGCCCTCATTACGACCCTGGCGGGGCATTCTGACCGCGGCGGCTTAGCCACGGTCAGAGAAGGGAAACCGGCGGTCTCCCGCCGTTTTCCCGCCGTTTTCCCCGCTGCCCCCAAGGAATCCTCCAAGCCGGCGCAGCTTGCTGCGCCGGCTTGGGGATTCCGACTCCCCCTCCCGCCATCCAGTTCCTGGCGGTTCTCCCACCGGGAACCGGATGGCGGGAGGGGGAGTCGCGGGGCCCCTGGGGGCCCCGTTGGCATGGGCACTGCAGGGGCCCCCGTAAGAGGGCCCCAAAATGTATTTCACTGTCTGCATAGCAGACAGTGAAATACGCGACGGGTGCAGTAGCACCCGTCGCACCTTCCCACTCCGCCGGCTCGATTACGAGCCGGCTTCATGGTGGGAAGGTCGTTTTCCCCTGGGCTGGCGGGCGGCCTTTCGGCGGCCGCCCGCCAGCCCAGGGGAAAACTCTGAATACCCGCCGCGGTCTTCCGACCGCGGTGCGGTATTCACGACGCGCAACTTTGGCGGGCGGCCTCCGCCGCCCGCCAAAGTTGTAATGAGGGCCTATGTTTCTAAAAGTTGGAATACTTTTTAAGAATCTAAAACTATCTCTAGAACTTAATTCAAACGTTTATAAAACTTTTAAACTCTAAAAGAAATGCTAACAGGGACTAACACAAGGCCCTAGCAGGACTTTTAAAAATTTAGAAAAATAGTTCAAATTTCAAAAATCAGTTTCTAATGACAATTTTTGGAATTTAGTTGTGTGATCATGTATTGGCTGAGTAGTCCAGCAAATGCAAAGTCTTGTACCCCATCTCTGATCCACCAATGTAGGAAGTTGGCTCTGTATGTACTATTTCAAAGTAAGAAATAGCATGCACAGAGTCCAAGGGTTCCTCTTAGAGGTAAGATATTGGTAAAAAGAGATAATTCTAATGCTCTATTTTGTGGTAGTGTGGTTGAGCAGTAGGCTTATCAGAGGGTAGTGTTAAGCACTTGTTGTACATACACAGGCAATAAATGAGGAACACACACTCAAACACAATTCCAGGCCAATAGGTTTTTATATAGAAAAATATATTTTCTTAGTTTATTTTAAGAACCACAGGTTCAAGATTTACAAACAATTCTTTAAATGAAAGGTATTTCACTTAGGAACTTTAGGAACTTTGAATTAGCAAAATAGCATATACAGTTTTCACAAAAATGGCAACAAGCTATTTTAAAACTGGACACAGTGCAATTTTTAACAGTTCCTGGGGAGGTACGTGTTTGTTAGTTTTGCAGGTAAGTAAACCACCTACAGGGTTCAAAGTTGGGTCCAAGGTAGCCCACCGTTGGGGGTTCAGGGCAACCCCAAAGTTACCACACCAGCAGCTCAGGCCCGGTCAGGTGCAGAGGTCAAAGTGGTGCCCAAAACGCATAAGCTTCAATGGAGAAGGGGGTGCCCCGGTTCCAGTCTGCCAGCTGGTAAGTACCCGCGTCTTCGGAGGGCAGACCAGGGGGGTTTTGTAGGGCACCGGGGGGACACAAGTCAGCACAAAAAGTACACCCTCAGCGGCACGGGGGCGGCCGGGTGCAGTGTGCAAACAGGCGTCAGGTTTGCAATGGAGTTCAATGGGAGACCAAGGGGTCTCTTCAGCGATGCAGGCAGGCAAGGGGGGGGGAGGTTCCTCGGGGTTGCCACCACCTGGGCAAGGGAGAAGGCCACCTGGGGGTCGCTCCTGCACTGGAGGTCGGATCCTTTAGGTCCTGGGAGCTGCGGGTGCAGTGTCCTTACCAGGCGTCGGGTTCTTTGAAGCAGGTAGTCGCGGTCAGGGGGAGCCATTGGGTTCCCTCTACAGGCGTCACTGTGGGGGCTCAGGGGGGTCAACTCTGGCTACTCACGGGCTCGCAGTCGCCGGGGAGTCTTCCCTGTAGGGTTGGTTCTCCACAAGTCGAGCCGGGGTCTTGGGTGCAGAGTGCCAAGTCTCACGCTTCCGGCGGGAAAAGTGATGTTTTCAAAAGTTGCTTATTTGTTGCAAAGTTGCAGTCTTTGTGGAACAGAGCCGCTGTTCTCGGGAGTTCTTGGTCCTTTTAGATGCGGGGTAGTCCTCTGAGGCTTCAGAGATTACTGGACCTTGTGGAACGCATCGCTGGAGCAGGTCTTTTGAAGTGGGGAGACAGGTCGGTAGAGCTGGGGCCAAAGCAGTTGGTGTCTCCATCTTCTCTGCAGGTTTGTCAGCTCAGCAGTCCTTCTTCGTCTTAGGTTGCAGGAATCTATCTTGCTGGTTTCTGGGAGCCCCTAAATACTCAATTTAGGGGAGTGTTTAGGTCTGGGGGGTTAGTAGCCAATGGCTACTAGCCCTGAGGGTGGCTACACCCTCTTTGTGCCTCCTCCCTGAGGGGAGGGGGGCACATCCCTAATCCTATTGGGGGAATCCTCCAAAACCAAGATGGAGGATTTCTAAAGGCAGGGGTCACCTCAGCTCAGGGCACCTTAGGGGCTGTCCTGACTGGTGGGTGACTCCTGCTTGTTTTTTCTCATTATCTCCTCTGGACTTGCCGCCAAAAGTGGGGGCTGTGTCCAGGGGGCGGGCATCTGCACTAGCTGGAGTGCCCTGGGGCATTGTAACATGAAGCCTGAGCCTTTGAGGCTCACTGCTAGGTGTTACAGTTCCTGCAGGGGGGAGGTGTTAAGCACCTCAACCCAGAGCAGGCTTTTGTTTCTGTCCTCAGAGAGCACAAAGGCCCTCACCACATGGGGTCAGAAACTCGTCTCTCAGCAGCAGGCTGGCACAGACCAGTCAGTCCTGCACTGAACAATTGGGTAAAATACAGGGGGCATCTCTAAGATGCCCTCTGTGTGCATTTTGTAATAAATCCAACACTGGCATCAGTGTGGGTTTATTATTCTGAGAAGTTTGATACCAAACTTCCCAGTATTCAGTGTAGCCATTATGGAGCTGTGGAGTTCGTTTTTGACAGACTACCAGACCATATACTCTTATGGCTACCCTGCACTTACAATGTCTAAGGTTTTGCTTAGACACTGTAGGGGCATAGTGCTCATGCACCTATGCCCTCACCTGTGGTATAGTGCACCCTGCCTTAGGGCTGTAAGGCCTGCTAGAGGGGTGACTTACCTATGCCACAGGCAGTGTGAGGTTGGCATGGCACCCTGAGAGGAGTGCCATGTCGACTTAGTCATTTTCTCCCCACCAGCACACACAAGCTGGCAAGCAGTGTGTCTGTGCTGAGTGAGGGGTCCCTAGGGTGGCATAAGACATGCTGCAGCCCTTAGAGACCTTCCCTGGCATCAGGGCCCTTGGTACCAGGGGTACCAGTTACAAGGGACTTACCTGGGTGCCGGGGTTGTGCCAATTGTGGAGACAATGGTACATTTTAGGTGAAAGAACACTGGTGCTGGAGCCTGGTTAGCAGGGTCCCAGCACACTTCTCAGTCAAGTCAGCATCAGTATCAGGCAAAAGGTGGGGGGTAATTGCAACAGGGAGCCATTTCTTTACACTGAGCAAGAGTGAGCATCTTGAATCTCTCCTTCTTAAGGAAGAGATTGACGTCCCTTAAATCCAAGATAGGGCAAAGGCCTTTGTTCTTTATGGGAATCAGAAAGTAGCGGGAATAACAACCACTGCCTACTTCTGATATTGGGACTCTTTCTATGGCTCCCTTAGCCAAGAGAGCCGTCACTTCCTCGCGGAGCAAAGCCAGATGGTCCTCCATCAGCCATTCCTTTGTCGGAGGGATAGGAGGAGGGAAAGACTGGAAGGGAAGGGAGTAGCCCTTCCGTATGATCTGCAGGACCCACTTGTCCGTGGTGATGGAAAGCCAGTGAGAGAGATGAAAACAAATCCTCCCTCCAACTGGATGGATGTGATCCTGCAGAACCATACTAGGAGGGCTTGGGCGCAGTGGAGGGGGGCTGTGTGGCGGCCGACCTCTGGCCTGATGGTACCACGACCACGTCCTCTTCCGGGATGCTGTGAAGCCTGAGGACAGTGGCTAAACTGTGGCTGGTGTGGTACCACGCCCCTTCCGAAGCCTCGAAAGGGGCGAAAGACAGACTGCTGTTGTGCTGGCACTGAAAGGGCCAAGGATCTGGCCTTGGCTCGAGAATCCTTGAGCCTCTCAAGCGAGTCTGCCTTTTTGCCAAAAAGGCGAGAGCCATCAAAAAGCATGTCCATCAAGCTGGACTGGACATCCTCTGAGAAACCAGTAGAACGTAGCCAGGCATGGCGACGTAGGGCCACTGACGATGAAATCGCTCTGCCCAGCGAGTCGGTCGTGTCCAAACCACACCGGATCGTAAACTTGGCTGCATCTCTCCCATCCTTGACAGCCTGGGTGAGAGTATCCCGTACGCCCTCCGGGACCTGGGGCAGCACTTGTGCCACCGTATCCCATAAAGTATGGGAATAACGGCCCAATAGGCAAGAGGTGTTTACGGACCTCAATGCCAGGCTGGTGGAAGAAAACATCTTCTTCCCAAGCTGATCCAGCCTCTTGGATTCCCTATCCGGGGGAGCAGAAGGGAAGGCACGACGGGAAGTAAAGGCTTGGACAACCAAGCTCTCAGGAGTAGGGTGTTGGTCAGGAAACTAGGGTCGCTCGGAGTGGGCCTATGGCGGTGGCCAACCATCCTATTCACAGGAGCCCCTGTGCTGGGTTTGGACCACGTACCCAGAAGGACGTCTGTAAGAGCCTCATTGAAGGGCAACATCGGCTCTGATGTTGTCACCCCCGGCTGAAGCACTTCTGTCAGGATATTCGTCCTGACTGGCACCGTAGGCAAATCTAGGTCCAGGACCTCAGCTGCCCTACGCACCACCATAGCGAAAGAAGCACCCTCCTCCATAGCCACATTAGGAGGAGAGAGCATACCAGTATCTGGGTACACGTCCAGTCCACTGGCCTCCCCTAGATCCTCATACCAGTCCTGTTGTAATCCACATTCTAAAGGGTCCTCAGACCCCTCCCATTCCTCTCCTGCGTCTGGCTGATCTAAATAATGCTAAGACAATGATCTGGGCCGAATTTGCTCCGTCGAAGTCGGAGTCGACGTCGTACGACGTTGCTCCTGCTCCGGATCATCGGTAATAAGGATGGGGCTGCCACCGGTGGGTGCCGGTGGCGGAATCGTCGACGTTGGACCCGGCGCCGAAGGAGGTCCACTGTGAGAGACCGGCGCCGGTCCGGATCCAGTATCGGATCCTGGGGTCCCCAATGGTGCTGAGGCTGAAGCCGCCGGTGTCGAATCCGAAGGGGCCCCTACTGACCTCACGGGCCCGAAGACCCACCCAAGGGTGCAGCCTGCTAAAAAACGAGAGGCATGGCCTCGTAAAACTCTTTTATTTGAGCAGGGGTCGATCCGGTCCCCGGAAAGGGGGGAAGACGCGGAGTCGAGCCTGGCGACGGCTCCGCTGAACTGTGCTCGGAAATTCAACATTCCCTAGACGCCTCATCGGCCAACGGGCGTGGCGAACACGAAGTCCACTTGGACTTCTTCTTCTTCTTACCGTTGGATGACCTCGAATGCGAGGAAGAGGACTTGGGGCTCCGGGAGCGGTGCCGCAACCTCCTCCTGCTGCGTGGACCGTGACCTCAGCGTAGTTGCGCCAACTGAAGACGAATGTCGGGCCGCAAGATGCTAAAGGGATGTCTCCCTCAAGGCATTCGCGCCATGGCCCGACAGTCGGAGCACAAGGTGGAATTGTGGTCCTCCTCCAGGCACCAAAGACAAACACGGTGTGAATCCGTCACCGACATGGTGCGATGACACGCTTGAATCCTGTCTTTCTCAAAGACATGACTTCAAACTGTCAAAAAAGCTTCGACAAACCGTCGAAGCAGGGTAGCTCTTTCCCAAACTGCGCTTAACCGGCGCAGAAGGAAAAGAACTGACGTACATGCGCCGAGACAACGTCTATATAGACAACCATGACATCATAGATGGCTCCAACGATGCTGATGACGCACGCGGAGCTGGTCGATGCACGCGGATCCGAACAACACAGCCCGACGGCACGCGCGATGGGTACTGCTCAGAAAAAACTCCGGATTCGAAGCTGCCGCCAGGGAATTCTAAGGTAAGGAATCTGCAGCTAGATGGAGTCTATACCAGATTGTCCAGGCAGTAGTGCTTGGTGAACGAGGGCTGAAGGTCCAGGCTGTTGCCCAGCAGATGTCCAGGACCGGAACTCTGCTTACTAATGCATTGTTCACAACCTTTGCCCTGGTGGAGTGAACTCTCTGGGGAGTTGCTTCTTGGCCAGTGCGTAGCAGAGTACAATCCCTTGGGAGATGATTGGTTTTTGCATGACCTTCCTGTAGGAAAGTACCATCTTGCCTGGCATGTTACCCCCATTATTCACTGTATATTTGTTGTTTTAGTTGTATGTGTCACTGGGACCCTGCCAGCCAGGGCCCCAGTGCTCATAAGTGTGCCTGAAAGTGTTACCTGTGTTATGACTAACTGTCTCATTGAGGCTCTGCTATCCAGAACCTCAGTGGTTATGCTCTCTCATTTCTTTCCAAATTGTCACTAACAGGCTAGTGACCAATTTCACCAATTCACATTAGCATACTGGAACACCCTTATAATCCCCTAGTATATGGTACTGAGGTACCCAGGATATTGGGGTTCCAGGAGATCCCTATGGGCTGCAGCATTTCTTTTGCCACCCATAGGGAGCTCTGACAATTCTTACACAGGCCTGCCACGGCAGCCTGAGTGAAATAACGTCCACGTTATTTCACAGCCATTTACCACTGCACTTAAGTAACTTATAAGTCATTTATATGTCTAACCTTTACCTGGTAAAGGTTAGGTGCAAAGTTACTTAGTGTGTTGGCACCCTGGCACTAGCCAAGGTGCTCCCACATAGTTCAGGGCAAATCCCCAGACTTTGTGAGTGCGGGGACACCATTACACGTGTGCACTACACATAGATCAATATCTCTGTGTAGTTTCACAATGGTAACTCCGAATATGGCCATGTAACATGTCTAAGATCATGGAATTGCCCCCTCTATGCCATCCTGGCATTGTTGGAACAATCCCATGATCCCACGGGTCTGTAGCTCAGACCCGGGTACTGCCAAACTGCCTTTTCAGGGGTTTCACTGCAGCTGCTGCTGCTGCCAACCCCTCAGACAGGTTTCTGCCCTCCTGGGGTCCAGCCAGGCTTGGCCCAGGATGGCAGAACAAAGGACTTCCTCTGAGAGAGGGTGTCACACCCTCTCCCTTTGGAAAATGGTGTGAAGGCAGGGGAGGAGTAGCCTCCCCCAGCCTCTGGAAATGCTTTCATGGGCACAAATGGTGCCCATTTCTGCATAAGCCAGTCTACACCGGTTCAGGGACCCCTTAGCCCTGCTCTGGCGTGAAACTGGACAAAAGAAAGGGGAGTAACCACTCCCCTGACCTGCACCTCCCCTGGGAGGTGTCCAGAGCTCCTCCAGTGTGCTCCAGACCTCTGCCATCTTGGAAACAGAGGTGCTGCTGGCACACTGGACTGCTCTGAGTGGCCAGGGCCAGCAGGTGACGTCAGAGACTCCTTCTGATAGGCTCCTTCAGGTGTTGCTAGCCTATCTTCTCTTCTAAGTAGCCAAACCCTCTTTTCTGGCTATTTAGGGTCTCTGCTTTAGGGATTTCCTTAGATAACGAATGCAAGAGCTCATCAGAGTTCCTCTGCATCTCTCTCTTCACCTTCTGCCAAGGAATCGACTGCTGACCGCGCTGGAAGCCTGCAAAACTGCAACAAAGTAGCTAAGAC
Organism: Pleurodeles waltl; assembly: GCF_031143425.1. Classification (NCBI taxonomy): domain Eukaryota; kingdom Metazoa; phylum Chordata; class Amphibia; order Caudata; family Salamandridae; genus Pleurodeles; species Pleurodeles waltl. Next base: position 1,837,301,770 of record NC_090444.1, on the reverse strand, counting down.
GACTACTGCAACTCTGTAACGCTGATCCTGCCGCCTTCTCGACTGTTTTCCTGGTGGTGCATGCTGTGGGGGTAGTCTGCCTCCTCTCTGCACTAGAAGCTCCGAAGAAATCTCCTGTGGGTCGACGGAATCTTCCCCCTGCTACCGCAGGCACCAAAGAACTGCATCACCGGTCCCCTGGGTCTCCTCTCAGCACGACAAGTGAGGTCCCTTGAATCCAGCAACTGTGTCCAAGTGACTCCCACAGTCCAATGACTCTTCAGTCCAAGTTTGGTGGAGGTAAGTCCTTGCCTCCCCACGCCAGACTGCATTGCTGGGAACCGCGACTTTTGCAGCTACTCCGGCCTCTGTGCACTTCCGGCGGAAATCCTTTGTGCACAGCCAAGCCTGGGTCCACGGCACTCTAACCTGCATTGCACGACTTTCTAAGTGGCCCTCCGGCGACGTGGGATTCCTTTGTGCAACTTTGGGTGAGCACCGTTTCACTCCTCTTCGTAGTGCCTGTTTCAGCACTTCTGCGGGAGCTGCCTGCTTCTGAGAGGGCTCCTTGTCTTGCACGACGCCCCCTCTGTCCCCAGACGCAATTGGCAACATCCTAATCCCTCCTGTGCCACAGCAGCATCCAAAAACCCTAACTGCACAATTTGCAGCTAGCAAGGCTTTTTGGTGGTCTTTCGGCGGGAAAACACTTCTGCACGACTCTCCACGGCGTGGTGGATCCATCCTCCAAAGGGGAAGTCTCTAGCCCTTGTCGTTCCTGCAGAATCCTCAGCTTCTACTGTCCAGTAGCAGCTTCTTTGCACCCACAGCTGGCATTTCCTGGGCATCTGCCCATCTCCGACTTGCTTGTGACTTTTGGACTTGGTCCCCTTGTTCCACAGGTACCCTCGACTGGAAATCCATTTTTGTTGCATTGCTGGTTTGTGTCTTTCCTGCAGAATTCCCCTATCACGACTTCTTTGTCCTTTGGGGAACTTTAGTGCACTTTGCACTCACTTTTCAGGGTCTTGGGGTGGGCTATTTTTCTAACCCTTACTATTTTCTAATAGTCCCAGCGACCCTCTACAAGGTCACATAGGTTTGGGGTCCATTCGTGGTTCACATTCCACTTTTGGAGTATATGGTTTATGTTGCCCCTATCCCTATGTGTCCCCATTGCATCCTATTGTAACTATACATTGTTTGCACTGTTTTCTAAGACTATACTGCATATTTTTGGTATTGTGTACATATATCTTGTGTATATTTGCTATCCTCATACTGAGGGTACACTCTGAGATACTTTGGCATATTGTCATACAAAGAAAGTACCTTTATTTTTGGAATATCTGTGTATTGTGTTTTCTTATGATATTGTGCAAGTGACACTAGTGGTACTGTAGGAGCTTCACTCGTCTCCTAGTTCAGCCTAAGCTGCTCTGCTAAGCTACCATTATCTATCAGCCTAAGCTGCTAGACACCCTATACACTAATAAGGGATACCTGGGCCTGGTGCAAGGTGTAAGTACCCCTTGGTACTCACTACAAGCCCGTCCAGCCTCCTACATTGGTTGTGCAGCGGTGGGATAAGTGCTTTGTAACTACTTACCACTTTTGTCAATGTACTTTTCATAAGAGAAAAATATACAAAACAAGTTCAGTGTATGTACACCTAAACAAAAAGTTTTGCATTTCCTCTTTTCACTCTTTTCTAAGTGCTGAAAAGTACCTCTAAACTTTCTAAAAGTTCTTAAAAAGTTTAAAAAGTTTTTTTTCTGTCTTTCTAAAAGTTTTGAAAAACTTTTTCTCTCTTTTTCTATCACTTGAACACTGTCTAAAATGTCTGGCACAGGCCAAACTGTTGATCTGTCCAAACTTGCATATGATCACCTTAGCTGGAAAGGAGCAAGGAGTCTCTGCATAGAGAGAGGTTTGAGTGTAGGGAAGAATCCCCCCAGAGAATTGTTGGTTAACCTCTTAAATGCGGGCGTCGGCCACTGGCCGACGCCCACACACCCTCCCTGGTGCGGGTCACGACCAGTGGCCGACACCAGGAAGGGCATTAATAAATCCTCGGGTGCGTCGCACCCGAGTATTTATTTTTTATTTTTTTTCCCCCCCCGGGAGACACGGAAGCTACCGTGTCTCCCCCCGCCCCCCACCCGCCCCTTTGTGACGTCAGCGCGCCGCGAGGCGCGCTGACGTTGCAAAGGTGTTTTCCCCATGAAAGCAGGAAGCAGCCTTGCGGCCGCTTCCTGCTTTCATGGGGAAAACGGCCTTTTTCACGTTCGGGAAGGCCTCGTAAGAAAGGGGAGAGTCTCCCCTTTCTTACGAGGCCTTCCTGAAAGTGTTTCCTGGCCCCCGATCGCAGCTGTGCTGCGATCGGGGGCCAGGAAACACTTTCAGGTTTCCTGGCTCCCCCGATCGCAGCACAGCTGCGATCGGGGGGGTCAGGAAACATTTTGAAAAGGCCTCGTAAGAAAGGGGAGACTCTCCCCTTTCTTACGAGGCCTTCTGAAACTGTTTCTGGCCCCCGATCGCAGCTGTGCTGCGATCGGGGGCCAGAAACAGTTTCAGAAGGCCTCGTAAGAAAGGGGAGAGTCTCCCCTTTCTTATGAGGCCTTCTGAAACGGTTTCCTGGCCCCCGATCGCAGCACAGCTGCGATCGGGGGCCAGGAAACCCCACTAGACACCAGGGATTTCACTTTTGGGGGGCAGCCCCCCCCCGGAAAACGGGCCGCCCCCCCCCGGATAATTTTCCTAAAAAAATAAAAAGGTAGGTGCCCCCTGGGGAGGGGGGGGGGGGGCGCGATCGCGCCCCCCCCCCCAGGGGATTTTTTTAAAAAAAAGTAAATAAATAAAAAAAAAAAAAAAAATGAAATGACAGGGGGTCGCCCGTGGGCAGGGTGACCCCCTGTGGGGGCATTTTTTTTTTTAGATGTTGTAGGGTTTCCCTGGGGGCCATTTTGGCCCCCAAGGAAACCATACAACAACTAAAAAAAAATATATGTATATATCTATATATATATATCTATGTAGATAGATATATCTAGGTACATGGATATATCTATAGATATATCTATGTAGATATATATTTATATATATATATATAGGTAGATCTGTATCAAAGAGATTTATAAAGCGCGCTACTCACCTGTGAGGGTCTCAAGGCGCTGAGGGGGGGGACGGGGGGGAGGGAAAGGGGCTAGGAGGTTCACTGTTCAAAAAGCCAGGTTTTGAGGCCCTTCCTGAAAAGAAGTAGGTTTTGGGTCTTGCGAATGTGGGTTGTGAGTGCGTTCCATGTTTTGGGTGCAATGTAGGAGAAGGATCTGCCCCCGGTGGTGGTGTGTTTGATGCGGGGGTCAGAGGCGAGAGAGAGGTCAGCTGAACGGACGTTTCGTGTGGGGGTGTGGAAGGTGACTCTCGTTGAGGTAGGCAGGGCCTGTGTTGTGGAGTGATTTGTGTGTGAGGATGAGGATCTTGAAGGTGATCCTTTTGTCAATGGGGAGCCAGTGGAGGGATTTGAGGTGTGGAGAGATGTGTTCGTGTCGGTGGAGGTCGAGGATGAGTCGTGCTGCTGAGTTCTGGATGCGTGTAGTTTGCACTTGAGTTTTAGAGTTGTGCCGGCGTAGAGGGCGTTTCTGTAATCAAGCCTGCTGCTGATGAGTGCGTGAGTGACAGTTTTTCTGGTCTCTGTGGGGATCCATTTAAATGTTTTTCAGTATACGGAGTTTGTTGAAGCATGAGGAGGTAAGAGCGTTGATTTGTTGGGTCATAGAGAGGGAGGAGTCTAGGATGATGCTGAGGTTGCGTGCGTAGTTGGCGGGGGTGGGTGCAGGGCCTAGCGTGGTGGGCCACCATGGGGGGTCCCAGGTTTTTTTGGTGAGGGCCAAAGAGGATTATTTCGGTTTTGCTTGAGTTGAGTTTCAGGTGGTTGGCTGTCATATATACATCACTTTTGTCAATATGTGTGTGGTTTCCCTGGGGGGAAAAGGGTCCGACTTGTCTAGTGGCAGTTTTAGTGCCATAAAGAAGCGCAGAAGGTTTATATGCCTTCTGCAAAGAGCACATCTGTATTTTATGTAAATAGCTGAGTACATTAGTAAAGTCTATGGAGAGATGAAGGGCACTTTTGCTGGGTGGTAATGAGGGAATCCGAGGAGGAGGGAGTGGGAGCACCAATAATGATTGTTGGACTGGGCGCAGGAGGTGCTAAAGACTGTGACGAATGGTATGTGACAAGGTGTTTTTTGAGTGTCTTGAAAGTACGTGCTGATTGAGGGAAGAAGCGCAGGTAAGGTGGCCTCTACTGTTGCACGTATCTCACACACACCATCGATTTTGTGACTGTCTACGTAGGCTAGTGTTTTAGAGCAACAGTTTAACCAATAGCAGAGATGGCATCTTGATGGATGACTGCTGCCTGCACTCGGGTTATAGAGGACCGCTCTGACATAGGATCAGAGACTGAGACATCAGATACTGAGGCAGCATCTGAGGGATAGGACAATGTCGCAGACTCTGGGAGTGATTTTTCAGTCAGAGGAGTCCCATTCGAAAACTCCTCTTCCAGTACATTATGAGGGAGGTGATGAGGACAGTCCTGCTGTCCCTTCGCAAGCTGTTAGTGCAACTGGGTAATAGTGGGTTAGGCCAACCCAGAGAGCAGGTGAATGCGGCGGCAAGCAGAGAGAGAGTGCTCTCTTGGGAGCTCACCAATTTAGTTCAGCCCCAAATTCCACCACCCAAATCATATTGTGGAGACATCAAAATTGTCTATGGCAAAACAAACTGGTTTTGTAAGGCAGGCACCTGTGTTTTTGGTCCTGGATTTGGCGGCCATATAGAGAAACACACTAAACCCAAACATTTCTGGAAACTAGACATTCGGGGGAGTCCACAGAGGTGTGACTTGTGTGGATTCCCCAAAGTTTTCTTACCCAGAATACCCTGCAAAGCTGAAATGTTGAGAAAAAACTCTATTTTTCTCGCATTTCTGTCACACAAACTACAGGAATATGCTGGGATCCACAACATTCCTACCACCCAGTGACTCCTCCCCTGTCCTGATAAAAACACTACCCCACTTGAGTGCCTACACCTAGTGCCTGTGTCAGGAATGGATCACCCCAGGGTCAACAGCTGCCTCACGTAAGGACCAACATTGACCGTTGTGTGATCTATTCCTGTCGCAGGCACCAGGCCTAACCACACAAGTGAGGTATCATATTTATCGGGAGACTTGGGGGAACGCTGGGTGGAAGGAAATTTGTGGCTCCCCTCAGATTCCAGAACTTTCTGTCACCGAAATGTGTGGAAAACGTGGTATTTTAGCCACATTTTGAGGTTTGCAAAGGATTCTGGGTAACAGAACCTGGTCCGAGCCCCACAAGTCACCTCATCTTGGATTCCCCTGGGTTTCTAGTTTACAAAAATGTGCTGGTTTGCTAGGTTTCCCCAGGTGCCGGCTGAGCTAGAGGCCAAAATCCACAGGTAGGCACTGTTTTCTATGAAAAAATGTGATGTGTCCACGTTCTGTTTTGGGGCATTTCCTGTCGCGGGCGCTAGGCCTACCCACACAAGTGAGGTATCATTTTTATCGGGAGACTTAGGGGAATGCCGGGTGGAAGGAAATTTGTGGCTCCTCTCAGATTCCAGAACTTTCTGTCACCGAAATGTGAGGAAAACTTGTTTTTTTAGCCACTTTTTGAGGTTTGCAAAGGATTGTGGGTAACAGAACCTGGTCCGAGCCCCGCGAGTCACCCCTCCTTGTATTGCCCTCGGTCTCTAGTTTTCAGAAATGCACAGGTTTGGTAGGTTTCCCTAGGTGCCGGCTGAGCTAGAGGCCAAAATCTACAGGTAGGCACTTCTCAAAAAACACCTCTGTTTTCTTCCAAAAATTTTGATGTGTCCACGTTGCGCTTTGGGGCGTTTCCTGTCGCGGGCGCTAGGCCTACCCACACAAGTGAGGTATAATTTTTATCGGGAGACATGGGGGAACGCCGGGTGGAAGGAAATTTGTGGCTCCTCTCAGATTCCAGAACTTTCTGTCACCGAAATCTGAGGAAAACTTGTTTTTTTAGCCACTTTTTGAGGTTTGCAAAGGATTCTGGGTAACAGAACCTGGTCCGAGCCCCACGAGTCACCCCTCCTTGTATTGCCCTAGGTCTCTAGTTTTCAGAAATGCACAGGTTTGGTAGGTTTCCCTAGGTGCCGGCTGAGCTAGAGGCCAAAATCTACAGGTAGGCACTTCTCAAAAAACACCTCTGTTTTCTTCCAAAAATTTTGATGTGTCCACGTTGCGCTTTGGGGCGTTTCCTGTCGCGGGCGCTAGGCCTACCCACACAAGTGAGGTATCATTTTTATCGGGAGACTTGGGGGAACGCCGGGTGGAAGGAAATTTGTGGCTCCTCTCAGATTCCAGAACTTTCTGTCACCGAAATCTGAGGAAAACTTGTTTTTTTAGCCACTTTTTGAGGTTTGCAAAGGATTCTGGGTAACAGAACCTGGTCCGAGCCCCGCGAGTCACCCCTCCTTGTATTGCCCTAGGTCTCTAGTTTTCAGAAATGCACAGGTTTGGTAGGTTTCCCTAGGTGCCGGCTGAGCTAGAGGCCAAAATCTACAGGTAGGCACTTCTCAAAAAACACCTCTGTTTTCTTCCAAAAATTTTGATGTGTCCACGTTGCGCTTTGGGGCGTTTCCTGTTGCGGGCGCTAGGCCTACCCACACAAGTGAGGTATCATTTTTATCGGGAGACTTGGGGGAACGCCAGGTGGAAGGAAATTTGTGGCTCCTCTCAGATTCCAGAACTTTCTGTCACCGAAATCTGAGGAAAACTTGTTTTTTTAGCCACTTTTTGAGGTTTGCAAAGGATTCTGAGTAACAGAACCTGGTCCGAGCCCCGCGAGTCACCCCTCTTTGGATTGCCCTAGGTCTCTAGTTTTCAGAAATGCACAGGTTTGGTAGGTTTCCCTAGGTGCCGGCTGAGCTAGAGGCCAAAATCTACAGGTAGGCACTTCTCAAAAAACACCTCTGTTTTCTTCCAAAAATTTTGATGTGTCCACGTTGCGCTTTGGGGCGTTTCCTGTCGCGGGCGCTAGGCCTACCCACACAAGTGAGGTATCATTTTTATCGGGAGACTTGGGGGAACGCCGGGTGGAAGGAAATTTGTGGCTCCTCTCAGATTCCAGAACTTTCTGTCACCGAAATCTGAGGAAAACTTGTTTTTTTAGCCACTTTTTGAGGTTTGCAAAGGATTCTGGGTAACAGAACCTGGTCCGAGCCCCGCGAGTCACCCCTCCTTGGATTGCCCTAGGTCTCTAGTTTTCAGAAATGCACAGGTTTGGTAGGTTTCCCTAGGTGCCGGCTGAGCTAGAGGCCAAAATCTACAGGTAGGCACTTCTCAAAAAACACCTCTGTTTTCTTCCAAAAATTTTGATGTGTCCACGTTGCGCTTTGGGGCGTTTCCTGTCGCGGGCGCTAGGCCTACCCACACAAGTGAGGTATCATTTTTATCGGGAGACTTGGGGGAACGCCGGGTGGAAGGAAATTTGTGGCTCCTCTCAGATTCCAGAACTTTCTGTCACCGAAATCTGAGGAAAACTTGTTTTTTTAGCCACTTTTGGAGGTTTGCAAAGGATTCTGGGTAACAGAACCTGGTCCGAGCCCCGCGAGTCACCCCTCCTTGGATTGCCCTAGGTCTCTAGTTTTCAGAAATGCACAGGTTTGGTAGGTTTCCCTAGGTGCCGGTTGAGCTAGAGGCCAAAATCTACAGGTAGGCACTTCTCAAAAAACACCTCTGTTTTCTTCCAAAAATTTTGATGTGTCCACGTTGCGCTTTGGGGCGTTTCCTGTCGCGGGCGCTAGGCCTACCCACACAAGTGAGGTATCATTTTTATCGGGAGACTTGGGGGAACGCCGGGTGGAAGGAAATTTGTGGCTCCTCTCAGATTCCAGAACTTTCTGTCACCGAAATGTGAGGAAAACTTGTTTTTTTAGCCACTTTTTGAGGTTTGCAAAGGATTCTGGGTAACAGAACCTGGTCCGAGCCCCGCAAGTCACCCCTCCTTGGATTCCCCTAGGTCTCTAGTTTTCAGAAATGCACAGGTTTGGTAGGTTTCCCTATGTGCCGGCTGAGCTAGAGGCCAAAATCTACAGGTAGGCACTTTGGAAAAAACAGCTGTGTTTTCTATAAAAAAAATAGGATGTGTCCATGTTGTGTTTTGGGGCATTTCCTGTCGCGGGCACTAGGCCTACCCACACAAGTGAGGTATCATTTTTATCGGGAGACTTGGGGGAACACAGAATAGCAAAACAAGTGTTATTGCCCCTTATCTTTCTCTACATTTTTTCCTTCCAAATATAAGAGAGTGTGTAAAAAAGACGTCTATTTGAGAAATGCCCTGCAATTCACATGCTAGTATGGGCACCTCGGAATTCAGCGATGTGCAAATAACCACTGCTCCTCAAAACCTTATCTTGATCCCATTTTGGAAATGCAAAGGTTTTCTTGATACCTCTTTTTCACTCTTCATATTTCAGCAAATGAATTGCTGTATACCCAGTATAGAATGAAAACCAACTGCAGGGTGCAGCTTATTTATTGGCTCTGGGTACCTAGGGCTCTTGATGAACCTACAAGCCCTTTATATCCCCGCAACCAGAAGAGTCCAGCAGACAAAACGGTATATTGCTTTCAGAAATCTGACATCGCAGGAAAAAGTTACAGAGTAAAACATAAAGAAAAATGGCTGTTGTTTTCAGCTCAATTTCAATATTTTTTTATTTCAGCTGTTATTTTCTGTAGGAAAACCTTGTAGGATCTACACAAATGACCCCTTGCTGAATTCAGAATTTTGTCTAGTTTTCAGAAATGTTTAGCATTCCGGGATCCAGCATTGGTTTCACACCCATTCCTGTCACTAACTGGAAGGAGGCTGAAAGCACCAAATATAGTAGAAATGGGGTATGTCCCAGTAAAATGCCAAATTTGTGTTGAAAAATTCGGTTTTCTGATTCAAGTCTGCCCGTTCCTGAAAGGTGGGAAGATAGTGATTTCAGCACCAGAAACCCTTGGTTGATGGCATTTTCAGGGAAAAAACCACAAGCCTTCTTCGGCAGCCCTTTTTTCCCATTTTTTTGGAAAAAACAAAATTTTCACTGTATTTTGGCTATTTTCTTGGTCTCCTCCAGGGGAAACCACCAACTCTGGGTACCATTAGAATCCCTAGGATGTTGGAAAAAAAGGACGCAAATTTGGCGTGGTTAGCTTATGTGGACAAAAAGTTATGAAGCCCTAAGCGCGAACTACCCCAAATAGCCAAAAAAGGGCTCAGCACTGGGGGGGGAAAGGCCCAGCAGCTAAGGGGTTAACATGCTTATAGAACAGGATGAGGCCAAAGGGGCCCACTCTGTTGAAAAAGTAGCTAATGGTTCACAATCTGATCCAGGGACTCCCCTAGAAAAAGATTCAGGAAAGAAACTTCCTAGCCTGCCCATTACTAGACAGCCTAGCATAGTTGGTACTGATGTAGATTCACACCATACTGATAGTGTTGTCTCACATCATAGCAAGAGTATTCCTTCTCACCATAGTAGAAGTGATGTTTCTGTTAACCGAGCTGTTAGGATGCCTTCTGTAAGGGATGGGTCTCCTTCTGTTCAATCTCACCATACCTCTGTTTCAAGGCATGTCCCTCCAACCCACCCTGATGACAGATTGTTAGAAAGGGAGCTCAACAGATTGAGAGTGGAACAAACCAGAGTGAAGCTCAAGAAGCAACAGCTGGATTTGGATAGACAGTGCTTAGAAGTGGAGAGAGAAAGACAGAAATTGGGTTTAGAAACCCATGGTGGCAGCAGCAGTATTCCCAATAGTCATCCTGCAAAACAGCATGATTCTAGGAATCTGCACAAGATAGTTCCCCCTTATAAGGAGGGGGATGACATTAACAAGTGGTTTGCTGCGCTTGAGAGGGCCTGTGTTGTACAGGATGTCCCTCAAAGGCAGTGGGCTGCTATCCTATGGCTATCATTTAGTGGAAAGGGTAGGGATAGGCTCCTTACTGTGAAAGAAAGTGATGCCAATAATTTTACAGTTCTTAAGAATGCACTCCTGGATGGTTATGGCTTAACCACTGAACAGTACAGGATGAAGTTCAAAGAGACCAAAAAGGAGTCTTCACAAGACTGGGTTGATTTTGTTGACCATTCAGTGAAGGCCTTGGAGGGGTGGTTACATGGCAGTAAAGTTACTGATTATGAAAGCCTGTATAACTTAATCCTGAGAGAGCATATTCTTAATATTTGTGTGTCTGATTTGTTGCACCAGTACTTGGTGGACTCTGATCTGACCTCTCCCCAAGAATTGGGAAAGAAGGCAGACAAATGGGTCATAACAAGGGTGAACAGAAAAGTTCATACAGGGGGTGACAAAGATGGCAATAAGAAGAAGGATGGTAAGTCTTCTGACAAGGGTGGGGACAAATCTAAAAATGAGTCTTCATCAGGCCCACAAAAACACTCTGGTGGGGGTGGTGGTTCCAAATTCTTTTCCAATCAAAACAAAGAAAAGAAACCATGGTGCTATTTATGTAAAATAGAAGGCCATTGGACAACAGATCCCAGTTGTCCAAAGAAAAGCACTAAGCATCCTACCACTACAACCCCTACTGATACACCTAGTGTCCCTACTAATAGCAGTGGTGGTGGGAGCAAACCTACTAAAAGCCAATCTAAGGGAGTAGCTGGGCTCACCTTTGGTAACTTAGTTGGGGTTGGTCTGATTAGGGAGACAACAGAGGCTGTGTTAGTCTCTGAGGGGGCTATTGATTTAGCCACCTTGGTTGCTTGTCCCCTTAACATGGATAAGTACAAGCAACTACCCCTAATAAATGGTGTTGAGGTTAACGCCTACAGGGACACTGGTGCCAGTGTTACAATGGTAATAGAGAAACTGGTCCACCCTGAACAACACCTACTTGGTCACCAGTACCAAGTAACCAATGCTCACAACAACACCCTTAGCCACCCCATGGCTGTTGTAAATCTCAACTGGGGGGGGGGTTACTGGCCCAAAGAAAGTTGTGGTTGCCTCAGATTTACCTGTAGACTGTCTATTCGGGAATGATTTAGAGACATCAGCTTGGGCAGAAGTGGAGTTGGAGGCTCATGCAGCAATGCTGGGCATTCCAGGGCATATTTTTGCTTTGACCAGGGCTCAGGCCAAAAAGCAAAAAGGACAGGGTGACTTGGATCCTGGAACAATGGACCAAGTGCTCCCTAAAGCTAGGGCTAGTAGAAATAAAGCACTACCTACTATCCCTCCCTCTACAGTGGTTTCTACTTCTGAGGAAGAAGAATTTCCACCCTGTGCAGAACCTACACCAGAAGAGCTGGAAGCAGACACTGCTGAGCTTTTGGGTGAAGGGGGGCCTGCCAGGGAGGAGCTGAGTGTGGCACAGCAGACCTGTCCCACACTAGAGGGTCTAAGGCAGCAAGCTGTCAAACAAGCAAATGGGGATGTCAGTGACTCTCACAGAGTTTACTGGGAGGACAATCTCTTGTACACTGAAGCAAGGGATCCAAAACCTGGAGCTGCCAGGAGATTGGTGATTCCTCAGGAGTACAGAAAGTTCCTCCTAACTCTTGCTCACGACATTCCCCTTGCTGGACATTTGGGGCAAATGAAAACTTGGGACAGGCTTGTTCCCTTGTTTCATTGGCCTAGAATGTCTGAGGACACAAAAGATTTTTGTAAGTCTTGTGAAACCTGTCAAGCCAGTGGCAAGACAGGTGGCACCCCAAAGGCACCACTTATTCCACTACCTGTGGTTGGGGTTCCCTTTGAAAGGGTAGGGGTTGACATAGTTGGCCCCCTTGACCCTCCTACTGCTTCAGGCAATAGGTTTATCTTGGTGGTAGTGGACCATGCCACCAGATACCCTGAAGCAATTCCTCTAAGGACCACTACATCTCCTGCAGTGGCAAAGGCCCTCCTGGGAATCTTTTCCAGGGTGGGCTTCCCAAAAGAGGTGGTATCAGACAGGGGAAGCAATTTCATGTCTGCTTACTTGAAGGCCATGTGGAAGGAGTGTGGGGTGACATACAAGTTCACCACACCCTATCATCCACAAACAAATGGACTGGTGGAGAGATTTAACAAAACTCTCAAAGGCATGATTATGGGACTCCCTGAAAAATTCCGCAGGAGATGGGATATCCTTTTACCATGCCTCATTTTTGCTTACACGGAGGTACCTCAGAAAGGAGTGGGCTTCAGCCCCTTTGAACTTCTTTTTGGTCACCCTGTGAGAGGTCCTCTAACACTTGTAAAGGAGGGTTGGGAACAACATTTAAAAGCTCCAAAGCAAGACATAGTGGACTATGTACTTGGCCTTAGATCAAGAATGGCTGAGTACATGAAAAAGGCCAGTAAAAACCTTCAGGCCAGCCAAGAGCTCCAAAAGCAATGGCATGACCAGAAGGCTGTTTTGGTTCAGTACCAACCAGGGCAGAAAGTGTGGGTCTTGGAGCCTGTGGCCCCAAGAGCACTCCAAGACAAATGGAGTGGACCCCACACAATTGTTGAGAAAAAGGGTGAAGTCACCTACTTAGTTGACTTAGGCACTGCCAGGAGTCCCCTTAGGGTGCTCCATGTCAATCGCCTGAAACCCTACTATGACAGGGCTGATCTCAACCTGCTCATGGCAACTGATGAGGGACAGGAAGAAGACAGTGATTCTCTTCCTGATCTCTTCTCTTCCACAGAACAAGATGCTCTGGTGGAAGGTGTTGTACTAGCAGATTGTCTTACTGCTGAGCAGAAAGCCCACTGCATAAATCTCCTGGGTCAGTTTTCTGAACTCTTCTCTACTGTGCCAGGTACCACTTCTTGGTGTGAGCACACTATAGATACTGGAGACAGCTTGCCTGTCAAAAGTAAAATCTATAGGCAGCCTGACCATGTCAGAGACTGCATAAAGCAAGAGGTGCAGAAAATGTTAGAACTAGGAGTGGTTGAGTACTCTGAAAGTCCATGGGCTTCTCCTGTGGTACTTGTACCAAAACCTCATTCCAAAGATGGAAAGAAGGAAATGCGGTTTTGTTTAGACTACAGAGGTCTCAACCAGGTAACCAAAACTGATGCTCACCCTATACCCAGGGCAGATGAGCTCATAGATACACTGGCATCTGCCAAGTATATAAGCACTTTTGATTTGACTGCAGGGTATTGGCAGATCAAATTATCAGAAGATGCTAAAGCTAAAACTGCATTTTCAACCATTGGAGGCCATTACCAGTTCACAGTAATGCCTTTTGGATTGAAAAATGCACCTGCCACTTTTCAGAGGTTGGTGAACACAGTCCTGCAAGAGCTGGAAGCTTTCAGTGCAGCATATCTGGACGATATAGCTGGCTTTAGCTCCAGCTGGGATGATCACCTGGTCCACCTATGGAAAGTTTTAGAGGCCCTCCAAAAGGCAGGCCTCACTATCAAGGCTTCAAAGTGCCAGATAGGGCAGGGGAAGGTGGTTTATCTGGGACACCTGGTTGGTGGAGAACAGATTGCACCACTTCAGGGGAAAATCCAAACAATTATTGATTGGGTTCCCCCTACTACTCAGACTCAGGTGAGAGCCTTTTTAGGCCTCACTGGGTACTATAGGAGGTTCATAAAGAGCTATGGCTCCATTGCAGCCCCTCTTAATGACCTCACATCCAAGAAAATGCCTAAGAAGGTATTATGGACAGCAAACTGTGAGAAAGCTTTTGAGGAGCTGAAGCAGGCCATGTGCTCTGCACCTGTCCTGAAAAGCCCTTGTTACTCTAAAAAATTCTATGTCCAAACTGATGCATCTGAATAAGGAGTAGGGGCAGTCCTATCACAACTTAATTCTGAGGGCCAGGATCAACCTGTTGCTTTTATTAGTAGGAGGTTGACCCCTAGAGAAAAGCGTTGGTCTGCCATTGAGAGGGAGGCCTTTGCTGTGGTCTGGGCACTGAAGAAGTTGAGGCCATAACTGTTTGGCACTCACTTCATTGTTCAGACAGACCACAAACCTCTACTTTGGCTAAAACAAATGAAAGGTGAAAATCCTAAATTGTTGAGGTGGTCCATATCCCTACAGGGAATGGACTATACAGTGGAACATAGACCTGGGAGTACCCACTCCAATGAAGATGGACTCTCCAGATATTTCCACTTAGACAATGAAGACCCATCAGGTAATGACTAGTCTTGTTGTCCTTCGTTTGGGGGGGGGTTGTGTAGGAAAGTACCATCTTGCCTGGCATGTTACCCCCATTTTTCACTGTATATATGTTGTTTTAGTTGTATGTGTCACTGGGACCCTGCCAGCCAGGGACCCAGTGCTCATAAGTGTGCCTGAAAGTGTTACCTGTGTTATGACTAACTGTCTCATTGAGGCTCTGCTATCCAGAACCTCAGTGGTTATGCTCTCTCATTTCTTTCCAAATTGTCACTAACAGGCTAGTGACCAATTTCACCAATTCACATTGGCATACTGGAACACCTTTATAATCCCCTAGTATATGGTACTGAGGTACCCAGGGTATTGGGGTTCCAGGAGATCCCTATGGGCTGCAGCATTTCTTTTGCCACCCATAGGGAGCTCTGACAATTCTTACACAGGCCTGCCACGGCAGCCTGAGTGAAATAACGTCCACGTTATTTCACAGCCATTTACCACTGCACTTAAGTAACTTATAAGTCACCTATATGTCTAACCTTTACCTGGTAAAGGTTAGGTGCAAAGTTACTTAGTGTGTGGGCACCCTGGCACTAGCCAAGGTGCTCCCACATAGTTCAGGGCAAATTCCCCGGACTTTGTGAGTGCGGGGACACCATTACACGCGTGCACTACACATAGGTCAATACCTATGTGTAGCTTCACAATAGTAACTCCGAATATGGCCATGTAACATGTCTAAGATCATGGAATTGCCCCCTCTATGCCATCCTGGCATTGTTGGCACAATCCCATGATCCCACGGGTCTGTAGCTCAGGCTCGGGTACTGCCAAACTGCCTTTTCAGGGGTTTCACTGCAGCTGCTGCTGCTGCCAACCCCTCAGACAGGTTTCTGCCCTCCTGGGGTCCTGCCAGGCTTGGCCCAGGATGGCAGAACAAAGGACTTCCTCTGAGAGAGGGTGTCACACCCTCTCCCATTGGAAAATGGTGTGAAGGCAGGGGAGGAGTAGCCTCCCCCAGCCTCTGGAAATGCTTTGTTGGGCACAGATGTGCCCAATTCTGCATAAGCCAGTATACACCGGTTCAGGGACCCCTCAGCCCTGCTCTGGCGCGAAACTGGACAAAGGAAAGGGGAGTGACCACTCCCCTGACCTGCACCTCTCCTGGGAGGTGTCCAGAGCTCCTCCAGTGTGCTCCAGACCTCTGCCATCTTGGAAACAGAGGTGCTGCTGGCACACTGGACTGCTCTGAGTGGCCAGGGCCAGCAGGTGACGTCAGAGACTCCTTCTGATAGGCTCCTTCAGGTGTTGCTAGCCTATCCTCTCTCCTAAGTAGCCAAACCCTCTTTTCTGGCTATTTAGGGTCTCTGCTTTGGGGATTTCCTTAGATAACGAATGCAAGAGCTCATCAGAGTTCCTCTGCATCTCTCTCTTCACCTTCTGCCAAGGAATCGACTGCTGACCGCGCTGGAAGCCTGCAAAACTGCAACAAAGTAGCAAAGACGACTACTGCAACTCTGTAACGCTGATCCTGCCACCTTCTCGACTGTTTTCCTGGTGGTGCATGCTGTGGGGGTAGTCTGCCTCCTCTCTGCACTAGAAGCTCCGAAGAAATCTCCCGTGGGTCGACGGAATCTTCCCCCTGCTACCTCAGGCACCAAAGAACTGCATCACTGGTCCCCTGGGTCTCCTCTCAGCACGACGAGCGAGGTCCCTTGAATCCAGCAACTGTGTGCAAGTGACTCCCACAGTCCAGTGACTCTTCAGTCCAAGTTTGGTGGAGGTAAGTCCTTGCCTCCCCACGCCAGACTGCATTGCTGGGAACCGCGACTTTTGCAGCTACTCCGGCCTCTGTGCACTTCCGGCGGAAATCCTTTGTGCACAGCCAAGCCTGGGTCCACTGCACTCTAACCTGCATTGCACGACTTTCTAAGTGGACCTCCGGCGATGTGGGACTCCTTTGTGCAACTTCAGGTGAGCACCGTTTCACTCCTCTTTGTAGTGCCTGTTCCGGCACTTCTCTGGGTGCTGCCTGCTTCTGAGAGGGCTCCTTTTCTTGCTCGACACTCCTTCTGTCCCCAGACACAATTGGCGACATCCTGGTCCCTCCTGGGCCACAGCAGCATCCAAAAACCCTAACCACACGATTTGCAGCTAGCAAGGCTTGTTGGCGGTCTTTCGGCGGGAAAATACTTCTGCACAACTCTCCACAGCGTGTGAAATCCATCCTCCAAAGGGGAAGTCTCTAGCACTTGTCGTTCCTGCAGAATCCTCAGCTTCTACTGTCCAGTAGCAGCTTCTTTGCACCCACAGCTGGCATTTCCTGGGCATCTGCCCAGCTCCGACTTGCTTGTGACTTTTGGACTTTGTCCCCTTGTTCCACAGATACCCTCGACTGGAAATCCATCGTTGTTGCATTGCTGGTTTGTGTCTTTCCTGCAGAATTCCCCTATCACGACTTCTTTGTCCTTTGGGGAACTTTAGTGCACTTTGCACTCACTTTTCAGGGTCTTGGGGTGGGCTATTTTTCTAACCCTTACTATTTTCTAATAGTCCCAGCGACCCTCTACAAGGTCACATAGGTTTGGGGTCCATTCGTGGTTCGCATTCCACTTTTGGAGTATATGGTTTGTGTTGCCCCTATCCCTATGTGTCCCCATTGCATCCTTTTGTAACTATACATTGTTTGCACAGTTTTCTAAGACTATACTGCATATTTTTGGTATTGTGTACATATATCTTGTGTATATTTGCTATCCTCATACTGAGGGTACTCACTGAGATACTTTGGCATATTGTCATAAAAATAAAGTACCTTTATTTTTAGTATATCTGTGTATTGTGTTTTCTTATAATATTGTGCAAGTGACACTAGTGGTACTGTAGAAGCTTCACTCGTCTCCTAGTTCAGCCTAAGCTGCTCTGCTAAGCTACCATTATCTATCAGCCTAAGCTGCTAGACACCCTATACACTAATAAGGGATACCTGGGCCTGGTGCAAGGTGTAAGTACCCCTTGGTACTCACTACAAGCCAGTCCAGCCTCCTACAACAGGCCAACGATTCTACAGTGAATGCTTCTATATATTTCACATCCAATTTTGTACTTTTGAAGACGTTAAACAAAATTTTGGGATTAAGTAAGCTGCAGGAAGTACATTATATTTAACCTTTTGTTCTCAAGCTTCTCACCAAACATGTGTGCATTAAATACATTAAATTTAACTCATCCACAACCATTTTTACCTGCAAATGGTGAACCCACTATGCCTTGAAACAAATGGAAAGAATACTTTTGCAATTATATTGACACTTTTGAAGAAGAAGATTTCTCTCCTGAGAAATAGAAGAAGGTATTACTATATTGCTTAGGTCCAGGAGGGCTTAAGACGTACAACCAAGTAGAAAAGAAACCACGAGAGGGTGGAGATGTATTTATGCATGCCTTAGAAGACCTTGATTCACATTTTTCACCTATCGTGTGTGTTGCTGTGGATAGGTACAAGTTTTTCCAGAGAAAGCAGGGTAAATCTGAAAGCGTTGATGACTATGTGGCAGCACTTCGTAATCTAGCATTAACATGTCGTTTTGGATCTCTGCATGAAGAACTAATTTGTGACCAAATCATTATGCATGCAAGCAATCCAAATATTCAGGATAAATTGTGGGTCAACGGTGAAGCACCCTTAAAGGAGGTAATAGCTCTGGTAAAGAAAGCGGAACTCACAGGAAGATGTGCCAAAGCAGTTATGGATGAAAAACAGGAAGTAAAAGAAGTTAGCAAAATTTCAAGTACAAAATACAGGAAAGTGGAAGAAGATAAGAAAGGTCTACAAGAAGACACGAACACCAGACGTAAAATTGTTGGAGATTTTAAAACTATAAATGTGGGTCAAAAAAGGTGTTACAGGTGTGGGAGCACTGACCATTTAGCATTCTTTAAGAAATGTCCTGCAAGAAATCAAAAGTGTTCCCATTGTAATGTGGTAGGTCACTATGCAAAGGTTTGCAGAAGGAAAAACAGCAACAACAAAATAAACGTTAAATGTATTAGGGAGGACAGTGACTCCGATTCTGATGATTATGAGAACACCAATGTACACCATGTTTTTTGCATTGAATATGACATCTTAGATGTAGAGCAAGTTAAGAGGAGGAAACCTATGTGTGAATTGAATATTGGAGGGGTGATGATTAATGTAATTGCAGATTCTGGATCACCCTTTACCATAGTGAATGAGGATGTGTGGAAAAACAAAATTGCGAAAGAATTAGGCACACATCTTAACAAATCTGATGTAGTAGCCAAGAGTTATACAGGGAACAGAATTGAATTTTTGGGTTTACGTGAACTAGAATTTCAATTCAAGGATAGAAAGGCCAAGTGCAAATTGTACGTATCTAAAAAGGGACCGTCAGTCTTAGGTTGGGCTGACCAGGGTGAACTAGGAATAATATTAGATCCTAACAACCATGAACCAGTGTTGTCGGTTCAGAGTAATATCAATATAAAGAAAGAAGAATGGTTTGAGGCATATCCGGAAGTATTTTCTGGGAAGATAGGGAGGCTTAATGATTTTGTACACAAAATAGAATTAAAATCTTCAGCGATTCCGTGTGTTCATAAAGTCAGGCACATACCTTTGTCCATTAAAGAGGAGGTTCGCCAAGAATTGGCGAAACTGGAGGAGGATGGCATTATTGAGCAAGTTGAATCAGTTGAATGGGTGTCTCCGTTAGTGGTAGTTAGGCGAGCCAATGGAAAGGTAAGATTGTGTGTGGCCCTTAGAGAATTAAATAAAAACATTCTAGTTGATCAGTATCCATTACCCCGTATTAATGAAATGTTTGCTGCAACAAAAGATGTGGGCTGGTTTTCAACTATTGATTTAAAATCCACCTATCATCAGGTGCCCTTACACCAGGATAGTAAAAAAATACACAACTTTTATAACACCTTTTGGATGTTAGCGATTTACTGGGGTACCTTTTGGTTTGGCATCAGCTGCTGCGATGTTCCAGAGGATTATGAGTAACCTCTTTAGTGGAATTGATGAAGTGATGTTTTTTCAAGATGATATCCTGATTATGGGGAAAAATAAGGAGGAGCATGACAACAAGTTGAAACTAGTTTTGGAAACTATTAAGGAAAAGGGGTTAACAACAGAATATAGTAAGTGCAAATTAGCAAAAAATGAATTGGAATACTTGGGTCATAGTATCAGCAAACATGTCATTAAACCTAAACAAGCTCTGGCGGAAGCCATCAAAGATGCTCCATGTCCAACTGGGAAAGATGATGTAAGAGCTTTTCTGGGCTTAATCGAATTTTATTCTAAGTTCATTATGAACTTTTTTTTAAAAACGTACCATATATGACAACTACTTAAAAACAAAGCAAAATTTATTTGGTCAAAAGATTGTCAAAATGCATTTCAAAATTTGAAAAAGGATATTTGTAATGCACCGTTTCTAAAAGGGTTTGATCCAAAATGCAAGACCATTGTTACAACTGATGCAAGCAATAAAGGGTTGGGTGCGGTATTTACCCAGTGTGACGATGGGAACAAAGAATGGGTTGTTGCCTTTGCATCACGCTAGCTGACTCCAGCTGAAGAAAAATATTCGGTTATAGAACGGGAAACTCTGGCTTGTGTTTGGGCGTTGAATCATTTTCGACAATTTGTGTGGGGACTCCATGTATTGTTAAGATCGGATCATAAACCTTTGACAAAAGTGTTAACAACTGCAGGCTTGCTAAATGCCTCCCCAAGATTGAGCAGAATGTCAGTAAAATTGTTAGACTTTACTTATGATGTTCAGTATTGGCCGGGGGTCAAAAACAGAGTAGCAGATTTCTTAAGTAGAATGTCATTACCTGTAAGCGATACAGATGAAGTGTTGGATGATGAAAGCTACGTGGCTGGATTATTTGATGATGGAATGGAAGGCATTGACATTACGGAATGGAAAAAGGGCTGGAATAAGGATGAACAATTAAAAGAAATAGCATATTACATAAACAAGGGTTGGCCTAACAAAAAAGAACTAGGGGCAGATGAAAAAACATTCTGGGAGATAAGAAATGAACTTAGTTTAGAGAATTACATAATGTTCAGATGTGGGAGAGCAGTACCTCCAGTATCTCTTAGGAGGAAAATACTAGATTTATGTCATGAAGGGCATCTTGGAATATCAAAAACTAAACAAAGAGTCAAAAACATGTATTGGTGGCCGGGTATTGATACACAAATTGAAAGGAAAATACGAGACTGTATGGAGTGTAATAGGTCTGATAAATGCCAGAAAACATTTAAACCACCTCTATCACCCATTATATGCCCTGAGATGTCCTGGGAGAAAATTGGTTTGGATGTAGTGGGTCCGGTGGAATGTAATGAGGGTGAATATAAATACATTCTGGTTGCAGTAGACCATTTTTCAAAATGGCCAGAGATTGAAATTGTGCATAAGGCAGAATGTGTAAGGATCATTACATTTTTAGATGGAATTTTTATGAGAGAAGGTCTACCTAAGATATTAACTACTGAAAATGGACCTCAATTTATTGCTGAGAAATTCAAGGCATTTTTTAAAAGGAACGGTATCGTTCATAAAACAACCTCTTTGTACCATCCAGAGGGAAATGGTTTAGTGGAACGCTTCAACAGGGTTATCAAAGGTAGCATCCAATTGGCTAAAAGCAATGGTTTGAACTGGGAAAGTGAATTGTATAAGTTAATTGTATAAAAGATCTTGGTTGGTTATCTTCAGTAAAAAAGGTTGAGTGGTCACCAGAGATAGTGAGAAAGAAAATTAATTTGGCCCAGCAAGCATATAAGGAATGTTATTTCAAGAAAATCAGAACCAGATAATCTAATGTGAAATGCAGAGATTGGGTTAGAGTTAGGAAAGAAAGGAAAGTTCGGAAAGGAGAAAGTAGATTTTCTGAGCCTCTCAGAGTGTGGGAAGTGTTCCGTAACTCAGTTAAGTTAAGCGATGGGAAAGTGTGGCATTTCTGCAGAATCGCAAAGTGTAGGAATGACATACAAGCTGAGAGAGAGACAGTCAAGAATTATGATTGGTTAGAAACTGATGTTGAAGTGGATAAGGAAGTGCCTAATTCAGATGCACAAATTGATAAGAGGGATCAGACTTCATTTCAGGACGATGAAACTTCTGGTGCTCAAAACTTGCAGAATAGTACAAACAAGAACAGCAAAACCAATACTGGAAGATTTGGTAGAATCATTTCCAAACCAAACAAATTTGATGATTTTGTATGTGTTCATACTACTTAACACCACACAAGTTAGATGAGTTGTCAGTCTGAAGAGTTAGTAGTCATTCATCCATTGTGTTGTGTTTATAAAAATGTATTTGTGTGTTAGTTCATGTATGTAATAAGATATCAGTTATTAAGTGTATGTTTATTTCAATTTAATGTAAAAGAGGAAGATGTGTTGTAATGTGATTCACATTCACGTTGTTCACGAGCCAGCACGTCTCTTGGATTCCACAGCGCATGA
The DNA here is from genome assembly GCF_031143425.1 of Pleurodeles waltl. Taxonomy (NCBI): domain Eukaryota; kingdom Metazoa; phylum Chordata; class Amphibia; order Caudata; family Salamandridae; genus Pleurodeles; species Pleurodeles waltl. The sequence goes on along the minus strand of NC_090444.1, from coordinate 1,837,280,053 downwards.
GGAAACATAGAATTTGACAGTTAAGGAGAAGATGCAGAGTGGATCCAGAGGTATTACATGTCTGGAGCTGTAAATAAAGAACCTAAATTAAGCTGTCCTGACTCGATTACTACAGGCTGGATGTCCCAGTACACGGCCCGCACCAGCTCAGCCATATCCTTGTGGCTGTTGACATCCCGCAGCTAGCACAGCCTGGCCACAGGTAAGCTCCAGGGGGAAGACCCACAACTTGTTCACCATGCTCTTTTCCTGGTGCCGCACCAGCCTGCGCCAATGTTAAACAAAACCTGGCTGTCACCTCACCTCCCACTCTAGCTCTGCAGTGCACTTCGGTTATGCCCACCTCTCCAACAACAGGAAGCTGTGGGCTGCCTTCTCCAGTTCAACAGGATCTGAGACGAGCCACGCAACGGATGGTGGAGTTCTTGCCAAACTCCTCACTCTAAGTGGAGTGCGCAGTGGGCAAAGCTCCAACTCCACTGACGGAGTGGACTTTACTGGGCACCCCTAGTAAGAAACCATTCCTTCTCTCTCAGGGGATCTCCATTGATATTCATAAGCTTTGAAGAGAGTAGCAAGCACATTCCCCCAAAGAGCAGTGAAAAGGACAGAAAACATGATCAACTGACCAGATTAAGTAAATACATTTCTCAGAGAGGCCTGTCCTACTTGAGCATCTGTTCTAGTGTCTTAATCCAAACAGTAGTGTATGGTAATAGTGTAAACAGATCTCCATTTAGCCGCTTTACAGATCTCAGCATTGGAATATTTCTCATTAAAGCAGCTATAGCTGCTTTCACTGTAGTGGAGTGAGCTTTAGGTCTACTGGACAGAACCTTATGTGCCATTTGATAGCACAATAGAATGCAAAACACTATCCATTGGGATTTCGACTATTTGGGCATGGCTCACCCTGTACAGACAGGCCACGTGTTTACAAACAATTGGTCCGACTTGCAGATATTGTAGGAGGCTGGGGTTGTTTGTAATGGGTACCTATGATACTTACACCTTATACCAAGTCCAGTTATCCCTTATTAGTGAAATGTAGGCAGTGTCTAGAAGCCAGGCTCTCTAGAGGTAGCTGTAGCTAAGCAGCCAAGGCTTATCTAGGAGGCATGCAAAGCTCATGCAATACCACTGTAGTCAAACAGTACTCACACACATGAAAGAAAATACTCAGTGTTACAAAAATAAAGGTACTTTATTTTAGTGACACAAATGCCAAAAATACCATAGTGACTATACTCCCTTAAGAGGTAAGTAATATACAAATTATATACACTAGTATGCAGAAATAGACATAAAAACAGTTGGAGAACAATGCAATTAGTCAAAATCACAATAGTTAGAAATAGGCCCGGAGAAACACAATCCATACAGTATACTAAGAAAGTGGAATGGGAATGTCGGTTTCCCACCTAGGCAAGTGTAGTGTTTAGAGGGGCGCTGGGAGTATTGGAAAACACCAAAGGTAAGTAATAGAACCCCCCCCCCAGAGCCCAGGAAAGCAGAAGTAAATCACAGTAACTTAAATAGAACACAAAAGAACACGAGCAAGAAGATCATTCAAGATCCAGAAGAGACTGCAAGACACTAACAGTGGATTCCTGGACCTGAAGACCTGTGGAAGAAGAAGACCAAGTCCAAGAAGCACAGAAGAGTTCAGGGACAACAGGAGCTCCTGCTAACCTGGATGAAGGTGCAAATGAAGAACCACCGGTGAAGAGCAACAGTCAGTACTGCACCCAAGAAGACGAATGCGGGTTCCTGGTTGGTGCCAGATAGAAGATTGCAGTCTGGTTTGCGTCACAGGATTCCGCCAACAAGCATTGGCACACGCAAAGCTCACGGTTAGCGGAAAATGGCGCTGCCCGGGAACAGGAGGGACCTGGTGGACTCTACCCAAAAGGGGGAGTCAGAGGGGGCTCTCAGCAACTCAGAGAGTCCACAGAAGACCAGGCAACCAGATAGGAGTCCCACAGCACAGGGACAAAGGAGGTGCAAAAGGAGGCCCATGCAGCACTACAAGAGAGGATCACGCGCCGCCGGAGAACCATTCAGGAAGATGTGCGTCACAGGCAGTGTCTAGAAGCCAGGTTCTCTAGAGGTAGCTGTAGCTGAGCACCCAAGGCTTATCTAGGAGACATGCAAAGCTCATGCAATACCACTGTAGTCACACAGTAATCACACACATGAAAGAAAATACACAGTGTTACAAAAATAAATGTACTTTATTTTAGTGACACAAATGCCTACAATACCATAGAGACTATACTCCCTTAGGAGGTAAGTAATATACAAATTATATACACTAGTATGCAGAAATAGGCATAAAAACAGTTAGAGAACAGTGCAATTAGTGAAAATCACAATAGTTAGAAATGGGCATAGGGGGAACACAAACCATATACTAAGAAAGTGTAATGCAAATTTCGGTTTCCCACTTAAGCAAGTGTAGTGTGTAGAGGGGCACTGGGAGTGTAAGAAAACACCAAAGGTAAGTAATAGAACCCCCCCCCCCTTCCCCCAGGGCCCAGGAAAACAGGAGTAAATCACAGTAACTTTCCTGAAACACTCAAGAAGTTGTGATAGAAGATTATATAAGAACCAGAAGAGACTGCAACAGAGTCCTGGACCTGAAGACCTGTGAAAGAAAGGGACCAAGTCCAGGAAGAACTGAAGAGTCCAGGGAGAACAGGAGCCCCTGCTAACCCGGATGAAGGTGCAAAAGAAGAACCACCGGTGAGAAGACAAAGTCAGTTATGCACACAAGAAGACAGATGTGGGTTCCTGGTTGGTGGAGAAGATGTCCCACGCGGGATGGATGATTGCAGTCTGGTTTGCATCGCTGGATTCCACCAACAAGCCTTGGCACATGTAAAACTCACACTTAGCAGAAAATGGCACTGCCCGGGACAAGGAGGGACCTGGTGGCCTCTACCCAGGAGGGGGAGGGAGAGGGGGCTCTCAGCAACGCAGAGAGCCCTCAGAAGACCAGGCAGCGCGCACAGGAGTCCCACAGCATGGGGACAAAGAAGGCGCAAATGGAGGTCCATGCAGCACAACATCAAGGATCCCACGCCACTGGAGAACAACTCAGGAAGCTGTGCATTGCAGGATGGAGTGCTAGGGGCCTAAGCTGTGCTGTGCACAAAGAACTTCTTGGAAGGTGGTACACAAGCCCTGGCAACTGCAAGTCACGCAGTGCTGGGTTTGTACTGTTTTGTGTGGGGATGCAAGCTCTTACCTCCACCAAAGTTGGACAGCTGGACCTTGGGACTGTCTGGGTCACTTTAGTCCACCACCCCTGTGGCTGGATCCACACTCATCATCTGGACAGGGGACCCATGCCACTGCATGGTCGTCACTGCAGAGAGGTGCATGCTGCAGCAGGTAAGTGACTACGTCACTCCAGGGGAGATTCCTTCGGTTCTTCTGGTGCATGCTGAAGACAGGCAGTCCTCGGAGGATGCACAACCTGGAAACAGTTGAAGTTGTTGGCAGGACTGAAGATACAACGTTGCAGAAGTCGGTTTGGCTTCTTTGTTACAGTTTGTAGAGTTCCTGGAGGGTTCAGATGTGGTTCCGTCAGTAGAAGATGAAGTACTGCCACTGGCCACTCAGAAGCTCACAGAGTGCCACACCACCTTGGAATCCAAGATGGCAGAACCCAGGGACAATCTGGAGGAGCTCTGGGCACCACCCCTGGGGTGGTGATGGGCAGGGGTGTGTCACTCCCCTTTCCTTTGGCCAGTTTCACGCCAGAGGAGGTGTAGACTGGATTATGAAAGGAGGGCACCATCTGTGCCCTTCAAAGCATTTCCAGAGGCTCTGGGAGGCTACCCCTCCCATGCCTGTAAAACCTTCTTCCAAAGAGAGAGGGTGTAATACCCCTCTCACAAAGGAAATCCTTTGTTTTGCCTTCCTGGGCTTGAGCTCCTCAAGCAACAGCAGAGCAGAAACCTGCCTGTGAGGTGGCAGTAGCTGAGGCTGCATAGAAAACCTCTGAAGGCTGGTATGGCAGTACTGGGGGTCCACTGTAGAGCCCCTAGAGTATTTAGAATTCGAAAACCAATATTGGAATCAGTATTGGGGTACAATTCCCAGTTGTTAGCCCTCTTACATGGCCATATTCGGAGCTACTCTTGTGAAGCTAGACATAGGTATTGACCTATGTCCAGTGCACGCGTGAAATGTCGTCCCCGCACTCACGAAGTCTGGGAAAATGGTCCTGGACAACGTGGGGGCACCTCTGCTAGTGCAGGGGTTCCCTCACACTCATGTACTTTGCACCCAGCCTTCAGGGTTGCAAGGCCTGACACATAGGTGACTTATAAGTGATATGGTGCAGTGAAAATGGCTGTGAAAGGGTGCATGCACCCTTTCATGCAGGCTGCAATGGCAGTCCTGCAGAAGCCTTTGCCCGGGCACCCTATGGGTGGCAAAAGTAATGCTGCAGCCCAAAGTGATCCACTGGAACCCCCAATAACCTGGGTACCTAGGTACCATATACTAGGGACTTATAAAGTGGTACCAGTATGCCAATTGGGTATGAAATACTGGGTTACCAGTATGTAGTTACAAATTTGAGAGGAGAGAGAACATAAGCACTGGGGTCCTGGTTAGCAGGACTCCAGTGATACAGTCAAACACACTGACATCAGGTAGAATTTGGGGGGTAACATGCCAAAAAGAGGGTACTTGCCTACATTTGAGAACAGAAAAAAATCATTTTAGGACATACAAATGCTATTTTGTGGTTTGATAATCTATTATCGAGTCACAAAACAGGTTTGCAAGTCGTTATTAGGGAGGGGAGTGTCAAGAATGTCCCTGTTTAATAGCAAGTCAGAGGAGGATGTAAGAATGGCTTGAAACCGGGAATGCGGTCGCAAAACATTCACAGTTACCACCAACTTCAAGTTGGTGGTTACCGATTCGTAAAGGGGGAGGGGTCCCCAAGGGACTCCTTCCCTTTTGCTATTAGGGGTGCAAACATTTTTTTTAGGAGGGGGCAGTGGTCCTACGAACTACTGCCTACTCTTAAAATTTTAAATAAATCTTTTCCGTTTTCTTCTTGTAATGCATCCCAGTTTCCTTTAAGGAAAATGGGTTGCATTACAAAAAAAGGCTTCATTTAAAAAGCAATCACAGACATGGTGGTCTGCTGAACCCAGCAGGTCACCATCCCTGTGATTGTAGCCATTCACAGTGGGTCCCAAATTGCGACCTGTCTCATGAATATTGATGAGGCAGGTCCACTTGCAACCCACTGCGAACCGCTAACAGTGTTAAACTCACTTGTACATCACATTTTGCGATTTCCTAATAGCAAATAGCTAAAATTTGCTATTAGGAAATTGCAAACCCGCGATTTAGTTCACGTGGCCCTATATTCAGCTCCCAGGGAGGAGATGTACGCCGTATGGGAGAAAAAACCTTTTTCAACCCCTCTAAAAAATCCTTGATAAAAGGTTTATGAAGGAAATTACCTATAGGCAGTAATTCCAGCTCAATTAACGTTTATAGAAGAGAATCGTAATCCTGATTTGGCCAGGTTCTCGCACTTCTCTAGTTAGGCCTCCCAAAGCCCTTGGCACTATATCGTAATTTTTCCTTTTTTCCCCGTCAACCGCTTCCCGCCACCTGCCTCCCCAGCACCCCTCCAGGACCTACTTAATGGAGGCTACAGCATGGCCGCATTGTGCAAGCCATCACCAGCTCCCCTCGCTACAGCCAGTGCTGCTTCTTCCTGCACTGCTGCTAAGACTGTTCCTGCCCAGTGAAAGTCAGCCCCGACAGCCTCCATTCAGTGAGTTCTGCTCATTCTTTACCGCATTTCTCTAGTTAAGACTCCTACAGCCCTTGGCACTACAGAACCACTTTGCCTCCTGTTTTTTCCCACCACCCGCTGCTTGCCTCCCCAGCACCCCTCCCAGGACCTACTTAATAGAGGGTGCAGCACAGATGGATAACGGCCACGTGCAGTGGGTGCACCGCTGGCGTACCAAAGGCAAGCCCGTCTGCGCTCGTCCGTGCCTGAAAGCACACAGCATCAGGAAGCCTAGCCCTCCCGCCACCCACAACGCTGAGCAGCTCCTGGCCATGGACCCCTGCCACAGATACAAGATCTGCTGCACTGCCTCCCCACAATCTACAAAAGGACACTTCACCTTCCTCCACTGCCACTTCTCCTGGGCTGCCATCTCATACTGGATCCCGCGCTACTTCTGCCAAGAAGACTATGAACACCCCAGAACCACTCCACGGCATCCTGCTCAACACTTGATCTCTCTGCAAACATGCCACGGAAATCAGGGACATCATCATCATCTCCCCCTGACGTCGCCTCCATTGCGAAAACTTGGCTCAGCCCCTCCTCGAACCCCGACATTGCAACAACTGATGGCTACAAAATGATACACTGAGACCGTAACAACAGACACGGTGGTGGCATCGCCATCATCTTCAAGGAAACCATCAGATGCACTGCTACCAATAGTGACCCCACACCACTCACGGAACACATCAACTTCCAACTACAAACGGACATCGAGAGCATAATAAGAGGCACAATAAGAGGCACCCATCGTATAAAGACCCCCTGGATCCCAACCGGCTTTCTGCATTGCCATCTCTGACCTCATCGCCCCCGCAGCCATCGACTCCTACCACTGCATCCTACTCAGCGACCTCAATTTACACGTCAACCTGGAAAACCCTGCTTGAAAACCTAAAGATCAGATTCACCCAACCGGTCACTGAACCCACTCACAAAGCCGGATACACACTCAACCCGATTTTTACCTCCAGCAACAGAATAAAATTCAGCCATGTCACAGAACTCACCTGGACCGACCACTCCATCATCCACTTCACCATCTCCGACACCCAGCACACCCCCACCAAGCATCACAACTCTTCCCACCGCAGTTCGGGCAAGGTAACTGAGACACAGTGGACTCAGGCCCTCAGCAACACCCAACCTGAAGCTTCACCAGACCTTGATCAGTCCCTCTAGAACTTCACTGCATGGATCACCATATGCACCAACAGTCACCCCGATGAAACCAGCACAAACCAACAAAACAAGCCAGCTGGTACACTCCAGAGCTCAGAACCACCAAGCGCAACTGCTACCGACTTGAGAAATAATGACGCGCCACAAGGAACACCTCCAAAAGAGCAACCCACAAAGCAGCCCTCAGCAACTACCACCTGCGCATCAAGGAAGGCAAGAAAACAGCCATCACAGCCCGCATTGACACAGCAGGCAGACACAGAAAAATAATTTCACAATTGTCAAGGAATTCTTCAAATCAGCAGCCACAGAGAACACAATCCACCCCTCCCAAGAACTCTGCGACTCCCTCTTGGACTAATTCTATAGCAAGATGGTCACCATCCACAACTTTCGACCCCCAACCCACCGCTCCCAACCTTTACAGCCTCGACCAACCTGTGCGCGCCAGCTGAATTATCACCACCTGAGCTCTGCTCACCACTTAGACCACCACAGCCATCATGATCTCCATCCACTCCGGGGCACCCACCGACCCCTGCCCACATCATGTTTCAACCTCATATCTAACAAAATAAGTATGGAACTCACCAGCATCATCAACACCTCCATCACCACAGCAGCCTTCCTAGACAGCTGGAAACAGGCAGACGTCAGACCCCTCCTAAAAGATCCTCCCCAACCCCAGCAAACTCAAAAATTATCGATCAATCTCCTTGCTGCCCTACCCTCCCAAAGTACTTGAGAAACACAAGAGGATGATGGATGGAGTGATGACATTTTTCAAACACTTGCCCTCACTCACAGGTCTTGGTTAGATCCATCAGTCTTTTTCTCACCATGCCACCCCAGTTTGGACCCAACCGTATGCAAATCAGTCTTGACACTGCTCCCCATTGGAACAGTCCAGCCCGAACTGCCAGGCCAGGTCCTCCCTGGACCAGAAAAAAAGCATCCTGGGACCGGTTTCGGGATATCACCCCTCATCAGCCAGGCTAGCTTGAATCCAGTGGTATAGTGAGCAAAGGACCCACATTTGGGCATATTCTTGCCTCTTAGGGCGACTTTAGCAACACAAAAGGATGATGGACAGAGTGATGAAACCTTTCAAACACTCATCCCCAGTTACAGATCTGGGTTAAATCCATTGTTCTTTTGCTCACTGTAGGAAAGTACCATCTTGCCTGGCATGTTACCCCCATTTTTCACTGTATATATGTTGTTTTAGTTGTATGTGTCACTGGGACCCTGGTAACCCAGGGCCCCAGTGCTCATAAGTGTGCCTGAATGTGTTACCTGTGTAGTGACTAACTGTCTCACTGAGGCTCTGCTAATCAGAACCTCAGTGGTTATGCTCTCTCATTTCTTTCCAAATTGTCACTAACAGGCTAGTGACCATTTTTACCAATTTACATTGGCTTACTGGAACACCCTTATAATTCCCTAGTATATGGTACTGAGGTACCCAGGGTATTGGGGTTCCAGGAGATCCCTATGGGCTGCAGCATTTCTTTTGCCACCCATAGGGAGCTCTGACAATTCTTACACAGGCCTGCCACTGCAGCCTGAGTGAAATAACGTCCACGTTATTTCACAGCCATTTTACACTGCACTTAAGTAACTTATAAGTCACCTATATGTCTAACCTTTACCTGGTAAAGGTTAGGTGCAAAGTTACTTAGTGTGAGGGCACCCTGGCACTAGCCAATGTGCCCCCACATTGTTCAGAGCCAATTCCCTGAACTTTGTGAGTGCGGGGACACCACTACACGCGTGCACTACATATAGGTCACTACCTATATGTAGCTTCACAATGGTAACTCCGAATATGGCCATGTAACATGTCTATGATCATGGAATTGCCCCCTCTATGCCATCCTGGCATAGTTGGCACAATCCCATGATCCCAGTGGTCTGTAGCACAGACCCGGGTACTGCCAAACTGCCCTTCCTGGGGTTTCACTGCAGCTGCTGCTGCTGCCAACCCCTCAGACAGGCATCTGCCCTCCTGGGGTCCAGCCAGGCCTGGCCCAGGATGGCAGAACAAAGAACTTCCTCTGAGAGAGGGTGTGACACCCTCTCCCTTTGGAAAATGGTGTCAAGGCAGGGGAGGAGTAGCCTCCCCCAGCCTCTGGAAATGCTTTCTTGGGGACAGATGTGCCCAATTCTGCATAAGCCAGTCTACACCGGTTAAGGGGACCCCTTAGCCCTGCTCTGGCGCGAAACTGGACAAAGGAAAGGGGAGTGACCACTCCCCTGACCTGCACCTCCCCTGGGAGGTGTCCAGAGCTCCTCCAGTGTGCTCCAGACCTCTGCCATCTTGGAAACAGAGGTGCTGCTGGCACACTGGACTTCTCTGAGTGGCCAGTGCCACCAGGTGACGTCAGAGACTCCTTGTGATAGGCTCCTTCAGGTGTTGCTAGCCTATCCTCTCTCCTAGGTAGCCAAACCCTCTTTTCTGGCTATTTAGGGTCTCTGTCTCTGGGGAAACTTTAGATAACGAATGCAAGAGCTCATCCGAGTTCCTCTGCATCTCTCTCTTCACCTTCTGCCAAGGAATCGATTGCTGACCGCGCTGGAAGCCTGCAAACCTGCAACATAGTAGCAAAGACGACTACTGCAACTCTGTAACGCTGATCCTGCCGCCTTCTCGACTGTTTTCCTGCTTGTGCATGCTGTGGGGGTAGTCTGCCTCCTCTCTGCACCAGAAGCTCCGAAGAAATCTCCCGTGGGTCGACGGAATCTTCCCCCTGCAACCGCAGGCACCAAAAAGCTGCATTACCGGTCCCTTGGGTCTCCTCTAAGCACGACGAGCGAGGTCCCTCGAATCCAGCAACTCTGTCCAAGTGACCCCCACAGTCCAGTGACTCTTCAGTCCAAGTTTGGTGGAGGTAAGTCCTTGCCTCACCTCGCTGGGCTGCATTGCTGGGAACTGCGACTTTTGCAGCTACTCCGGCCCCTGGCCCTCCGGCGGAAATCCTTTGTGCACAGCCAAGCCTGGGTCCACGGCACTCTAACCTGCATTGCACGACTTTCTAAGTTGGTCTCCGGCGACGTGGGACTCCTTTGTGCGACTTCGGGTGAGCACCGTTTCACGCATCCACGTAGTGCCTGTTTCGGGCACTTCTCAAGGGTGCTACCTGCGGCTGAGAGGGCTCCTTGTCTTGCGCGACGTTCCCTCTCTCTCCTGGTCCAATTTGCGACCTCCTGGTCCCTCCAGGGCCACAGCAGTGTCCAAAAACGCTAACCGCACGATTTGCAGCTAGCAAGGCTTATTGGCATTCTTTCGGCGGGAAAACACTTCTGCACGACTCTCCACGGCGAGAGGGATCCGTCCACCAAAGGGGAAGTCTGTAGCCCTTTTTGTTCCTGCAGAAACCTCAGCGTCTTCTGTCCAGTAGAAGCTTCTTTGCATCCACAGCTGGCATTTCCTGGGCATATGCCCATCTCCGACTTGCTTGTGACTTTTGGACTTGGTCCCCTTGTTCCACAGGTACCCTGGATTGGAAATTCACAGTTGTTCCATTGTTGGTTTGTGTCTTTCCTGCATTATTCCTCTAACACAACTTCTTTGTCCTTAGGGGAACTTTGGTGCACTTTGCACTCACTTTTCAGGGTCTTGGGGAGGGTTATTTTTCTAACTCTCACTATTTTCTAATAGTCCCAGCGACCCTCTACAAGGTCACATAGGTTTGGGGTCCATTCGTGGTTCGCATTCCACTTTTGGAGTATATGGTTTGTGTTGCCCCTATCCCTATGTTTCCCCATTGCATCCTATTGTAACTATACATTGTTTGCACTGTTTTCTAAGACTATACTGCATATTTTTGCTATTGTGTATATATATCTTGTGTATATTTCCTATCCTCTCACTGAGGGTACACTCTAAGATACTTTGGCATATTGTCTTAAAAATAAAGTACCTTTATTTTTAGTATAACTGTGTATTGTGTTTTCTTATGATATTGTGCATATGACACTAAGTGGTACTGTAGTAGCTTCACACTCCTAGTTCAGCCTAAGCTGCTCTGCTAAGCTACCATTATCTATCAGCCTAAGCTGCTAGACGCCCTATACACTAATAAGGGATAACTGGGCCTGGTGCAAGGTGCAAGTACCCCTTGGTACTCACTACAAGCCAGTCCAGCCTCCTACATTGGTTGTGCAGCGGTGGGATAAGTGCTTTGAGACTACTTATCACTCTTGTCATTGTACTTTTCATAAGAGAAAAATATACAAAACAAGGTCAGTGTATATACACATAGCCAAAAAGTTTGGCATTTCCTCTTTTCACTCTTTTCTAAGTGCTGAAAAGTACTTCTAAACTTTCAAAAAGTTCTTAAAAGTTTAAAAAGTTTTTTTCTGTCTTTCTAAAAAGTTCTGAAAACTTTTTTCTCTTTTACTATCACTTTTAACTCTCTCTAAAAATGTCAAGCACAGGCCAAAATGTTGATCTATCCAAACTTGCATATGATCACCTTAGCTGGAAAGGAGCAAGGAGTCTCTGCATAAAGAGAGGTTTGAGTGTAGGGAAGAATCCTTCCTTAGAACTGTTAATTAACATGCTTAGAGAACAGGTTAAGGCTAAAAGTGCCCCATCTGTTGAAAAAGTAGCTAATGGTTCTCAATCTGATCCAGGGACTCCCCCAGGAAAAGATTCTGGAAAGAAACTCCCTAGCCTGCCCATTACTAGACAGTCTAGCATAGTTGGTAATGATGATGAGCCACACCATACAAATAGTGTTGTCTCACATCATAGCAAAAGCATTTATTCTCACCATACTGGTAGTGATGTTTCTGTTAGCCAAGCTGTTAGGGTGACTTCTGTAAGGGACAGGTCTCCTTCTGTTCAATCCCATCATACCTCTGTATCTAGGAATGTCCCTCCCACCAACCCTGATGACAGAATGTTAGAGAGGGAACTCAATAAGTTGAGGGTGGAACAAACCAGACTGAAGCTTAAAAAGCAACAGCTGGATTTGGATAGACAGTCTTTTGAACTAGAGAAGGAAAGACAAAAGTTGGGTTTAGAAACCCATGGTGGCAGCAGCAGTATTCCCCATAGTCATCCTGCAAAAGAGCATGATTCCAGGAATCTGCACAAGATAGTTCCCCCTTATAAGGAGGGGGATGACATTAACAAGTGGTTTGCTGCACTTGAGAGGGCCTGTGTTGTACAGGATGTCCCTCAAAGGCAGTGGGCTGCTATCCTATGGCTATCATTTAGTGGAAAAGGTAGGGATAGGCTCCTTACTGTGAAAGAAAATGATGCTAATAATTTCCAAGTTCTTAAGAATGCACTCCTGGATGGTTATGGCTTAACCACTGAACAATACAGGATAAAGTTCAGAGAGACCAAAAAGGAGTCTTCACAAGACTGGGTTGATTTCATTGACCATTCAGTGAAGGCCTTGGAGGGGTGGTTACATGGCAGTAAAGTTACTGATTATGACAGCCTGTATAACTTGATCCTGAGATAGCATATTCTTAATAATTGTGTGTCTGATTTGTTGCACCAGTACTTGGTGGACTCTGATCTGACCTCTCCCCAAGAATTAGGAAAGAAGGCAGACAAATGGGTCAGAACAAGGGTGAACAGAAAGGTTCATACAGGGGGTGACAAAGATGGCAACAAAAAGAAGGATGGTAAGTCTTCTGACAAGGGTGGGGACAAATCTAAAAATGAGTCTTCATCAGGCCCACAAAAACACTCTGGTGGGGGTGGTGGGCCCAAATCCTCTTTTAATCAGAACAAGGAAAAGAATCCATGGTGCTATTTATGTAAAATAAAAGGCCATTGGACAACAGATCCCAGTTGTCCAAAGAAAAGCACCAATGCTCCCACCACTACAACCCCTACTGCTACCCCTAGTGTCCCTACTAATAGCAGTGGTGGTGGGAGCAAACCTACTAATAGCCAATCCAAGGGAGTAGCTGGGCTCACTATTGGTAACTTAGTTGGGGTTGGCCTTGTTAGGGAGGCCACAGAGGCTGTGTTAGTCTCTGAGGGGGCTATTGATTTAGCCACCTTAGTTGCTTGTCCCTTTAATATGGATAAGTACAAGCAGCTACCCCTAATAAATGGTGTTGAGTTTCAGGCCTATAGGGACACTGGTGCCAGTGTGACTATGGTCATAGAGAAACTGGTCCACCCTGAACAACACCTACTTGGTCACCAGTACCAACTAACCGATGCTCACAACAACACACTTAGCCACCCCATGGCTGTTGTTAATCTCAACTGGGGGGGGGGGGTACTGGTCCAAAGAAAGTTGTGGTAGCTTCAGATTTACCTGTAGACTGTCTATTAGGGAATGATTTGGAGACATCAGCTTGGTCAGATGTGGAGTTGGAGGCCCATGCAGCAATGCTGGGCATCCCAGGGCATATTTTTGCTTTGACAAGGGCTCAGGCCAAAAAGCAAAAAGGACAGGGAAGCTTGGATCCTGGAACAATGGACCAAGTGCTCCCTAAAGCTAGGGCTAGTAGAAGCAAACCACTTCCTACTATCCCTCCCTCTACAGTGGATTCATCTTCTGAGGAAGAAGAATTCCCTCCCTGTGCAGAACCTACACCAGAGGAGCTGGAAGCAGACACTGCTGAGCTTTTGGGTGAAGGGGGGCCTGCCAGAGAGGAGCTGAGTGTGGCACAGCAAACCTGTCCCACATTAGAGGATCTCAGACAGCAAGCTGTCAAACAGGCTAATGGGGATGTCAGTGACTCTCACAGAGTTTACTGGGAGGACAACCTCTTGTACACTGAGCATAGGGATCCTAAACCTGGAGCTGCCAGGAGATTAGTGATTCCTCAGGAGTACAGAAAGTTCCTCCTAACCCTGGCACATGACATTCCCCTAGCTGGGCACCTGGGTCAAATGAAAACGTGGGACAGACTGGTTCCATTGTTTCATTGGCCTAGGATGTCTGAGGACACAAAGGAATTTTGTAAGTCCTGTGAAACCTGTCAAGCCAGTGGCAAGACAGGTGGCACCCCAAAGGCACCCCTTATTCCACTGCCTGTGGTTGGGGTTCCCTTTGAAAGGGTAGGGGTTGACATAGTTGGCCCCCTTGACCCTCCTACTGCTTCAGGCAATAGATTTATCTTGGTGGTAGTGGACCATGCCACAAGATATCCTGAAGCAATTCCTTTAAGGACCACTACAGCACCTGCAGTGGCAAAGGCCCTCCTGGGAATATTTTCCAGAGTGGGCTTCCCAAAGGAAGTAGTATCAGACAGGGGAAGCAATTTCATGTCTGCATACTTAAAGGCCATGTGGAAGGAGTGTGGTGTAACTTACAAGTTCACTACACCCTATCATCCACAAACAAATGGACTGGTGGAGAGATTTAATAAAACTCTCAAAGGCATGATTATGGGTCTCCCTGAAAAACTCCGCAGGAGATGGGATATCCTTCTACCATGCCTCCTTTTTGCCTACAGGGAGGTACCCCAGAAAGGAGTGGGCTTCAGCCCCTTTGAACTTCTTTTTGGACACCCTGTTAGGGGTCCACTCACACTTGTAAAGGAGGGTTGGGAACAACCTTTAAAAGCTCCTAAGCAGGATATTGTGGATTATGTACTTGGCCTCAGATCAAGGATGGCTGAGTACATGAAAAAGGCCAGTAAAAACCTTCAGGCCAGCCAAGAGCTCCAGAAGCAATGGCATGATCAGAAGGCTGTTTTGGTTCAGTACCAACCAGGGCAGAAAGTGTGGGTCTTGGAGCCTGTGGCCCCAAGAGCACTCCAAGATAAATGGAGTGGTCCCCACACAATTGTTGAAAAGAAGGGAGAAGTCACCTATTTAGTTGACTTAGGCACTGCCAGGAGTCCCCTTAGGGTGCTCCATGTCAACCGCCTGAAACCCTACTATGACAGGGCTGATCTCACCCTGCTCATGGCAACAGATGAGGGACAGGAAGAAGACAGTGATCCTCTACCTGATCTCTTCTCTTCCACAGAACAAGATGCTCTGGTGGAAGGTGTAGTTTTGGCTGATTGTCTTACTGCTGAGCAGAAAGACAATTGCATAAACCTCCTAGATCAATTCTCTGAACTCTTCTCTACTGTGCCAGGTACCACTTCTTGGTGTGAGCACACTATAGATACTGGAGACAGCTTGCCTGTCAAAAGTAAGATCTATAGGCAGCCTGACCATGTCAGGGACTGCATAAAGCAAGAGGTCCAGTTAATGTTAGGACTAGGAGTGGTTGAGCACTCTGACAGTCCATGGGCTTCTCCTGTGGTACTGGTACCAAAACCCCATTCCAAAGATGGAAAGAAGGAAATGCGGTTTTGTGTAGACTATAGAGGTCTCAACTTGGTAACCAAAACTGATGCTCACCCTATACCCAGGGCAGATGAGCTCATAGATACACTGGCATCTGCCAAGTATCTAAGCACTTTTGACTTGACTGCAGGGTATTGGCAGATCAAATTGTCAGAAGATGCTAAACCTAAGACTGCATTTTCAACCATTGCAGGACATTACCAGTTTACTGTAATGCCTTTTGGTTTAAAAAATGCACCTGCCACTTTTCAGAGGTTGGTGAACACAGTCCTGCAAGGGCTGGAAGCTTTCAGTGCAGCATATTTGGATGATATAGCTGTCTTTAGATCCAGCTGGGATGATCACCTGGTCCACCTATGGAAAGTTTTGGAGGCCCTGCAAAAGGCAGGCCTCACTATCAAGGCTTCAAAGTGCCAGATAGGGCAGGGTAAGGTGGTTTATCTGGGACACCTTGTTGGTGGGGAACAGATTGCACCACTACAGGGGAAAATCCAAACAATTATTGATTGGGTTCCCCCTACCACTCAGACTCAGGTGAGAGCCTTCCTAGGCCTCACTGGGTATTACAGGAGGTTCATTAAGAACTATGGCTCCATTGCAGCCCCTCTTAATGACCTCACTTCCAAAAAGATGCCTAAAAAGGCATTATGGACAGCAAACTGTCAGAAAGCTTTTGAGGAGCTGAAGCAGGCCATGTGCTCTGCACCTGTCCTGAAAAGCCCTTGTTACTCTAAAAAATTCTATGTCCAAACTGATGCATCTGAATTAGGAGTAGGGGCAGTCCTATCACAACTTAATTCTGAGGGCCAGGATCAACCTGTTGCTTTTATTAGTAGGAGGTTGACCCCTAGAGAAAAGCGTTGGTCTGCCATTGAGAGGGAGGCCTTTGCTGTGGTCTGGGCACTGAAGAAGTTGAGGCCATACCTGTTTGGCACTCACTTCATTGTTCAGACAGACCACAAACCTCTACTTTGGCTAAAACAAATGAAAGGTGAAAATCCAAAATTGTTGAGGTGGTCCATATCCCTACAGGGAATGGACTATACAGTGGAACATAGACCTGGGAGTAGCCACTCCAATGCAGATGGACTCTCCAGATATTTCCACTTAGACAATGAAGACTCATCAGGTCATGGCTAGTCTTATTGTCCTTCGTTTGGGGGGGGGGTTGTGTAGGAAAGTACCATCTTGCCTGGCATGTTACCCCCATTTTTCACTGTATATATGTTGTTTTAGTTGTATGTGTCACTGGGACCCTGGTAACCCAGGGCCCCAGTGCTCATAAGTGTGCCTGAATGTGTTACCTGTGTAGTGACTAACTGTCTCACTGAGGCTCTGCTAATCAGAACCTCAGTGGTTATGCTCTCTCATTTCTTTCCAAATTGTCACTAACAGGCTAGTGACCATTTTTACCAATTTACATTGGCTTACTGGAACACCCTTATAATTCCCTAGTACATGGTACTGAGGTACCCAGGGTATTGGGGTTCCAGGAGATCCCTATGGGCTGCAGCATTTCTTTTGCCACCCATAGGGAGCTCTGACAATTCTTACACAGGCCTGCCACTGCAGCCTGAGTGAAATAACGTCCACGTTATTTCACAGCCATTTTACACTGCACTTAAGTAACTTATAAGTCACCTATATGTCTAACCTTTACCTGGTAAAGGTTAGGTGCAAAGTTACTTAGTGTGAGGGCACCCTGGCACTAGCCAATGTGCCCCCACATTGTTCAGAGCCAATTCCCTGAACTTTGTGAGTGCGGGGACACCATTACACGCGTGCACTACATATAGGTCACTACCTATATGTAGCTTCACAATGGTAACTCCGAATATGGCCATGTAACATGTCTATGATCATGGAATTGCCCCCTCTATGCCATCCTGGCATAGTTGGCACAATCCCATGATCCCAGTGGTCTGTAGCACAGACCCGGGTACTGCCAAACTGCCCTTCCTGGGGTTTCACTGCAGCTGCTGCTGCTGCCAACCCCTCAGACAGGCATCTGCCCTCCTGGGGTCCAGCCAGGCCTGGCCCAGGATGGCAGAACAAAGAACTTCCTCTGAGAGAGGGTGTGACACCCTCTCCCTTTGGAAAATGGTGTGAAGGCAGGGGAGGAGTAGCCTCCCCCAGCCTCTGGAAATGCTTTCTTGGGCACAGATGTGCCCAATTCTGCATAAGCCAGTCTACACCGGTTCAGGGGACCCCTTAGCCCTGCTCTGGCGCGAAACTGGACAAAGGAAAGGAGAGTGACCACTCCCCTGACCTGCACCTCCCCTGGGAGGTGTCCAGAGCTCCTCCAGTGTGCTCCAGACCTCTGCCATCTTGGAAACAGAGGTGCTGCTGGCACACTGGACTGCTCTGAATGGCCAGTGCCACCAGGTGACGTCAGAGACTCCTTGTGATAGGCTCCTTCAGGTGTTGCTAGCCTATCCTCTCTCCTAGGTAGCCAAACCCTCTTTTCTGGCTATTTAGGGTCTCTGTCTCTGGGGAAACTTTAGATAACGAATGCAAGAGCTCATCCGAGTTCCTCTGCATCTCTCTCTTCACCTTCTGCCAAGGAATCGACTGCTGACCGCGCTGGAAGCCTGCAAACCTGCAACATAGTAGCAAAGACGACTACTGCAACTCTGTAACGCTGATCCTGCCGCCTTCTCGACTGTTTTCCTGCTTGTGCATGCTGTGGGGGTAGTCTGCCTCCTCTCTGCACCAGAAGCTCCGAAGAAATCTCCAGTGGGTCGACGGAATCTTCCCCCTGCAACCGCAGGCACCAAAAAGCTGCATTACCGGTCCCTTGGGTCTCCTCTCAGCACGACGAGCGAGGTCCCTCGAATCCAGCAACTCTGCTCAAGTGACCCCCACAGTCCAGTGACTCTTCAGTCCAAGTTTGGTGGAGGTAAGTCCTTGCCTCACCTCGCTGGGCTGCATTGCTGGGAACCGCGACTTTTGCAGCTACTCCGGCCCCTGTGCACTTCCGGCGGAAATCCTTTGTGCACAGCCAAGCCTGGGTCCACGGCACTCTAACCTGCATTGCACGACTTTCTAAGTTGGTCTCCGGCGACGTGGGACTCCTTTGTGCGACTTCGGGTGAGCACCGTTTCACGCATCCTTGTAGTGCCTGTTTCTGGCACTTCTCCGGGTGCTACCTGCTGCTGAGAGGGCTCCTTGTCTTGCTCGACGTCTCCTCTCTCTCCTGGTCCAATTTGAGACCTCCTGGTCCCTCCAGGGCCACAGCAGCGTCCAAAAACACTAACCGCACGAGTTGCAGCTAGCAAGGCTTGTTGGCGTTCTTTCGGCGGTAAAACACTTCTGCACGACTCTCCACGGCGAGTGGGATCCGTCCACCAAAGGGGATGTCTCTAGCCCTTTTCGTTCCTGCAGAAACCTCAGCTTCTTCTGTCCAGTAGAAGCTTCTTTGCATCCACAGCTGGCATTTCCTGGGCATATGCCCATCTCGGACTTGCTTGTGACTTTTGGACTTGGTCCCCTTGTTCCACAGGTACCCTAGATTGGAAATCCACAGTTGTTGCATTGTTGGTTTGTGTCTTTCCTGCATTATTCCTCTAACACGACTTCTTTGTCCTTAGGGGAACTTTGGTGCACTTTGCACTCACTTTTCAGGGTCTTGGGGAGGGTTATTTTTCTAACTCTCACTATTTTCTAATAGTCCCAGCGACCCTCTACAAGGTCACATAGGTTTGGGGTCCATTCATGGTTCGCATTCCACTTTTGGAGTATATGGTTTGTGTTGCCCCTATCCCTATGTTTCCCCATTGCATCCTATTGTAACTATACATTGTTTGCACTGTTTTCTAAGACTATACTGCATATTTTTGCTATTGTGTATATATATCTTGTGTATATTTCCTATCCTCTCACTGAGGGTACACTCTAAGATACTTTGGCATATTGTCATAAAAATAAAGTACCTTTATTTTTAGTATAACTGTGTATTGTGTTTTCTTATGATATTGTGCATATGACACTAAGTGGTACTGTAGTAGCTTCACACTCCTAGTTCAGCCTAAGCTGCTCTGCTAAGCTACCATTATCTATCAGCCTAAGCTGCTAGACGCCCTATACACTAATAAGGGATAACTGGGCCTGGTGCAAGGTGCAAGTACCCCTTGGTACTCACTACAAGCCAGTCCAGCCTCCTACACTCACCATGCCACCCAAGTTTAGACCCAGCTATATGCAAATCAGTCTTGACCCTGCTCCCCATAGGAACAGTCCAACCCGAACTGCCAGGCCAGGTCCTCTGTGGACCAAAAACAAGCATCCTGGGACTGGTTTCAGTATATTACCCCTCATCAGCCAAGCTAGCTTGAAACCAGTAGCACAGTGAGGAAGGGCCCCACATCTGGGTATACCCTTGCCTCCTAGGGCAACTTTAGCAACACAAAAGAATGATGGACAGAGTGATGAAACTATTCAAACACTCACCCCCAGGCAGAGATCTGGGTTAAATCCATTGTTCTTTTGTTCACCATGCCACCCCAGTTTGGACCCAGCTATATGCAAATCAGTCTTGACCCTGCTCCCCATGGGAACAGTCCAGCACAAACTGCTAGGCCAGGTCCTCTCTAGACAGGAAAAAAGTTCCTGGAATCAGTTTCGGGATCTCAACTCTCATCACCCAGGCTTGCTTGAATCCAATGGCACAGTGAGCAAGGGACCCATGTCTGGGTATACCATTGCCACGTAGGGTGACTTTAGCAACGCAACAGGATGATGGACTGAGTGATGAAACTTTTCAAACACTCACCCCTAGTCACAGATCTGTGTTAAATCCACCATTCTTTTGCTCACCATTCCATCCCAGTTTGGACCCAGTCATATGCAAATCAGTCTAGAGCCTGCTCCCCATGGGAACAGTCCAGCCCGAACTGCCAGGCCAGATCCTCCTTCGATCGGAAACAAGCATCCTGGGACCGGTTCCGGGATGTCACCCCTCATCAGCTAGGCTAGCTTAAATCCAGTGACACAGTGAGAAAGGTATATCCTTGCCATTTAGAGCAATTTTAGCTAAACAAAATGATGATGGACAGAGTGATGAATCATTGCAAACACTTACCCCAGTCAAAAATCTGGGTTAAATCCATTGTTCTTTTGCTCATCATGCCACCCAAGTTTGGATCCAGCCATATGCAAATCATTCTTGACCCTGCTCTCCATGGGAACAGTCCAGTCTGAACTGCCAGACCACCCTCCCCGGACTGGAAACACACATCCTGAGACCAGTTTCAGCATATCACCCCTCATCATCCAGGCTAGCTTGAATCCAGTGGCAGAGTGAGGAAGGACCCACATCTGGGCATACCCTTCCCACTTAGGGCGACAAATGCAAATAAAACAGATGATGGACGGAATGTTGAACAAATCAAACATTAACTCCCAGTCACAGATCTGGGTTTAATCCACCATTTTGTTTGCTTGCCGTGCAATTCCAGTTTGGACCCAGCCATATGCAAATCAGTCTTGAGCCTGCTCTCCATGGGAACAGCCCAGCCCGAACTGCCAAACCAGGTTTTCCCTGGACCAGAAACAAGCATCCAGGGATAGGTTTTGGCTGCACTTCTTGAGAAGGTTTGGTCTGCACTGCAGCATCATGTTTGAACGCTTCAACAAGTGGAGAAGGTCTGTGAACCTCCATTGCCGGAGCCACTCTAGAGCTATCAAGCTCATTCTGGCCCTCAGGTAAGACAGTTTGATGAGAAATGATGGAATCAGGGGAATCAGAGGAAAATTGTAGAAAAATGTTCCAAACTCGTCGATCCATAGGGCATTCTCCAATGTCCCTAGTTGGAAATACCTCAAGACAAAATCTGGGCATTTTATGTTTTCAGCGATGGCATATAGATCTATATGGTGTAGGAAAGTACCATCTTGCCTGGCATGTTACCCCCATTTTTACTTGTGTGTCAGTTTGTTTTTGCCTGTGTTACTGGGAACCTGCTAGCCAGGACCCCAGTGCTCCTAGTTTGTGCCTATATGTTTTCCCTGTGTGGTACCTAACTGTATCACTGAGGCTCTGCTAACCAGAACATCAGTGTTTATGCTCTCTCTGCTTTTAAAATTGTCACTGCAGGCTAGTGACAATTGTTTACCAATTCTTATTGGCATACTGGAACACCCTTATAATTCCCTAGTATATGGTACTGAGGTACCCAGGGTATTGGGGTTCCAGGAGATCCCTATGGGCTGCAGCATTTCTTTTGCCACCCATAGGGAGGTCTGACAATTCTTACACAGGCCTGCCACTGCAGCCTGAGTGAAATAACGTCCACGTTATTTCACAGCCATTTTACACTGCACTTAAGTAATTTATAAGTTACCTATTTGTTTGTCTAACCATCACCTAGTGAAGGTTAGGTGCAAAGTTACTAAGTGTGAGGGCACCCTGGCACTAGCCAAGGTGCCCCCACATTGTTCAGGGCAATCTCCCCGGACTTTGTGAGTGCGGGGACACCATTACATGCGTGCACTACATAAAGGTCAATACCTATGTGTAGCTTCACAATGGTAACTCCGAATATGGCCATGTAACATGTCTAAGATCATGGAACTGTCCCCCCATGCCAAATCTGGTATTGGAGTGCCAATCCCATGCATCCCCGGGGCTCCAGCATGGACCCCATGTACTGCCAAAATAGCTCTCTAGGGTTTTCTCTGCAGCTACCGCTGCTGCCAACCCTCAGACAGGTTTCTGCCCTCCTGGGGTCTGGGCAGCCCAGTCCCAGGAAGGCAGAACAAAGGATTTCCTCTGAGTGAGGGTGTTACACTCTCTCCCTTTGGAAATAGGTGTTGAGGGCTGGGGAGGAGTAGCCTCCCCCAGCCTCTGGAAATGCTTTGAAGGGCACAGATGGTGTCCTCCTTGCATAAGCCAGTCTACACCAGTTCAGGGATCCCCCAGCCCCTGCTCTGGCGCGAAACTGGACAAAGGAAAGGGGAGTGACCACTCCCCTGTCCATCACCACCCCAGGGGTGGTGCCCAGAGCTCCTCCAGTGTGTCCCAGACCTCTGCCATCTTGAATGCAGAGGTGTGAGGGCACAGTGGAGGCTTCTGAGTGGCCATTGCCAGCAGGTGACGTCAGAGACCCCTCCTGATAGGTGCTTACCTGGTTAGGTAGCCAATCCTCCTCTGAGGGCTATTTAGGGTCTCCTGCGAGGTTCTCTTCAGATAACGAATGCAAGAGCTCACCAGAGTTCCACTGTATCTCTCTCTTGGACTTCTGCCAAGGATCGACCGCTGACTGCTCCAGGACACCTGCAAAACCGCAACAAAGTTGCAAGATGACTACCAGCAACATTGTAGCGCTTAATCCTGCCGGCTTTCTCAACTGTTTCCTGGTGGTGCATGCTCTGAGGGCTGTCTGCCTTCACCCTGCACTGGAAGCCAAGAAGAAATCTCCTGTGGGTCGATAGAATCTTCCCCCTGCTAACACAGGCACCAAACTTCTGCATCACCGGTCCTCTGCGTCCCCTCTCATCTGGACGAGCGTGGTCCATGGAACACAGGAGCTGGATCTAAGTGACCCAGACAGTCCAGTGGTCCTTCTGTCCAAATTTTGTGGAGGTAAGTCCTTGCCTCCCCACGCCAGACAGTAATCCTGTGTACTGCGTGATCTGCAGCTGCCAGGGCTTCTGTGCACTTTTGCAAGGAATCCTTCATGCACAGCCCAGGTCCCCAGCACTCCGTCCTGCATTGCTCAACTCGCTGAGTTGACCACCGGCTTCGTGGGATCCTCTTTTGTTGTGTTGAGATGACTGCTGTGCTCAGATTTCTTGAACGCCTGTTCAAGTGCTTCTGCGGGTGCTGCCTGCTTCTGCGTGGGCTCTCTCTGCTGCTGAGTGCCCCCTCTGTCTCCTCCTCCAAGGGGCGACCTCCTGGTTCTTCCCGGGCCCGGGCAGCACCCATTTTCTTCTCCCGCGACTCTTGCAGCTAGCAAGGCTTGTTTGCGGTCTTTCTGCAAGCAAAGAACTCTGCATCTTCCAGCACGCCGTGGAACATCTTCTGACCAAAGGAGAAGTTCCTGGCACCTTCTGTTGTTGCAGAATCTTCAGCTTCTTCCATTCACAGGCAGCCCTTTTGCAACTTCATCCGGGGTTAAGTGGGCTCCTGCCCCCCCTGGACACTTGTGTGACTCTTGGACTTGGTCCCCTTCCTTTACAGGTCCTCAGGTCCAGGAATCCGTCTTCAGTGCTTTGCAGTCAGTTGTTGTCTTTGCAGAATCCCCATCTCGACTTCACTGTCTTTCTGGAGTAGTAGGGTAACTTTACTCCTTCTTTTCATGGTCTTGGGGTGGGGTATCTTGGACACCCTTAGTGTTTTCTTACACTCCCAGCGACCCTCTACACACTACACTGGGCCTGGGGTCCATTCGTGGTTCGCATTCCACTTTTGGAGTATATGGTTTGTGGTGCACCTAGGCCTATTGTTTCCTATTGTATTCTACAGTGTTTGCACTACTTTTCTAACTGCTTACTTACCTGATTTTGGTTTGTGTGTATTTTACTTACGTCCTAAGGAAGTATATCCTCTGAGATACTTTTGGCACATTGTCACCAATAAAGTACCTTTATTTTTAGCAACTCTGAGTATTGTGTTTCTTATGATATAGTGCTATATGATATAAGTGGGATAGTAGGAGCTTTGCATGTCTTCTAGTTCAGCCTACGCTGCTATGCTATAGCTACCTCTATCAGCCTAAGCTGCTAGAACACTACTAATCTACTAATAAGGGATAACTGGATCAGGCACAATGTGTAACTACCATCAGGTACCCACTATAAGCCAGGCCAGCCTCCTACATTGGTGGTGCAGCGGTGGGATAGGTACTTGTAACTGCATTGCCCCTTTGTCATTGGTGCTTTTCATAAGAAAAACATATACCAAATAATTCAGAATATACACAGTTAACCTAAACAGTTTAACTTTCCTTCTTTAAATTTTCTAAAATGTTTTAGAAAAGTTTTCAATAGTTTTAAAAACTTTTGATCTTTTCTATAAAAGTCTCTAAACTTTTTTTCTCTCTGTCTTAAACCCTTTCTAACAAACATGTCTGCAGTAGAACTTACTCCCACAGTTGTCCAGGCAACCTATGGTAGTTTAACCTTTAAAAGTTTGAGGGGTCTTTGCATTGAAAGAGGTTTAAGTATTGGTAAGAACCCTACAAAATATCTTCTCCTTAGCTTTCTCCTAGAAGGTGACCAGAACCATTCTGGCCCATCCCAGGATCAGGAGGTAGAGGAGGGAGGTACCCAGACAGACTCAGATGAGCCCCCTGAGGATGCTGGGGTGGTTTCTTCAAAGGACCTGCCAGCTAACAGGCCATCTAGTGACACTGGTAGTGGGAGGGATCACACACGAGTAGGGCACCTTTCACTCCTAAAGACCAGGTTACTAGAGTCGAGCCAGTTAGGGACAGGTCTAACTCCGCCAATTCCCACATTTCTTCTGTGTCTCAAAATCCCCAAGCCTCCCACCCTGAGGATAACCTGATGGAAAGGAAACTCAGAAAGCTGAGGATGGAAGATGCCAGGCTGAAGCTAAAACAGCAGCAGCTGGCCTTAGACAGGGAATCTCTAGATGTAGAGAGGGAAAGGCTGTAGGAGGTTGGACTGGCTTGTAGTTAGTACCAAGGGGTACTTACACCTTGCACCAGGCCCAGGTATCCCTTATTAGTGTAGAGGGGTGTCTAGCAGCTTAGGCTGATAGAAAAGGTAGCTTAGCAGAGCAGCTTAGGCTGAACTAGGAGACGAGTGAAGCTCCTACAGTACCGCTAGTGTCCCTTGCACAATATCATAAGAAAACACAATACACAGATATACTAAAAAACAAAGGTACTTTATTTTTATGACAATATGCCAAAGTATCTCAGTGAGTACCCTCAGTATAAGGATAGCAAATATACACAAGATATATGTACACAATACCAAAATATGCAGTAATAGCAATAGAAAACAGTGCAAACAATGTATAGTCACAATAGAATGCAATGGGGGCACATAGGGATAGGGGCAACACAAACCATATACTCTAGAAGTGGAATGCGAACCACGAATGGACCCCAAACCTATGTGACCTTGTAGAGGGTCACTGGGACTGTGAGGAAACAGTGAGGGTTAGAAAAATAGCCCACCCCAAGACCCTGAAAAGTGGGTGCAAAGTGCACCTAAGTTCCGCAAAGAGCACAGAAGTCGTGATAGGGGAATTCTGCAGGAAAGACCAACACCAGCAATGCAACAACGATGGATTTCCAGACGAGAGTACCAGTGGAACAAGGGGACCAAGTCCAAAAGTCACGATCAAGTCGGGAGTGGGCAGATGCCCAGGAAATGCCAGCTGTGGGTGCAAAGAAGCTGCCACCGGATGGTAGAAGCTATGGATTCTGCAAGAACGACAAGGGCTAGAAACTTCCCCTTTGGAAGATGGATGTCCCACGTCGTGAAGAGTCGTGCAGAAGTGTTTTCCCCGCAGAAAGACCGCAAACGAGCCTTGCTAGCTGCAAGGGTTGCGATTAGGGTTTTTGGATGCTGCTGTGGCCCAGGAGGGACCAGGATGTCGCCAATTGCGTGAGGAGACAGAGGGGGCGTCCAGCAAGACAAGGAGCCCACTCAGAAGCAAGCAGCACCCGGAGAAGTGCCGGAACAGGCACTACGAAGTGGAGTGAATTGGTGCTCACACGAAGTTGCACAAGAGAGTTCCACGCCGCCGGAGGACAACTCAGGAGGTCGTGCAATGCAGGTTAGAGTGCCGTGGACCCAGGCTTGGCTGTGCACAAAGGAAATCCCGGAAAAGTGCACAGGAGCTGGAGTAGCTGCAAAACACGCGGTTCCCAGCAATGCGGTCTGGCGTGGGGAGGCAAGGACTTACCTCCACCAAACTTGGACTGAAGAGTCACTGGACATTTGGGAGTCACTTGGACAGAGTTGCTGAGTTCAAGGGACCTCGCTCGTTGTGCTGAGAGGAGACCCAGAGGACCGGTGATGCAGTTCTTTGGTGACTGCGGTTGCAGGGGGAAGATTCCGTTGACCCACGGGAGATTTCTTCAGAGCTTCTAGTGCAGAGAGGAGGCAGACTACCCCCACAGCATGCACCACCAGGAAAACAGTCGAGAAGGCGGCAGGATCAGCATTACAAGGTCGCAGTAGTCGTCTTTGCTACTTTGTTGCAGTTTTGCAGGCTTCCATCGCGGTCAGCAGTCTATTCCTTGGCAGAAGGTGAAGAGAGAGATGCAGAGGAACTCTGATGAGCTCTTGCATTCGTTATCTAAGGAATTCCCAAAAGCAAAGACCCTAAATAGCCAGAAAAGGAGGTTTGGCTACCTAGGAGAGAGGATACGCTAGCAACACCGGAAGGAGCCTATCAGAAGGAGTCTCTGACGTCACCTGCTGGTACTGGCCACTCAGAGCAGTCCAGTGTGCCAGCAGCACCTCTGTTTCCAAGATGACAGAGGTCTGGAGCACACTGGAGGAGCTCTGGGCACCTCCCAGGGGAGGTGCAGGTCAGGGGAGTGGTCACTCCCTTTTCCTTTGTCCAGTTTCGCACCAGAGCAGGGCTGGGGGATCCCTGAACCGGTGTAGACTGGCTTATGCAGAAATGGGCACCATCTGTGCCCATGAAAGCATTTCCAGAGGCTGGGGGAGGCTACTCCTCCCAAGCCCTAACACCTTTTTCCAAAGGGAGAGGGTGTAACACCCTCTCTCTGAGGAAGTCCTTTGTTCTGCCTTCCTGGGCCAAGCCAGGCTGGACCCCAGGAGTGCAGAAACCTGTCTGAGGGGTTGGCAGCAGCAGCAGCTGCAGTGAAACCCCGGGAAAGGTTGCTTGGCAGTACCCGGATCTGTGCTAGAGACTCGGGGATCATGGAATTGTCTCCCCAATGCCAGAATGGCATTGGGGTGACAATTCCATGATCTTAGACATGTTACATGGCCATGTTCGGAGTTACCATTGTGACGCTATACATATGTCGTGACATATGTATAGTGCACGCGTGTAATGGTGTCCCCGCACTCACAAAGTCAAGAGAATTTGCCCTGAACAATGTGGGAGCACCTTGACTAGTGCCAGGGTGCCCACACACTAAGGGGGTCATTCCGACCCTGGCGGTCGATGACCGCCAGGGCCGGGGACCGCGGAAGCACCGCCAACAGGCTGGCGGTGCTTCCTGGGCCATTGTGACCGCAGCGGTAAAGCCGCGGTCAGAAAAGGGGAACCGGCGGTTTCCCGCCGGTTTACCCCTGGCCCAGGGAATCCTCCATGGCGGCGCGGCTTGCAGCGCCGCCATGGGGATTCCGACCCCCTTCCCGCCATCCTGTTCCTGGCAGTTTTTACCGCCAGGAACAGGATGGTGAGAACAGGTGTCGTGAGGCCCCTGGTGGCCCCTGCACTGCCCATGCCACTGGCATGGGCAGTGCAGGGGCCCCCTAACAGGGCCCCATAAAGATTTTCAGTGTCTGCTTTGCAGACACTGAAAATCGCGACGGGTGCCACTGCACCCGTCGCACCCCTACAACTCCGCCGGCTCCCTTCGGAGCCGGCTTCATTGTTGCAGGGGGTTTCCCGCTGGGCCGGCGGGTGGCCTTCTGGCGGTTGCCCGCCGGCCCAGCGGGAAAGCCAAAATGTCCGCCGCAGTCTTTTGACCGCGGTGCGGTCATTCGGCGGTTCCCGCCGCCCGCCGGGGTCAGAATGACCCCCTAAGTAACTTAGCACCCAACCTTTACCAGGTAAAGGTTAGACATATAGGTAACTTATAAGTTACTTAAGTGCAGTGGTAAATGGCTGTGAAATAACGTGGACGTTATTTCACTCAGGCTGCACTGGCAGGCCTGTGTAAGAATTGTCAGATCTCCCTATGGGTGGCACAAGAAATGCTGCAGCCCACAGGGATCTCCTGGAACCACAATACCCTGGGTACCTCAGTACCATATACTAGGGAATTATAAGGGTGTTCCAGTATGCCAATGTAAATTGGTGAAATTGGTCACTAGCCTGTTAGTGACAATTTGGAAAGAGAATGAGAGAGCATAACCACTGAGGTTCTGGATAGCAGAGCCTCAGTGAGACAGTTAGTCATAACACAGGTAACACATACAGGGCACACTTATGAGCACTGGGGCCCTGGCTGGCAGGGTCCCAGTGACACATACAACTAAAACAACATATATACAGTGAAATATGGGGGTAACATGCCAGGCAAGATGGTACTTTCCTACACAACCCCCCCCCAAACGAAGGAGAATAAGACTAGCCATGACCTGATGAGTCTTCATTGTCTAAGTGGAAATATCTGAAGAGTCCATCTGCATTGGAGTGGGTACTCCCAGGTCTATGTTCCACTGTATAGTCCATTCCCTGTAGAGACCACCTCAACAATTTAGGGTTTTCACCTTTCATTTGTTTTAGCCAAAGTAGAGGTTTGAGGTCTGTCTGAACAATGAAGTGAGTGCCAAACAGGTATGTGTAGGAAAGTACCATCTTGCCTGGCATGTTACCCCCATTTTTCACTGTAAATATGTTGTTTTAGTTGTATGTGTCACTGGGACCCTGTTCACCAGGGCCCCAGTGCTCATAAGTGTGCCTGAATGTGTTACCTGTGTAGTGACTAACTGTCTCACTGAGGCTCTGCTAATCAGAACCTCAGTGGTTATGCTCTCTCATTTCTTTCAAATTGTCACTAACAGGCTAGTGACCAATTTTACCAATTTACATTGGCTTACTGGAACACCCTTATAATTCCCTAGTATATGGTACTGAGGTACCCAGGGTATTGGGGTTCCAGGAGATCCCTATGGGCTGCAGCATTTCTTTTGCCACCCATAGGGAGCTCTGACAATTCTTACACAGGCCTGCCACTGCAGCCTGAGTGAAATAACGTCCACGTTATTTCACAGCCATTTTACACTGCACTTAAGTAACTTATAAGTCACCTATATGTCTAACCTTTACCTGGTAAATGTTAGGTGCAAAGTTACTTAGTGTGAGGGCACCCTGGCACTAGCCGAGGTGCCCCCACATTGTTCAGGGCCAATTCCCTGAACTTTGTGAGTGCGGGGACACCATTACACGCGTGCACTACATATAGGTCACTACCTATATGTAGCTTCACAATGGTAACTCCGAATATGGCCATGTAACATGTCTAAGATCATGGAATTGCCCCCTCTATGCCATCCTGGCATTGTTGGCACAATTCCATGATCCCAGTGGCCTGTAGAACAGACCCTGGTACTGCCAAACTGCCTTTCCTGGGGTTTCACTGCAGCTGCTGCCAACCCCTAAGACAGGTTTCTGCCCCCCTGGGGTCAAGCCAGGCTTGTCCCAGGATGGCAGAACAAAGGACTTCCTCTGAGAGAGGGTGTTACACCCTCTCCCTTTGGAAAATGGTGTGAAGGCAGGGGAGGAGTAGCCTCCCCCAGCCTCTGGAAATGCTTTCTTGGGCACAGATGTGCCCAATTCTGCATAAGCCAGCTACACCGGTTCAGGGACCCCTTAGCCCTGCTCTGGCACGAAACTGGACAAAGGAAAGGGGAGTGACCACTCCCCTGACCTGCACCTCCCCTGGGAGGTGTCCAGAGCTCCTCCAGTTTGCTCCAGACCTCTGCCATCTTGTAAACAGAGGTGCTGCTGGCACACTGGACTGCTCTGAGTGGCCAGTGCCACCAGGTGACGTCAGAGACTCCTTCTGATAGGCTGCTTCAGGTGTTAGTAGCCTATCCTCTCTCCTAAGTAGCCAAACCCTCTTTTCTGGCTATTTAGGGTCTCTGTCTCTGGGGAAACTTTAGATAACGAATGCAAGAGCTCATCAGAGTTCCTCTGCATCTCTCTCTTCACCTTCTGCCAAGGAATCGACTGCTGACCGCGCTGGAAGCCTGCAACACTGCAACAAAGTAGCAAAGACGACTACTGCAACTCTGTAATGCTGATCCTGCCGCCTTCTCGACTGTTTTCCTGGTGGTGCATGCTGTGGGGGTAGTCTGCCTCCTCTCTGCACTAGAAGCTCCGAAGAAATCTCCCGTGGGTCGACGGAATCTTCCCCCTGCAACCGCAGGCACCAAAAAGCTGCATTACCGGTCCCTTGGGTCTCCTATCAGCACGACGAGATAGGTCCCTCGAATCCAGTAACTCTGTCCAAGTGACCCCCACAGTCCAGTGACTCTTCAGTCCAAGTTTGGTGGAGGTAAGTCCTTGCCTCACCTCGCTAGACTGCATTGCTGGGAACCGTGACTTTTGCAGCTACTCCGGCCCCTGTGCACTTCCGGCGGAAATCCTTTGTGCACAGCCAAGACTAGGTCCACGGCACTCTAACCTGCATTGCACGGCTTTCTAAGTTGGTCTCCGGCGACGTGGGACTCCTTTGTGTAACTTCGGGTGAGCAACGTTTCACGCATCCTCTTAGTGCCTGTTTCTGGCACTTCTCCGGATGCTACCTGCTGCTGAGAGGGCTCCTTGTCTTGCTCGACGTCCCCTCTCTCTCCTGGTCCAATTTGCGACCTCCTGGTCCCTCCTGGCCCACAGCAGCGTCCAAAAACACTAACCGCACAATTTGCAGCTAGCAAGGCTTGTTGGCGTTCTTTCGGCAGGAAAATACTTTTGCACGACTCTCCACGGCGAGAGGCATCCGTCCACCAAAGGGAAAGTCTCTAGCCATTTTCGTTTCTGCAGAAACCTCAGCTTCTTCTGTCCAGTAGAAGCTTCTTTGTACCCACAGCTGGCATTTCCTGGGCATATGCCCATCTCCGACTTGCTTGTGACTTTTGGACTTGGTCCCCTTGTTCCACAGGTACCCTAGATTGGAAATCCATCGTTGTTGCATTGTTGGTTTGTGTCTTTCCTGCATTATTCCTCTATCACGACTTCTTTGTCCTTGGGGGAACTTTAGTGCACTTTGCACTCACTTTTTAGGGTCTTGGGGGGGGTTATTTTTCTAACTCTCACTATTTTCTAATAGTCCCAGCGACCCTCTATAAGGTCACATAGGTTTGGGGTCCATTCGTGGTTCGCATTCCACTTTTGGAGTATATGGTTTGTGTTGCCCCTATCCCTATGTGTCCCCATTGCATTCTATTGTAACTATACAGTGTTTGCACTGTTTTCTAAGACTATACTACATATTTTTGGTATTGTGTACATATATCTTGTGTATATTTCCTATCCTCTCACTGAGGGTACACTCTAATATACTTTGGCATATTGTCATAAAAATAAAGTACCTTTATTTTTAGTATAACTGTGTATTGTGTTTTCTTATGATATTGTGCAAGTGACACTTGTGGTACTGTAGTAGCTTCACATGTCTCCTAGTTCAGCCTAAGCTGCTCTGCTAAGCTACCATTATCTATCAGCCTAAGCTGCTAGACACCCTATACACTAATAAGGGATAACTGGGCCTGGTGCAAGGTGCAAGTACCCCTTGGTACTCACTACAAGCCAGTCCAGCCTCCTACATTGGTTGTGCAGTGGTGGGATAAGTGCTTTGAGACTACTTACCACTCTTGTCATTGTACTTTTCATGAGAGAAAAATATACAAAACAAGTTCAGTGTGTGTACACATAACTAAAAAGTTTTGCATTTCCTCTTTTCACTCTTGTCTAAAAGTGCTGAAAAGTACTTCTAAACTTTCAAAAAGTTCTTAAAAGTTTAAAAAGTTTTTTTCTGTCTTTCTAAAAAAGTTCTGAAAACTTTTTTCTCTTTTTCTATCACTTTAACTCTCTCTAAAAATGTCTGGCACAGGCCAAAATGTTGACCTGTCTAAGATTGCATATGATCACCTTAGCTGGAAAGGAGCAAGGAGTCTCTGCATAGAGAGAGGTTTGAGTGTAGGGAAGAATCCTTCCTTGGAATTGTTACTAAACATGCTTAGAGAACAAGATAAGGCTAAAAGTGCCCCATCTGTTGAAAAAGTAGCTAATGGTTCCCAATCTGATCCAGGGACTCCCCCAGGAAAAGATTCAGGAAAGAAAGTTCCTAGCCTGCCCATTACTAGACAGTCTAGCATAGTTGGTAATGATGGAGAGCCACACCATACAAATAGTGTTGTCTCACATCATAGCAAAAGCATTTATTCTCACCACAGTGGTACTGATGTTTCTGTTAGCCAAGCTGTTAGAGTGGCCTCTGTAAGGGACAGGTCTCCTTCTGTCCATTCCCATCATACCTCTGTATCTAGAAATGTCCCTCCCACCAACCCTGATGACAGACTGTTAGAAAGGGAACTCAATAAGTTGAGGGTGGAACAAACCAGACTGAAGCTTAAAAAGCAGCAGCTGGATTTGGATAGACAGTCTTTAGAAATAGAGAAGGAAAGACAGAAGTTGGGTTTAGAAACCCATGGTGGCAGCAGCAGTATTCCCATAGTCATCCTGCAAAAGAGCATGATTCCAGGAATCTGCACAAGATAGTTCCCCCTT
This sequence comes from Pleurodeles waltl, assembly GCF_031143425.1. Classification (NCBI taxonomy): domain Eukaryota; kingdom Metazoa; phylum Chordata; class Amphibia; order Caudata; family Salamandridae; genus Pleurodeles; species Pleurodeles waltl. The sequence goes on along the minus strand of NC_090444.1, from coordinate 1,837,247,323 downwards.
ATAAGGAGGGGGATGACATTAACAAGTGGTTTGCTGCACTTGAGAGGGCCTGTGTTGTACAGGATGTCCCTCAAAGGCAGTGGGCTGCTATCCTATGTCTATCATTTAGTGGAAAAGGTAGGGATAGGCTCCTTACTGTGAAAGAAAGTGATGCCAATAATTTTACAGTTCTTAAGAATGCACTCCTGGATGGTTATGGCTTAACCACTGAACAATACAGGATAAAGTTCTGAGAGACCAAAAAGGAGTCTTCACAAGACTGGGTTGATTTCATTGACCATTCAGTGAAGGCCTTGGAGGGGTGGTTAAATGGCAGTAAGGTTACTGACTTTGAAAGCCTGTATAACTTGATCCTGAGAGAGCATATTCTTAATAATTGTGTGTCTGATTTGTTGCACCAGTACTTGGTGGACTCTGATCTGACCTCACCCCAAGAATTGGGAAAGAAGGCAGACAAATGGGTCAGAACAAGGGTGAACAGAAAAGTTCATACAGGGGGTGACAAAGATGGCAACAAAAAGAAGGATGGTAAGTCTTCTGACAAGGGTGGGGACAAATCTAAAAATGAGTCTTCATCAGGCCCACAAAAACACTCTGGTGGGGGTGGTGGGTCCAAATCCTCCTTTAATCAAAACAAAGAAAAGAAACCATGGTGCTATTTATGTAAAGTAAAAGGCCATTGGCCAACAGATCTCAGTTGTCCAAAGAAAAGCACCAAGCCTCCTACCACTACAACCCCTACTGCTACACCTAGTGTCCCTACTAATAGCAGTGGTGGTGGGAACAAACCTACTAATAGCCAATCCAAGGGAGTAGCTGGGCTCACTATTGGTAACTTAGTTGGGGTTGGCCTTGTTAGGGAGGCCACAGAGGCTGTGTTAGTCTCTGAGGGGGCTATTGATTTAGCCACCTTAGTTGCTTGTCCCCTTAATATGGATAAGTACAAGCAGCTACCCCTAATAAATGGTGTTGAGGTTCAGGCCTACAGGGACACTGGTGCCAGTGTGACTATGGTCATAGAGAAACTGGTTAACCCTGAACAACACCTACTTGGTCACCAGTACCAAGTAACCGATGCTCACAACAACACACTTAGCCACCCCATGGCTGTTGTAAATCTCAACTGGGGGGGGGTTACTGGTCCAAAGAAAGTTGTGGTAGCCACAGATTTACCTGTAGACTGTCTACTAGGAAATGATTTGGAGACATCAGCTTGGTCAGATGTGGAGTTGGAGGCCCATGCAGCAATGCTGGGCATCCCAGGGCATATTTTTGCTTTAACCAGGGCTCAGGCCAAAAAGCAAAAAGGACAGGGAAGCTTGGATCCTGGAACAATGGACCAAGTGCTCCCTAAAGCTAGGGCTAGTAGAAGCAAACCACGTCCTACTATCCCTCCCTCTACAGTGGATTCTACTTCTGAGGAAGAAGAATTCCCTCCATGTGCAGAACCTACACCAGAGGAGCTTGAAGCAGATACTGCTGAGCATTTGGGTGAAGGGGGGCCTGCCAGGGAGGAGCTGAGTGTGGCACAGCAAACCTGTCCCACGTTAGAGGGTCTAAGACAGCAAGCTGTCCAACAGGCTAATGGGGATGTCAGTGACTCTCACAGAGTTTACTGGGAGGACAACCTCTTGTACACTGAGCATAGGGATCCTAAACCTGGAGCTGCCAGGAGATTAGTGATTCCTCAGGAGTACAGAAAGTTCCTCCTAACTCTTGCACACGACATTCCCCTAGCTGGGCATCTAGGACAAATGAAAACTTGGGACAGGCTTGTTCCCTTGTTTCATTGGCCTAGGATGTCTGAGGACACAAAAGATTTTTGTAAGTCCTGTGAAACCTGTCAAGCCAGTGGCAAGACAGGTGGCACCCCAAAGGCACCCCTTATTCCACTGCCTGTGGTTGGGGTTCCCTTTGAAAGGGTAGGGGTTGACATAGTTGGTCCCCTTGACCCTCCTACTGCTTCAGGCAATAGGTTTATCTTGGTGGTAGTGGACCATGCCACAAGATATCCTGAAGCTATTCCTTTAAGGACCACTACAGCTCCTGCAGTGGCAAAGGCCCTCCTGGGAATATTTTCCAGGGTGGGCTTCCCAAAGGAAGTAGTATCAGACAGGGGAAGCAATTTCATGTCTGCATACTTAAAGGCCATGTGGAAGGAGTGTGGTGTAACTTATAAATTCACTACACCCTATCATCCACAAACAAATGGACTGGTGGAGAGATTTAATAAAACTCTCAAAGGCATGATTATGGGTCTCCCTGAAAAACTCCGCAGGAGATGGGATATCCTGTTACCATGCCTCCTTTTTGCCTACAGGGAGGTACCCCAGAAAGGAGTGGGCTTCAGCCCCTTTGAACTTCTTTTTGGACACCCTGTTAGGGGTCCACTCACACTTGTCAAGGAGGGTTGGGAACAACCTTTAAAAGCTCCAAAACAAGATATTGTGGATTATGTACTTGGCCTCAGATCAAGGATGGCTGAGTATATGAAAAAGGCCAGTAAAAACCTTCAGGCCAGCCAAGAGCTCAAGAAGCAATGGCATGATCAGAAGGCTGTTTTGGTTCAGTACCAACCAGGGCAGAAAGTGTGGGTCTTGGAGCCTGTGGCCCCAAGAGCACTCCAAGATAAATGGAGTGGTCCCCACACAATTGTTGAGAAAAAGGGTGAAGTCACCTATTTAGTTGACTTAGGCACTGCAAGGAGTCCCCTTAGGGTGCTCCATGTAAACCGCCTAAAACCCTACTATGACAGGGCTGATCTCACCCTGCTCATGGCAACTGATGAGGGACAGGAAGAAGACAGTGATCCTCTACCTGATCTCTTCTCTTCCACAGAACAAGATGCTCTTGTGGAAGGTGTAGTTTTGGCTGATTGTCTTACTGCTGAGCAGAAAGACCATTGCATAAATCTCCTAGATCAATTCTCTGAACTCTTCTCTACTGTGCCAGGTACCACTTCTTGGTGTGAGCACACTATAGATACTGGAGACAGCTTGCCTGTCAAAAGTAAGATCTATAGGTAGCCTGACTATGTCAGGGACTGCATAAAGCAAGAGGTCCAGAAAATGTTAGAACTAGGAGTGGTTGAGCACTCTGAAAGTCCATGGGCTTCTCCTGTGGTACTTGTACCAAAACCCAATTCTAAAGATGGAAAGAAGGAAATGCGGTTTTGTGTAGACTACAGAGGTCTCAACTTGGTAACCAAAACTGATGCTCACCCTATACCCAGGGCAGATGAGCTCATAGATACACTGGCATCTGCCAAGTATCTAAGCACTTTTGACTTGACTGCAGGGTATTGGCAGATCAAATTATCAAAAGATGCTAAACCTAAAACTGCATTTTCAACCATTGGAGGACATTACCAGTTCACTGTAATGCCTTTTGGATTGAAAAATGCACCTGCCACTTTTCAGAGGTTGGTGAACACAGTCCTGCAAGGGCTGGAAGCTTTCAGTGCAGCATATTTGGACGATATAGCTGTCTTTAGCTCCAGCTGGGATGATCACCTGGTCCACCTATGGAAAGTTTTGGAGGCCCTGCAAAAGGCAGGCCTCACTATCAAGGCTTCAAAGTGCCAGATAGGGCAGGGTAAGGTGGTTTATCTGGGACACCTTGTTGGTGGGGAACAGATTGCACCACTTCAGGGGAAAATCCAAACAATTATTGATTGGGTTCCCCCTACTACTCAAACTCAGGTGAGAGCCTTCCTAGGCCTCACTGGGTATTACAGGAGGTTCATTAAGAACTATGGCTCCATTGCAGCCCCTCTTAATGACCTCACATCCAAGAAAATGCCTAAAAAGGTATTATGGACAGCAAACTGTCAGAAAGCTTTTGAGGAGCTGAAGCAGGCCATGTGCTCTGCACCTGTCCTGAAAAGCCCTTGTTACTCTAAAAAATTCTATGTCCAAACTGATGCATCTGAATTAGGAGTAGGGGCAGTCCTATCACAAATTAATTCTGAGGGCCAGGATCAACCTGTTGCTTTTATTAGTAGGAGGTTGACCCCTAGAGAAAAGCGTTGGTCTGCCATTGAGAGGGAGGCCTTTGCTGTGGTCTGGGCACTGAAGAAGTTGAGGCCATACCTGTTTGGCACTCACTTCATTGTTCAGACAGACCACAAACCTATACTTTGGCTAAAACAAATGAAAGGTGAAAATCCTAAATTGTTGAGGTGGTCCATATCCCTACAGGGAATGGACTATACAGTGGAACATAGACCTGGGAGTAGCCACTCCAATGGAGATGGACTCTCCAGATATTTCCACTTAGACAATGAAGACTCATCAGGGCATCGCTAGTCTTATTGTCCTTCGTTTGGGGGGGGGTTGTGTAGGAAAGTACCATCTTGCCTGGCATGTTACCCCCATTTTTCACTGTATATATGTTGTTTTAGTTGTATGTGTCACTGGGACCCTGTTCACCAGGGCCCCAGTGCTCATAAGTGTGCCTGAATGTGTTACCTGTGTTAGTGACTAACTGTCTCACTGAGGCTCTGCTAATCAGAACCTCAGTGGTTATGCTCTCTCATTTCTTTTAAATTGTCACTAACAGGCTAGTGACCACGTTATTTCACAGCCATTTTACACTGCACTTAAGTAACTTATAAGTCACCTATATGTCTAACCTTTACCTGGTAAAGGTTAGGTGCAAAGTTACTTAGTGTGAGGGCACCCTGGCACTAGCCAAGGTGCCCCCACATTGTTCAGGGCCAATTCCCTGAACTTTGTGAGTGCGGGGACACCATTACACGTGTGCACTACATATAGGTCACTACCTATATGTAGCTTCACAATGGTAACTCCGAATAAGGCCATGTAACATGTCTAAGATCATGGAATTGCCCCCTCTATGCCATCCTGGCATTGTTGGCACAATTCCATGATCCCAGTGGCCTGTAGCACAGACCCTGGTACTGCCAAACTGCCTTTCCTGGGGTTTCACTGCAGCTGCTGCCAACCCCTCAGACAGGTTTCTGCCCCCCTGGGGTCAAGCCAGGCTTGTCCCAGGATGGCAGAACAAAGGACTTCCTCTGAGAGAGGGTGTTACACCCTCTCCCTTTGGAAAATGGTGTGAAGGCAGGGGAGTAGTAGCCTCCCCCAGCCTCTGGAAATGCTTTCTTGGGCACAGATGTGCCCAATTCTGCATAAGCCAGTCTACACCGGTTCAGGGACCCCTTAGCCCTGCTCTGGCGCGAAACTGGACAAAGGAAAGGGGAGTGACCACTCCCCTGACCTGCACCTCCCCTGGGAGGTGTCCAGAGCTCCTCCAGTGTGCTCCAGACCTCTGCCATCTTGGAAACAGAGGTGCTGCTGGCACACTGGACTGCTCTGAGTGGCCAGTGCCACCAGGTGACATCAGAGACTCCTTCTGATAGGCTCCTTCAGGTGCTAGTAGCCTATCCTCTCTCCTAAGTAGCCAAACCCTCTTTTCTGGCTATTTAGGGTCTCTGTCTCTGGGGAAACTTTAGATAACGAATGCAAGAGCTCATCAGAGTTCCTCTGCATCTCTCTCTTCACCTTCTGCCAAGGAATCGACTGCTGACCGCGCTGGAAGCCTGCAACACTGCAACAAAGTAGCAAAGACGACTACTGCAACTCTGTAACGCTGATCCTGCCGCCTTCTCGACTATTTTCCTGGTGGTGCATGCTGTGGGGGTAGTCTGCCTCCTCTCTGCACTAGAAGCTCCGAAGAAATCTCCCGTGGGTCGACGGAATCTTCCCCCTGCAACCGCAGGCACCAAAAAGCTGCATTACCGGTCCCTTGGGTCTCCTCTCAGCACGACGAGCGAGGTCCCTCGAATCCAGCAACTCTGTCCAAGTGACCCCCACAGTCCAGTGACTCTTCAGTCCAAGTTTGGTGGTGGTAAGTCCTTGCCTCACCTCGCTAGACTGCATTGCTGGGAACCGCGACTTTTGCAGCTACTCCGGCCCCTGTGCACTTCCGGCGGAAATCCTTTGTGCACAGCCAATCCTGGGTCCACTGCACTCTAACCTGCATTGCACGACGTTCTAAGTTGGTCTCTGGCGACGTGGGACTCCTTTGTGTAACTTCGGGTGAGCACCGTTTCACGCATCATCGTAGTGCCTGTTTCTGGCACTTCTCCGGGTGCTACCTGCTGCTGAGAGGGCTCCTTGTCTTGGACGACGTCCCCTCTCTCTCCTGGTCCAATTTCCGACCTCCTGGTCCCTCCTGGCCCACAGCAGCGTCCAAAAACGCTAACCGCACGATTTGCAGCTAGCAAGGCTTGTTGGCGTTCTTTCGGCGGGAAAACACTTTTGCACGACTCTCCACGGCGAGTTGGATATGTCCACCAAAGGGGAAGTCTCTAGCCCTTTTCGTTCCTGCAGAAACCTCAGCTTCTTCTGTCCAGTAGAAGCTTCTTTGCACCCACAGCTGGCATTTCCTGGGCATATGCCGATCTCCGACTTGCTTGTGACTTTTGGACTTGGTCCCCTTGTTCCACAGGTACCCTAGATTGGAAATCCATCGTTGTTGCATTGTTGGTTTGTGTCTTTCCTGCATTATTCCTCTATCACGACTTCTTTGTCCTTGGGGGAACTTTAGTGCACTTTTCACTCACTTTTCAGGGTCTTGGGGGGGGGTTATTTTTCTAACTCTCACTATTTTCTAAAAGTCCCAGCGACCCTCTACAAGGTCACATAGGTTTGGGGTCCATTCGTGGTTCGCATTCCACTTTTGGAGTATATGGTTTGAGTTGCCCCTATCCCTATGTGTCCCCATTGCATCCTATTGTAACTATACATTGTTTGCACTGTTTTCTAAGACTATACTGCATATTTTTGGTATTGTGTACATATATCTTGTGTATATTTCCTATCCTCTCACTGAGGGTACACTCTAAGATACTTTGGCATATTGTCATAAAAATAAAGTACCTTTATTTTTAGTATAACTGTGTATTGTGTATTCTTATGATATTGTGCAAGTGACACTTGTGGTACTGTAGTAACTTCACACGTCTCCTAGTTCAGCCTAAGCTGCTCTGCTAAGCTACCATTATCTATCAGCCTAAGCTGCTAGACACCCTATACACTAATAAGGGATAACTGGGCCTGGTGCAAGGTGCAAGTACCCCTTGGTACTCACTACAAGCCAGTCCAGCCTCCTACAGTATGGCCTCAACTTCTTCAGTGCCCAGACCAGAGCAAAGGCCCCCCTCTCTATGGCAGACCAACGCTTTTCTCTAGGGGTCAACCTCCTGCTGATAAAAGCAACAGGTTGATCCTGGCCCTCAGAATTAAGTTGTGATAAGACTGCCCCTACCCCTAATTCAGATGCATCAGTTTGGACAATTAATTTTTTGGAGTAACAGGGGCTTTTTAGGACAGGTGCAGAGCACATGGCCTGCTTCAGTTCCTCAAAAGCTTTCTGACAGTTTGCTGTCCATAATACCTTCTTAGGCATTTTTTTAAGATGTGAGTTCATTAAGAGGGGCTGCAATGGAGCCATAGTTGTTTATGAACCTCCTGTAGTACCCAGTGAGGCCTAAAAAGGCTCTCACCTGAGTTGTAGGGGGAACCCAATCTATAATAGTTTGGATTTTCCCCTGAAGTGGAGCAATCTGTTCTCCACCTACCAGGTGTCCCAGATAAACCACCTTCCCCTGCCCTATCTGGCACTTTGAAGCCTTGATAGTGAGGCCTGCCTTTTGCAGGGCCTCCAAAACTTTCCATAGGTGGTGTAGGAGGCTGGACTGGCTTGTAGTGAGTACCAAGGGGTACTTGCACCTTGCACCAGGCCCAGTTATCCCTTATTAGTGTATAGGGTGTCTAGCAGCTTAGGCTGATAGATAATGGTAGCTTAGCAGAGCAGCTTAGGCTGAACTAGGAGACGTGTGAAGCTACTACAGTACCACTTAGTGTCATATGCACAATATCATAAGAAAACACAATACACAGTTATACTAAAAATAAAGGTACTTTATTTTTATGACAATATGCCAAAGTATCTTAGAGTGTACCCTCAGTGAGAGGATAGGAAATATACACAAGATATATATACACAATAGCAAAAATATGCAGTATAGTCTTAGAAAACAGTGCAAACAATGTATAGTTACAATAGGATGCAATGGGGAAACATAGGGATAGGGGCAACACAAACCATATACTCCAAAAGTGGAATGCGAACCACGAATGGACCCCAAACCTATGTGACCTTGTAGAGGGTCGCTGGGACTATTAGAAAATAGTGAGAGTTAGAAAAATAACCCTCCCCAAGACCCTGAAAAGTGAGTGCAAAGTGCACTAAAGTTCCCCTAAGGACAAAGTAGTCGTGTTAGAGGAATAATGCAGGAAAGACACAAACCAGCAATGCAACAACTGTGGATTTCCAATCTAGGGTACATGTGGAACACGGGGACCAAGTCCAAAAGTCACAAGCAAGTCGGAGATGGGCAGATGCACAGGAAATGCCAGCTGCGGGTGCAAAGAAGCTTCGACTGGACAGAAGAAGCTGAGGTTTCTGCAGGAACGAAAAGGGCTAGAGACTTCCCCTTTGGTGGACGGATCCCTCTCGCCTTGGAGAGTCGTGCAGAAGTGTTTTCCCGCCGGAAGGACGCCAACAAGCCTTGCTAGTCGCAAATCGTGCGTTTGGCGTTTTTGGACGCTGCTGGGGCCCAGGAGGGACCAGGAGGTCGCAAATTGGACCTGAAGAGAGAAGGGACGTCGAGCAAGATAAAGCGCCCTCACTGAAGCAGGTAGCTTCCAAAGAAGTGCCAGAAACAGGCACTACAAAGATGCGTGAAATGGTGCTCGCCGAAGTTGCACAAAGGAGTCCCACGTCGCCGGAGACCAACTTAGAAAGTCGTGCAATGCAGGTTAGAGTGCCGTGGACCCAGGCTTGGCTGTGCACAAAGGATTTCCGCCGGAAGTGCACAGGGGCCGGAGTAGCTGCAAAGTCGCGGTTCCCAGCAATGCAGCCCAGCGAGGTGAGGCAAGGACTTACCTCCACCAAACTTGGGCTGAAGAGTCACTGGACTGTGGGGGTCACTTGGACAGAGTCGCTGGATTCGAGGGACCTCGCTCGTCGTGCTGAGAGGAGACCCAAGGGACCGGTAATGCAGCTTTTTGGTGCCTGCAGTTGCAGGGGGAAGATTCCGTCGACCCACGGGAGATTTCTTCGGAGCTTCTGGTGCAGAGAGGAGGCAGGCTACCCCCACAGCATGCACAAGCAGGAAAACAGTCGAGAAGGCGGCAGGATCAGCGTTACAGAGTTGCAGTAGTCGTCTTTGCTACTATGTTGCAGGTTTGCAGGCTTCCAGCGCGGTCAGCGGTCGTTTCCTTATCAGAAGGTGAAGAGAGAGATGCAGAGGAACTCGGATGAGCTCTTGCATTCGTTATCTAAAGTTTCCCCAGAGACAGAGACCCTAAATAGCCAGAAAAGAGGGTTTGGCTACCTAGGAGAGAGGATAGGCTACTAACACCTGAAGGAGCCTATCAGCAGGAGTCTCTGACGTCACCTGGTGGCACTGGCCACTCAGAGCAGTCCAGTGTGCCAGCAGCACCTCTGTTTCCAAGATGGCAGAGGTCTGGAGCACACTGGAGGAGCTCTGGACACCTCCCAGGGGAGGTGCAAATCAGGGGAGTGCTCACTCCCCTTTCCTTTGTCCAGTTTCGCGCCAGAGCAGGGGCTAAGGGGTCCCTGAACCGGTGTAGACTGGCTTATGCAGAATTGGGCACATCTGTGCCCAAGAAAGCATTTCCAGAGGCTGGGGGAGGCTACTCCTCCCCTGCCTTCACACCATTTTCCAAAGGGAGAGGGTGTCACACCCTCTCTCAGAGGAAGTTCTTTGTTCTGCCATCCTGGGCCATCCTGGGCCAGGCCTGGCTGGACCCCAGGAGGGCAGCTGCCTGTCTGAGGGGTTGGCAACAGCAGCAGCTGCAGTGAAACCCCAGGAAGGGCAGTTTGGCAGTACCAGGGTCTGGGCTACAGACCACTGGGATCATGGGATTGTGCCAACTATGCCAGGATGGCATAGAGGGGGCAATTCCATGATCATAGACATGTTACATGGCCATATTCGGAGTTACCATTGTGAAGCTACATATAGGTAGTGACCTATATGTAGTGCACGCGTGTAATGGTGTCCCCGCACTCACAAAGTTCAGGGAATTGGCTCTGAACAATGTGGGGGCACCTTGGCTAGTGCCAGGGTGCCCTCACACTAAGTAACTTTGCACCTAACCTTTAACAGGTAAAGGTTAGACATATAGGTGACTTATAAGTTACTTAAGTGCAGTGTAAAATGGCTGTGAAATAACGTGGACGTTATTTCACTCAGGCTGCAGTGGCAGGCCTGTGTAAGAATTGTCAGAGCTCCCTATGGGTGGCAAAAGAAATGCTGCAGCCCATAGGGATCTCCTGGAACCCCAATACCCTGGGTACCTCAGTACCATATACTAGGGAATTATAAGGGTGTTCCAGTAAGCCAATGTAAATTGGTAAAAAATGGTCACTAGCCTGTTAGTGACAATTTGGAAAGAAATGAGAGAGCATAACCACTGAGGTTCTGGTGCGCTGAGCCTCAGTGATACAGTTAGTCACTACACAGGTAACACATTCAGGCACACTTATGAGCACTGGGGCCCTGGGTTACCAGGGTCCCAGTGACACATACAACTAAAACAACATATATACAGTGAAAAATGGGGGTAACATGCCAGGCAAGATGGTACTTTCCTACACAACCCCCCCCCAAACGAAGGACAATAAGACTAGCCATGACCTGATGAGTCTTCATTGTCTAAGTGGAAATATCTGGAGAGTCCATCTGCATTGGAGTGGCTACTCCCAGGTCTATGTTCCACTGTATAGTCCATTCCCTGTAGGGAAATGGACCACCTCAACAATTTAGGATTTTCACCTTTCATTTGTTTTAGCCAAAGTAGAGGTTTGTGGTCTGTCTGAACAATGAAGTGAGTGCCAAACAGGTATGGCCTCAACTTCTTCAGAGCCCAGACCACAGCAAAGGCCTCCCTCTCAATGGCAGACCAACGCTTTTCTCTAGGGGTCAACCTTCTACTAATAAAAGCAACAGGTTGATCCTGGCCCTCAGAATTAAGTTGTGATAGGACTGCCCCTACTCCTAATTCAGATGCATCAGTTTGGACATAGAATTTTTTAGAGTAACAAGGGCTTTTCAGGACAGGTGCAGAGCACATGGCGTGCTTCAGCTCCTCAAAAGCTTTCTGACAGTTTGCTGTCCATAATACCTTTTTAGGCATTTTCTTGGATGTGAGGTCATTAAGAGGGGCTGCAATGGAGCCATAGTTCTTAATGAACCTCCTGTAATACCCAGTGAGGCCTAGGAAGGCTCTCACCTGAGTCTGAGTGGTAGGGGGAACCCAATCAATAATAGTTTGGATTTTCCCCTGCAATCTGTTCCCCACCAACAAGGTGTCCCAGATAAACCACCTTACCCTGCCCTATCTGGCACTTTGAAGCCTTGATAGTGAGGCCTGCCTTTTGCAGGGCCTCCAAAACTTTCCATAGGTGGACCAGGTGATCATCCCAGCTGGAGCTAAAGACAGCTATATCGTCCAAATATGCTGCACTGAAAGCTTCCAGCACTTGCAGGACTGTGTTCACCAGCCTCTGAAAAGTGGCAGGTGCTTTTTTCAAACCAAAAGGCATTACAGTAAACTGGTAATGTCCTCCAATGGTAGAAAATGCAGTCTTAGGTTTAGCATCTTCTGATAATTTGATCTGCCAATACCCTGCAGTCAAATCAAAAGTGCTTAGATACTTGGCAGATGCCAGTGTATCTATAAGCTCATCTGCCCTGGGTATAGGGTGAGCATCAGTTTTGGTTACCAAGTTGAGACCTCTATAGTCTACACAAAACCGCATTTCCTTCTTTCCATCTTTAGAATTGGGTTTTGGTACCAGTACCACAGGAGAAGCCCATGGACTGTCAGAGTGCTCAACCACTCCTAGTTCCAACACTTTTTGAACTTCATGCTTTATGCAGTCCCTGACATGGTCAGGCTGCCTATAGATCTTACTTTTGACAGGTAAACTGTCTCCAGTATCTATAGTGTGCTCACACCAAGAAGTGGTGCCTGGCACAGTAGAGAAGAGTTCTGAAAATTGTCCTAGGAGATTTATGCAATGGTCTTTCTGCTCAGCAGTAAGACAATCTGCCAAAACTACACCTTCCACAAGAGCATCTTGTTCTGTGGAAGAGAAGAGATCAGGTAGAGGATCACTGTCTTCTTCCTGTCCCTCATCAGTTGCCATGAGCAGGGTGAGATCAGCCCTGTCATAGTAGGGTTTCAGGCGGTTGACATGGAGCACCCTAAGGGGACTCCTGGCAGTGCCTAAGTCAACTAAATAGGTGACTTCTCCCTTCTTTTCAACAATTGTGTGGGGTCCACTCCATTTATCTTGGAGTGCTCTTGGGGCCACAGGCTCCAAGACCCACACTTTCTGCCCTGGATGGTACTGAACCAAAACAGCCTTCTGATCATGCCATTGCTTCTGGAGCTCTTGGCTGGCCTGAAGGTTTTTACTGGCCTTTTTCATGTACTCAGCCATCCTTGATCTGAGGCCAAGTACATAATCCACAATATCCTGCTTAGGAGCTTTTAAAGGTTGTTCCCAACCCTCCTTTACAAGTGTGAGTGGACCCCTAACAGGGTGTCCAAAAAGAAGTTCAAAGGGGCTGAAGCCCACTCCTTTCTGGGGTACCTCCCTGTAGGCAAAAAGGAGGCATGGTAGAAGGATATCCCATCTCCTGCGGAGTTTTTCAGGGAGACCCATAATCATGCCTTTGAGAGTTTTATTAAATCTCTCTACCAGTCCATTTGTTTGTGGATGATAGGGTGTTGTGAACTTGTACGTTACACCACACTCCTTCCACATGGCCTTTAAGTATGCAGACATGAAATTGCTTCCTCTGTCTGATACTACTTCCTTTGGGAAGCCCACCCTGGAAAATATTCCCAGGAGGGCCTTTGCCACTGCAGGAGCTGTAGTGTACCTTAAAGGAATTGCTTCAGGGTATCTTGTGGCATGGTCCACTACCACCAAGATAAACCTATTGCCTGAAGCAGTAGGAGGGTCAAGGGGGCCAACTATGTCAACCCCTACCCTTTCAAAGGGAACCCCAACCACAGGCAGTGGGATAAGGGGTGCCTTTGGAGTGCCACCTGTCTTGCCACTGGCTTGACAGGTTTCACAGGACTTACAAAATTCCTTTGTGTCCTCAGACATCCTAGGCCAATGAAACAATGGAACCAATCTGTCCCAAGTTTTCATTTGACCCAGGTGCCCAGCTAGGGGAATGTCATGTGCCAGTGTTAGGAGGAACTTTCTCTACTCCTGAGGAATCACTAATCTCCTGGCAGCTCCAGGTTTAGGATCCCTATGCTCAGTGTACAAGAGGTTGTCCTCCCAGAAAACTCTGTGAGAGTCACTGACATCCCCATTAGCCTGTTTGACAGCTTGCTGTCTGAGACCCTCTAATGTGGGACAGGTTTGCTGTGCCACACTCAGCTCCTCTCTGGCAGGCCCCCCTTCACCCAAAAGCTCAGCAGTGTCTGCTTCCAGCTCCTCTGGTGTAGGTTCTGCACAGGGAGGGAATTCTTCTTCCTCAGAATTAGAATCCACTGTAGAGGGAGGGATAGTAGGAAGTGGTTTGCTTCTACTAGCCCTAGCTTTAGGGAGCACTTAGTCCATTGTTCCAGGATCCAAGCTTCCCTGTCCTTTTTGCTTTTTGGCCTGAGCCCTTGTCAAAGCAAAAATATGCCCTGGGATGCCCAGCATTGCTGCATGGGCCTCCAACTCCACATCTGACCAAGCTGATGTCTCCAAATCATTCCCTAATAGACAGTCTACAGGTAAATCTGAAGCTACCACAACTTTCTTTGGACCAGTTACCCCCCCCCCCAGTTGAGATTTACAACAGCCATGGGGTGGCTTTGTGTTATGTTGTGAGCATCGGTTACTTGGTACTGTCACGACTCACGTGCTGCTTGCGCCTGGAGTTTGCAGATCTTGAGGCGTGGATCTTCAGGGTTCGACTTTGGCCCAAAAAGGGGCGACTCTTTCTGGTAGCCACGGTGCTGTAGGCGAGGAAACGCCAAGGACAGACCGTGACCGTGAGAAAGTAGCGCCAGAGGGAAAAAACCCCTTCAGAAGAAGAGGAAAAAACCTCCCAAATGATTCGCAGGGGATTCCTGGAACAAGAACAGAGGAACAGGAATCAAAGGAACTGACGTAACACAGAAATGGCGAAATCCAGAGTCAAGGACTAGGAAATCAGGAGCGAGGACACTAACTGAAACAGAGAGTGTTGCAGCGCAAAGAGGAAAAGAAAAACCACCCTTAAATACCATAAAACAGGAAGTGACCCACAGGAAGAAAAAGGACACCATCTTGAATAAGGAAAAGTAGATAGAATAGACTGGAGCAGAAACCATAGAGAGTAGGGAAAGGAGGAATGCTGGGAAGACAGAGGTAACCTGGGAAGGGGAAAAGACATAAAGGACAGAGGAGAAAACAGACCCAAAAAGGAAGAAAGACAGAAAAGAAGAAAAGGGAGCCCCAACAGGTAAGAGGGGTCAGGAGACCCCAACAAGACGGAGGGAGAGCGCAGCGCGAGGCCCCCAGTAAGTCCTGGGGCCTCGCAGGGTGCAAGAAAGGCTCGGGGCACGCCGCGTCTTAGAGACGCGGAGCGCGGCCCGAGCTGAACGCTCGGCTTGTGCCGAACGCTCGGCTCGCGCCGCGCGGTGCGGCGCAACAGTAGGCCCCCCTCCCGAAGGCCCTGGTTTGAAAGGAAATAAACGGTGAAAGCGCTGAGTCAGAATAGGAGCATGAACCGAAGATGCATCTTCCCAAGAACACTCACTGAGAGGATAACCCTTCCAATGAATCAGATACTGCAGACGGGTGTGAAAAAGACGAGAGTCACAAATCTCCTGAACCTCATATTCAGGAACATCATCCACTAAGACAGGAGGAGGACAGGAAAACTGACGGGAGTACGGATCTGGTACATAAGGTTTGAGTTGGGAGACATGGAAGACTGGATGAATCTTCCATGTGTGAGGCAAGTGAAGACGGACAGTGACAGGATTAAGTAACTGGAGAATACGGAAAGGCCCGTAATAGCGAGGTGTGAATTTGTTCTGAGAAAGACGTGAGGGTAAGAATTTAGAAGAAAGCCAAACTTTATCCTGTGGATGGTAGTCCGGAGTGGCCCTACGTTTCTTGTCTGCTACTTTCTTCATATATCTCTTGGTGTGTAAGAGATTAGAACGAATCAGTCTATGGATTTGTAGAAGACGTTTGGAAAAATGAGTAATAGCGGGTAAGGGAGTGGGAGACAGAGAAGAAGTAGGAAAAGAGGTAGGATGAAAACCATAAGAACAGAAAAAAGGAGTGGTCTTGGAGGCACTATGGACTGAGTTATTATAAGAGAATTCAGCGATAGGGAGATAAGTGTTCCAGTTGCTTTGAGTTGAGTTGCAAAAACAACGAAGGTATTGTTCTAAGCCTTGGTTCAGACGCTCGGTCTGTCCATTGGTCTGAGGATGGAAGCCCGATGACAGAGCTCTATCGATGTTTAGTGTCTTACAAAAATACCTCCAAAACCGGGAAATGTACTGAGGTCCTCTATCAGATATAAGAGTATGAGGAAGTCCATGAAGACGGAAGATATGTTCAATGAATATCTGGCTTAATTCTTGGGATGTAGGTAGCTTTTTCAAGGCAGTGAAGTGAGCCATCTTAGTAAAAGAGTCCACAGTGACCATGATTACCCGGTTTCCTGCTGAGAGTGGTAACGAACACATGAAATCGGTGGAGATGGTGTGCCATGGAGTTGGCGGAACCGGCAAGGGCTGGAGTAAACCCGCAGGTCTGGTTCGGGGAATCTTGACTTGAGCGCATGTGGGACAAGCCTGAACGTATGTTTCAATATCCTTTTTCCAAGTAGGCCACCAGAAAAATCGTGATAACAGTTCTTGTGTGGCCTTGATGCCTCTATGACCAGCAACCGGTGAATCATGACACATTTGTAATGCCTTTTCTCTCACTCTGTTAGTGGGAATGAATAACAGATCGTGATAATAATAGTATCCTTGTCTCTTATGTAAAAGAGGCCTTAAGTTCTCTATTTCATCATCAGATAGATTGGGGTACTCCAGTTGTACCTCCTCCAGAAAAGACTGGGCTACCCCAATGATCTTACTGGGTTCCAGTAGGGGTTGAGCTGGGACAGGAGTACAATCTGGATAACGACGCGATAGAGCATCAGCCAGAATGTTTTGGGAGCCAGGAATATATGTAATGTAGAAATCATACTGGCTGAAGAAGAAGGCCCAACGAGCTTGACGACTATTTTGGCATACGAAATTTCGTAAACATTGTAAGTTTCGATGGTCTGTTCTCACTTCAAAAGGTTCCTTGGAACCCATCAGAAACTGCCTCCATTCAATACAAGCTGTTTTCAGAGCCAACAATTCTCTTTCCAATACTGAGTAATGTTGTTCTGCAATAGAGAGTATATGACACAAATAGAAAACAGGATGTTCAAGACCATCGTCCTCTTGTTGTTGGAGTAGAACGGCACCAATGGCCTTTTCAGAAGCATCGGTGACGACAATAAATCGTTTGTTGGTCTCTGGATGTCTTAAGATGGGAGCTTGTGTAAATGCCTTCTTTAATTCCTGAAAAGCTGTTTCAGCAGTTTTAGTCCAGACAAACCCTTTAACAAGATTTTCCTTCTTTAAAGTGTGAGTTATATGGCTAGTTTGTTTAGCAAAGTCTGCGATGAATTGTCGATAGAAGTTCGCCAATCCTAGAAAGCATTGTGTTTCTTTAATGGAAGATGGAGAAGGCCAATCTAGGATAGCTTGTACCTTTTCTTGATCCATGGCTACTCCGGTGGGACTTAAATGATATCCTAGATATTTGACTTCCGTCTGGTCAAACTCACACTTTTCGGGTTTGCAAAATAGTTGATGTGCCCGGAGTCGTTGAAGGACTTGTTTAACATGGGAAGAATGGAGTTCGGGATTTCTGGAATAAATAAGAATATCATCAAGGTAGATTACAACTGTCTGATTCAGGAGATCCGAGAATACTGAGTCCATAAATCTCTGAAAAATTGCCGGGGCATTAGTAAGACCGAAAGGCATTACCCTGTATTCAAAGTGACCAAATGGAGTCCTAAAGGCCGTTTTCCACTCATCTCCTTCTTTAATGCGTAAGAGGTGATAGGCTCCCCGTAGATCTAGTTTGGTAAACCGTTGGGCCCCTCTGACTGCCTCTAAAATGTCCCTTATGAGAGGCAAAGGATAACGATCTTTAATAGTTATTTTATTCAGGCCTCGAAAATCCAGGCAAGGGCGAAGGTCCTTTGTCTTCTTGGGTACGAAAAAAAGAGGAGCCCCGGCCGGAGAAGACGATGGAACAATAAGACCACTTTGAATATTTTCATCCAAATACTCCTTTAGTACTTCCTTTTCAGTTTCCGTGAGGGAATACATCCTGCCAAAAGGAACGATAGTGCCAGGTTCCAAGGGAATAGCACAATCGTAATCTCGATGTGGAGGTAACACAGGTTTGGAAGGTTTTTGGAAGACGTCTTGAAAATCCAAATAGTGTTCAGGAACTCCTTGGACTGTATTTATGGTCGAACCGGTGGTACCCTCCGTGATTATTGACCTCTTAGGCGACCAATACTTGTCTGAAGCAAAACAGTGCTCGTGACAGAACTGTGAAGACAAGGAAACCGTCCGGGTAGCCCAGTTCACATATGGATTATGTCTGATGAACCACGGGATTCCAAGAATGATGGTATGGTTGGGGGAAGTTATAAGATCAAAGGAAATGTGTTCCTGATGGTTACTGATCTGTAGATTCAGCATCAGGGTAGTTGTATCTACTGGACCCGATGATATCAAAGATCCATCCACTGTGTGAACTTGTTCTGGAACCTCCTTAGGTTGTATAGGAACTTGTTGAGTGGTGGCCCACTTCTTATCCATATAAATGCCACTAGCTCCACAATCTAGTAGTGCCATAGTCTTCTCTTGACGGCCATCAGGTAATTGTAACATTACTGGTAAAGTGAACAAGGATGTGGTATTGTCGTTGAAAGAACTGATGGAAGGTATAGCTGCTAATCCCGTCCCCTCCCTTCTTACAGAGGACGGGAAGCGGCGTTTCCCGATGGCCTTGATGGACGTACTGGACAGGTACGCAGAATGTGGCCGGCAGATCCGCAGTATAAACACAAACCCTTCTTTCGTCTATCTTCTCGTTCGCTAGGGGAGAGAGGGCCTCGAGTTGTATCCACCTGCATGGGTTCTCCTTCGGTGTCTCTGACAGGAGGGCGAGGTTCCTCAGAACGATGCGGAAAAACTCGTGAGGTGCTTGGTTGAAAAGACCCTCTGCTTTTTCTCTTCTCTGCTCTCCGTTCCTGAAGGCGATACTCGATGGAGAGGGCTTGATCCATCAGGCCACGAAGATCTTCCACTCTGGTGGAATGTACTAGTTCGTCTTTGATTTCTTCTTTGAGTCCTCTACGAAACAAAGTCACCAAAGTACGTTCCACCCAGGTGGTCTCTGCCGCTAGTTGACGAAAGCGTGTGATGTATTGAAGGACATCTTGTGAACCTTGATGAATATCGCATAAGGCCTCTTCTGCTGAAGCCTCCAATCCCGGACGACTAAACATCAGCTTGAAGCGGTTCACAAAAGCGGAATAATCCGACAATACCGGATCGTTAGATGATACCATCGGGGTTGCCCAGGCCAAGGCAGGACCAGATAAGGCACTGATGAGATAACCCACTTTTGTTCTGTCATGGGAGAATTGGGTGGGTCGGAATGCAAAGTACACTGTCAAGGAGTCAAGGAACTCTCGCAGCTTGGTTGGTTCACCCGAAAAACGATGGGTAGAGGCGGAGAGCGTCGGGACATCACCACTGCGGAAAGCCAAGGCCTGTCGCAGCGCAGCATTCTCACTGCGTAGTTGCTGTAATTCTTGAGCTTGTTGCTGAATTGTAGTTAGCAAAGCTTGATCCGGATCCGCCGCAGCTACCACAGTGTCTTCCATGGTGTTAGAAGACGTCGGGATGGTTAGGCGCTGCAATCTGTCACGACTCACGTGCTGCTTGCGCCTGGAGTTTGCAGATCTTGAGGCGTGGATCTTGAGGGTTCGACTTTGGCCCAAAAAGGGGCGACTCTTTCTGGTAGCCACGGTGCTGTAGGCGAGGAAACGCCAAGGACAGACCGTGACCGTGAGAAAGTAGCGCCAGAGGGAAAAAACCCCTTCAGAAGAAGAGGAAAAAACCTCCCAAATGATTCGCAGGGGATTCCTGGAACAAGAACAGAGGAACAGGAATCAAAGGAACTGACGTAACACAGAAATGGCGAAATCCAGAGTCAAGGACTAGGAAATCAGGAGCGAGGACACTAACTGAAACAGAGAGTGTTGCAGCGCAAAGAGGAAAAGAAAAACCACCCTTAAATACCATAAAACAGGAAGTGACCCACAGGAAGAAAAAGGACACCATCTTGAATAAGGAAAAGTAGATAGAATAGACTGGAGCAGAAACCATAGAGAGTAGGGAAAGGAGGAATGCTGGGAAGACAGAGGTAACCTGGGAAGGGGAAAAGACATAAAGGACAGAGGAGAAAACAGACCCAAAAAGGAAGAAAGACAGAAAAGAAGAAAAGGGAGCCCCAACAGGTAAGAGGGGTCAGGAGACCCCAACAAGACGGAGGGAGAGCGCAGCGCGAGGCCCCCAGTAAGTCCTGGGGCCTCGCAGGGTGCAAGAAAGGCTCGGGGCACGCCGCGTCTTAGAGACGCGGAGCGCGGCCCGAGCCGAAAGCGCGGCTTGTGCCGAACGCTCGGCTCGCGCCGCGCGGTGCGGCGCGACAGGTACTGGTGTCCAAGTATGTGTTGTTCAGGGTGCACCAGTTTCTCAATCACCATTGTGACACTGGCACCTGTGTCCCTGTAGGCCTGGACCTCAACACCATTTATTAGGGTTAGTTGCTTGTACTTCTCCAAGTTATGGGGGCAAGCAACCAAAGTGGCTAAATCAATAGCCCCTTCAGAGACTAAAGTAGCCTCTGTGGTCTCCCTAATCAGACCAACCCCAACTAAATTACCAAAAGTGAGCCCAGCTACTCCCTTGGATTGGCTATTAGTAGGTTTGCTCCCACCACCACTGCTATTAGTAGGGACACTAGGTGTAGCAGTAGGGGTTGTAGTGGTAGGAGCAGTGGTGCCTTTCTTTGGACAACTGGGATCTGTTGTCCAATGGCCTTTTATTTTACATAAATAGCACCATGGTTTCTTTTCCTTGTTCTGATTAAAGGAGGATTTGGACCCACCACCCCCACCAGAGTGTTTTTGTGGGCCTGATGAAGACTCATTTTTAGATTTGTCCCCACCCTTGTCAGAAGACTTACCATCCTTCTTTTTGTTGCCATCTTTGTCACCCCCTGTATGAACTTTTCTGTTCACTCTTGTTCTGACCCATTTGTCTGCCTTCTTTCCCAATTCTTGGGGAGAGGTCAGATCAGAGTCCACAAGTACTGGTGCAACAAATCAGACACACAATTATTAAGAATATGCTCTCTCAGGATCAAGTTATACAGGCTGTCATAATCAGTAACTTTACTGCCATGTAACCACCCCTCCAAGGCCTTCACTGAATGGTCAATGAAATAAACCCAGTCTTGTGAAGACTCCTTTTTGGTCTCTCTGAACTTTATCCTGTACTGTTCAGTGGTTAAGCCATAACCATCCAGGAGTGCATTCTTAAGAACTTGGAAATTATTAGCATCATTTTCTTTCACAGTAAGGAGCCTATCCCTACCTTTTCCACTAAATGATAGCCATAGGATAGCAGCCCACTGCCTTTGAGGGACATCCTGTACAACACAGGCACTCTCAAGTGCAGCAAACCACTTGTTAATGTCATCCCCCTCCTTATAAGGGGGAACTATCTTGTGCAGATTCCTGGAATCATGCTCTTTTGCAGGATGACTATGGGGAATACTGCTGCTGCCACCATGGGTATCTAAACCCAACTTCTGTCTTTCCTTCTCTAATTCAAAAGACTGTCTATCCAAATCCAGCTGTTGCTTTTTAAGCTTCAGTCTGGTTTGTTCCACCCTCAACTTATTGAGTTCCCTCTCTAACATTCTGTCATCAGGGTTGGTGGGAGGGACATTTCTAGAAACAGAGCTATGATGGGAATGAACAGAAGGAGACCTGTCCCTTACAGAAGCCACCCTAACAGCATGGTTAACAGAAACATTACTACCAGTATGGTGAGAATAAATGCTTTTGCTATGATGTGAGACAACACTATTTATATGGTGTGGCTCATCCTCATTACCATCTATGCTAGACTGTCTAGTAATGGGCAGGCTAGGAAGTTTCTTTCCTGAATCTTTTCCTGGGGGAGTCCCTGAATCAGATTGAGAACTATTAGGTACTTTTTCAACAGATGGGGCACCTATGGCCTTATCCTGTTCTCTAAGCATGTTAAGTAACAGTTCCAAGGAAGGATTCTTCCCTACACTCAAACCTCTCTCTATACAGAGACTCCTTGCTCTTTTCCAGCTAAGGTTGTCATATGCAAGTTTGGACAGATCAACACTTTGGCCTGTGCCAGACATTTTTAGAGAGAGTTAAAGTGATAGAAAAAGAGAAAAAAGTTTTCAGAACTTTTTGGAAAGACAGAAAAAAACTTTTTAAACTTTTAAGAATTTTTTGAAAGTTTAGAAGTACTTTTCAGCACTTAGAAAAGAGTGAAAAGAGGGAATGCAAAACTTTTTGGCTATGTGCATATACACTGACCTTGTTTTGTATATTTTTCTCTTATGAAAAGTACAATGACAAGAGTGGTAAGTAGTCTCAAGCACTTATCCCACCACTGCACAACCAATGTAGGAGGCTGGACTGGCTTGTAGTGAGTACCAAGGGGTACTTGCACCTTGCACCAGGCCCAGTTATCCCTTATTAGTGTATAGGGTGTCTAGCAGCTTAGGCTGATAGATAATGGTAGCTTAGCAGAGCAGCTTAGGCTGAACTAGGAGACGTGTGAAGCTACTACAGTACCACTTAGTGTCATATGCACAATATCATAAGAAAACACAATACACAATTATACTAAAAATAAAGGTACTTTATTTTTATGACAAACTGCCAAAGTATCTTAGAGTGTACCCTCAGTGAGAGGATAGGAAATATACACAAGATATATATACACAATAGCAAAAATATGCAGTATAGTCTTAGAAAACAGTGCAAACAATGTATAGTTACAATAGGATGCAATGGGGAAACATAGGGATAGGGGCAACACAAACCATATACTCCAAAAGTGGAATGCGAACCACGAATGGACCCCAAACCTATGTGACCTTGTAGAGGGTCGCTGGAACTATTAGAAAATAGTGAGAGTTAGAAAAATAACCCTCCCCAAGACCCTGAAAAGTGAGTGCAAAGTGCACTAAAGTTCCCCTAAGGACAAAGTAGTCGTGTTAGAGGAATAATGCAGGAAAGACACAAACCAGCAATGCAACAACTGTGGATTTCCAATCTAGGGTACCTGTGGAACAAGGGGACCAAGTCCAAAAGTCACAAGCAAGTCGGAGATGGGCAGATGCCCAGAAAATGCCAGCTGCGGGTGCAAAGAAGCTTCGACTGGACAGAAGAAGCTGAGGTTTCTGCAGGAACGAAAAGGGCTAGAGACTTCCCCTTTGGTGGACGGATCCCTCTCGCCTTGGAGAGTCGTGCAGAAGTGTTTTCCCGCCGGAAGGACGCCAACAAGCCTTGCTAGTCGCAAATCGTGCGTTTGGCGTTTTTGGACGCTGCTGGGGCTCGGGAGGGACCAGGAGGTCGCAAATTGGACCTGAAGAGAGAGGGTACGTCGAGCAAGACAAAGAGCCCTCACTGAAGCAGGTAGCACCCGGAGAAGTGCCAGAAACAGGCACTACAAGGATGCGTGAAACGGTGCTCGCCGAAGTTGCACAAAGGAGTCCCACGTCGCCGGAGACCAACTTAGAAAGTCGTGCAATGCAGGTTAGAGTGCCGTGGACCCAGGCTTGGCTGTGCACAAAGGATTTCCGCCGGAAGTGCACAGGGGCCGGAGTAGCTGCAAAGTCGCGGTTCCCAGCAATGCAGCCCAGCGAGGTGAGGCAAGGACTTACCTCCACCAAACTTGGGCTGAAGAGTCACTGGACTGTGGGGGTCACTTGGACAGAGTCGCTGGATTCGAGGGACCTCGCTCGTCGTGCTGAGAGGAGACCCAAGGGACTGGTAATGCAGCTTTTTGGTGCCTGCGGTTGCAGGGGGAAGATTCCGTCGACCCACGGGAGATTTCTTCGGAGCTTCTGGTGCAGAGAGGAGGCAGGCTACCCCCACAGCATGCACAAGCAGGAAAACAGTCGAGAAGGCGGCAGGATCAGCGTTACAGAGTTGCAGTAGTCGTCTTTGCTACTATGTTGCAGGTTTGCAGGCTTCCAGCGCGGTCAGCGGTCGTTTCCTTATCAGAAGGTGAAGAGAGAGATGCAGAGGAACTCGGATGAGCTCTTGCATTCGTTATCTAAAGTTTCCCCAGAGACAGAGACCCTAAATAGCCAGAAAAGAGGGTTTGGCTACCTAGGAGAGAGGATAGGCTACTAACACCTGAAGGAGCCTATCAGCAGGAGTCTCTGACGTCACCTGGTGGCACTGGCCACTCAGAGCAGTCCAGTGTGCCAGCAGCACCTCTGTTTCCAAGATGGCAGAGGTCTGGAGCACACTGGAGGAGCTCTGGACACCTCCCAGGGGAGGTGCAGGTCAGGGGAGTGGTCACTCCCCTTTCCTTTGTCCAGTTTCGCGCCAGAGCAGGGGCTAAGGGGTCCCTGAACCGGTGTAGACTGGCTTATGCAGAATTGGGCACATCTGTGCCCAAGAAAGCATTTCCAGAGGCTGGGGGAGGCTACTCCTCCCCTGCCTTCACACCATTTTCCAAAGGGAGAGGGTGTCACACCCTCTCTCAGAGGAAGTTCTTTGTTCTGCCATCCTGGGCCAGGCCTGGCTGGACCCCAGGAGGGCAGCTGCCTGTCCGAGGGGTTGGCAGCAGCAGCAGCTGCAGTGAAACCCCAGGAAGGGCAGTTTGGCAGTACCAGGGTCTGGGCTACAGACCACTGGGATCATGGGATTGTGCCAACTATGCCAGGATGGCATAGAGGGGGCAATTCCATGATCATAGACATGTTACATGGCCATATTCGGAGTTACCATTGTGAAGCTACATATAGGTAGTGACCTATATGTAGTGCACGCGTGTAATGGTGTCCCCGCACTCACAAAGTTCAGGGAATTGGCTCTGAACAATGTGGGGGCACCTTGGCTAGTGCCAGGGTGCCCTCACACTAAGTAACTTTGCACCTAACCTTTACCAGGTAAAGGTTAGACATATAGGTGACTTATAAGTTACTTAAGTGCAGTGTAAAATGGCTGTGAAATAACGTGGACGTTATTTCACTCAGGCTGCAGTGGCAGGCCTGTGTAAGAATTGTCAGAGCTCCCTATGGGTGGCAAAAGAAATGCTGCAGCCCATAGGGATCTCCTGGAACCCCAATAGCCTGGGTACCTCAGTACCATATACTAGGGAATTATAAGGGTGTTCCAGTAAGCCAATGTAAATTGGTAAAAAATGGTCACTAGCCTGTTAGTGACAATTTGGAAAGAAATGAGAGAGCATAACCACTGAGGTTCTGGTTAGCAGAGCCTCAGTGAGACAGTTAGTCACTACACAGGTAACACATTCAGGCACACTTATGAGCACTGGGGCCCTGGGTTACCAGGGTCCCAGTGACACATACAACTAAAACAACATATATACAGTGAAAAATGGGGGTAACATGCCAGGCAAGATGGTACTTTCCTACAGGTGGACCAGGTGATCATCCCAGCTGGAGCTAAATACAGGTATATCATCTAGATATGCTGCACTAAAAGCTTCCAGCCCCTGCAGGACTGTGTTCACCAACCTTTGAAAAGTGGCAGGTGCATTTTTCAATCCAAAAGGCATTACTGTGAATTGGTAATGGCCTTCAATGGTTGAAAATGCAGTTTTTGCTTTTGTATCTTCTGATAATTTGATCTGCCAATACCCTGCAGTCAAATCAAAAGTGCTTAGATACTTGGCAGATGCCAGTGTATCTATGAGCTCATCTGCCCTGGGTATAGGGTGAGCATCAGTTTTGGTTACCTGGTTGAGAACTCTGTAATCCACACAAAATCTAATTTCCCTTTTACCATCTTTGGAATGAAGTTTTGGTACAAGTACCACAGGAGAGGCCCATGGACTTTCAGAGTGCTCAACCACTCCCAGTTCAAGCATTTTCTGTACCTCTTGCTTTATGCAGTCTCTGACATGGTCAGGCTGCCTATAGATCTTACTTTTGACTGGCAAGCTGTCTCCAGTATCTATAGTGTGCTCACACCAAGAAGTGGTGCCTGGCACAGTAGAGAAGACTTCAGAAAACAAAACTGACCCAGTAGATTTATGCAGTGGTCTTTCTGCTCAGCAGTAAGACAATCTGCCAAAACTACACCTTCCACTAGAGCATCTTGCTCTGTGGAAGAGAAGAGATCAGGGAGAGGGTCACTCTCTTCTTTCTGTCCCTCCTCTGTTGCCATGAGCAGGGTGAGATCAGCCCTATCATAGTAAGGTTTCAGGCGATTGACATGGAGCACCCTAAGGGGACTCCTGGCAGTGCCTAAGTCAACTAAGTAGGTGACTTCACCCTTCTTTTCAACAATAATGTGGGGTCCACTCCATTTGTCTTGGAGTGCTCTTGGGGCCACAGACTCCAAGACCCACACTTTCTGCCCTGGTTGGTACTAAACCAAAACAGCCTTCTGGTAATGCCATTGCTTTTGGAGCTCTTGGCTGGCCTGAAGGTTTTTACTGGCCTTTTTCATGTACTCAGCCATCCTAGATCTTAGGCCAAGTACATAGTCTACTATGTCTTGCTTTGGAGCTTTTAAAGGTTGTTCCCAACCCTCCTTCACAAGTGTTAGAGGACCTCTCACAGGGTGTCCAAATAGGAGTTCGAAGGGGCTGAAGCCCACTCCTTTTTGGGGTACCTCCCTGTAAGCAAAAAGGAGGCAAGGTAACAGGATATCCCATCTCCTGCAGAGTTTTTCAGGGAGTCCCATTATCATACGTTTGAGAGTTTTGTTAAATCTCTCCACCAGTCCATTTGTTTGTGGATGATAGGGTGTGGTGAACTTGTATGTAACACCACATTCCTTCCACATGGCCTTTAACCCCTTCGCTGCCAGGCCTTTTCCCCCTCCTGTGCCAGGCCTTTTTTTGCCTATTTGGGGCAGTTCGCGCTTAGGCCCTCATAACTTTTTGTCCACATAAGCTAACCAAGCCAAATTTGCGTCCTTTTTTCCAACATCCTAGGGATTCTAGAGGTACCCAGACTTTGTGGGATCCCCTGAAGGAGGCCGCGAAATTAGGCAAAATACAGTGAAAATTTCGTTTTTTTTAAAAAAAAATTGAAAAAGTGGCTGCAGAAGAAGGTTTGTGGTTTTTCCCCTGAAAATGTCATCAACAAAGGGTTTGCGGTGCTAAACTCAGCAGCTTCCCGGCTTTCAGGAACAGGCAGACTTGAATCAGAAAACCCAATTTTTCAACACAATTTGGGCATTTTACTGGGACATACCCCATTTTTGCAATTTTTTGTGCTGTCAGCCTCCTTCCAGTCAGTGACAGAAATGGGCATGAAACCAATGCTGGATCCCAGAAACCTAAACATTTCTGAAAAGTAGACAAAATGCTGAATTCAGCAAGGGGTCATTTGTGTAGATCCTACAAGGGTTTCCTACAGAAAATAACAACTGAAAAAGAAAAATATTGAAATTGAGGTAATAAAACATCAATTTTTCTCTCCGTTTTACTCTGTAACTTTTCCCTGCAATGTCAGATTATCGAAAGCAATATACCGTTACGTCTGCTGGACTTCTCTGGTTGCGGGGATATATAGGGCTTGTAGGTTCATCAAGAACCCGAGGAACCCAGAGCCAATAAATGAGCTGGACCCTGCAGTGCGTTTTCAATTTATACCGGGTATACAGCAATTCATTTGCTGAAATATAAAGAGTAAAAAATTGCTATCAAGAAAACCTTTGTATTTCCAAAAAGGGCACAAGATAAGGTGTTGAGGAGCAGTGGTTATTTGCACATCTCTGAATTCCGGGGTTACCATACTAGCATGTGAATTACAGGGCATTTCTCAAATAGATGTCTTTTTTACACACTCTCCTATTTTTGGAAGGAAAAAACATAGAGTAAGACAAGGGGCAATAACACTTGTTTTGCTAATCTATGTTCCCCAAGTCTCCCGATAAAAATGATACCTCACTTGTGTGGGTAGGCCTAGCGCCCGCGACATGAAACGCCCCAAAGCGCAAAGTGGACACATCCACATTTTTGAAAGAAAACAGAGGTGTTTTTTGCGAAGTGCCTACCTGTAGATTTTGGCCTCTGGCTCAGCCAGCACCTAGGGAAACCTACCAAACCTGTGCATTTCTGAAAACTAGATGTAGGAAAGTACCATCTTGCCTGGCATGTTACCCCCATTTTTCACTGTATATATATTGTTTTAGTTGTATGTGTCACTGGGACCCTGTTCACCAGGGCCCCAGTGCTCATAAGTGTGCCTGAATGTGTTACCTGTGTAGTGACTAACTGTCTCACTGAGGCTCTGCTAATCAGAACCTCAGTGGTTATGCTCTCTCATTTCTTTCCAAATTGTCACTAACAGGCTAGTGACTATTTTTACCAATTTACATTGGCTTACTGGAACACCCTTATAATTCCCTAGTATATGGTACTGAGGTACCCATGGTATTGGGGTTCCAGGAGATCCCTATGGGCTGCAGCATTTCTTTTGCCACCCATAGGGAGCTCTGACAATTCTTACACAGGCCTGCCACTGCAGCCTGAGTGAAATAACGTCCACGTTATTTCACAGCCATTTTACACTGCACTTAAGTAACTTATAAGTCACCTATATGTCTAACCTTTACCTAGTAAAGGTTAGGTGCAAAGTTACTTAGTGTGAGGGCACCCTGGCACTAGCCAAGGTGCCCCCACATTGTTCAGGGCCAATTCCCCTGACTTTGTGAGTGCGGGGACACCATTACACACGTGCACTACATATAGGTCACTACCTATATGTAGCTTCACAATGGTAACTCCGAATATGGCCATGTAACATGTCTATGATCATGGAATTGCCCCCTCTATACCATCCTGGCATAGTTGGCACAATCCCATGATCCCAGTGGTCTGTAGCACAGACCCAGGTACTGCCAAACTGACCTTCCTGGGGTTTCACTGCAGCTGCTGCTGCTGCCAACCCCTCAGACAGGCATCTGCCCTCCTGGGATCCAGCCAGGCCTGGCCCAGGATGGCAGAACAAAGGACTTCCTCTGAGAGAGGGTGTTACACCCTCTCCCTTTGGAAAATGGTGTGAAGGCAGGGGAGGAGTAGCCTCCCCCAGCCTCTGGAAATGCTTTCTTGGGCACAGATGTGCCCAATTCTGCATAAGCCAGTCTACACCGGTTCAGGGACCCCTTAGCCCTGCTCTGGCGCGAAACTGGACAAAGGAAAGGGGAGTGACCACTCCCCTGACCTGCACCTCCCCTGGGAGGTGTCCAGAACTCCTCCAGTGTGCTCCAGACCTCTGCCATCTTGGAAACAGAGGTGCTGCTGGCACACTGGACTGCTCTGAGTGGCCATTGCCACCAGGTGACGTCAGAGACTCCTTCTGATAGGCTCCTTCAGGTGTTAGTAGCCTATCCTCTCTCCTAGGTAGCCAAACCCTCTTTTCTGGCTATTTAGGGTCTCTGTCTCTGGGGAAACTTTAGATAACGAATGCAAGAGCTCATCCGAGTTCCTCTGCATCTCTCTCTTCACCTTCTGCCAAGGAATCGACTGCTGACCGCGCTGGAAGCCTGCAAAACTGCAACATAGTAGCAAAGACGACTACTGCAACTCTGTAACGCTGATCCTGCCGCCTTCTCGACTGTTTTCCTGGTGGTGCATGCTGTGGGGGTAGTCTGCCTCCTCTCTGCGCTAGAAGCTCCGAAGAAATCTCCTGTGGGTCGACGGAATCTTCCCCCTGCAACCGCAGGCACCAAAAAGCTGCATTACCGGTCCCTTGGGTCTCCTCTCAGCATGACGAGTGAGGTCCCTAGAATCCAGCAACTCTGTCCAAGTGACCCCCACAGTCCAGTGACTCTTCAGTCCAAGTTTGGTGAAGGTAAGTCCTTGCCTCACCTCGCTAGACTGCATTGCTGGGAACTGCGACTTTTGCAGCTACTCCGGCCCCTGTGCACTTCCGGCAGAAATCCTTTGTGCACAGCCAAGCCTGGGCCCACGGCACTCTAACCTGCATTGCACGACTTTCTAAGTTGGTCTCCGGCGACGTGGGACTCCTTTGTGTAACTTCGGGTGAGCACCGTTTCACGCTTCCTCGTAGTGCCTGTTTCTGGCACTTCTCCGGGTGGTACCTGCTGCTGAGAGGGCTCCTTGTCTTGCTCTATGTCCCCTCTACCTCCTGGTCCAATTTGCGACCTTCTGGTCCCTCCTGGGCCACAGCAGCGTCCAAAAACGCTAACCGCACGATTTGCAGCTAGCAAGGCTTGTTGGCATTCTTTCGGCGGGAAAACACTTCTGCACGACTCTCCACGGCAAGTGGGAACCGTCCACCAAAGGGGAAGTCTCTAGCCCTTTTCGTTTCTGCAGAAACCGCAGCTTCTTCTGTCCTGTAGAAGCTTCTTTGCACCCGCAGCTGGCATTTCCTGGGCATCTGCCCATCTCCGACTTGCTTGTGACTTTTGGACTTGGTCCCCTTGTTCCACAGGTACCCCAGATTGGAAATCCAGCGTTGTTGCATTGTTGGTTTGTGTCTTTCCTGCATTATTCCTCTAACACAACTTCTTTGTCCTAAGGGGAACTTCAGTGCACTTTGCACTCACTTTTCAGGGTCTTGGGGAGGGCTAATTTTCTAACTCTCACTATTTTCTAATAGTCCCAGCGACCCTCTACAAGGTCACATAGGTTTGGGTTCCATTCGTGGTTCGCATTCCACTTTTGTAGTATATGGTTTGTATTGCCCCTATCCCTATGTTTCCCCATTGCATCCTATTGTAACTATACATTGTTTGCACTGTTTTCTAAGACTATACTGCATATTTTTAGTACTGTGTACATATATCTTGTGTATATTTCCTATCCTCTCACTGAGGGTACACTCTAAGATACTTTGGCATATTGTCATAAAAATAAAGTAGCTTTATTTTTAGTATAACTGTGTATTGTGTTTTCTTATGATATTGTGCATATGACACTAAGTGGTACTGTAGTAGCTTCACACGTCTCCTAGTTCAGCCTAAGCTGCTCTGCTAAGCTACCATTATCTATCAGCCTAAGCTGCTAGACACCCTATACACTAATAAGGGATAACTGGGCCTGGTGCAAGGTGCAAGTACCCCTTGGTACTCACTACAAGCCAGTCCAGCCTCCTACATTGGTTGTGCAGTGGTGGGATAAGTGCTTTGAGACTACTTACCACTCTTGTCATTGTACTTTTCATAAGAGAAAAATATACAAAACAAGTTCAGTGTGTGTACACATAGCTAAAAAAAATTGCATTCCTCTTGTCACTCTTTTCTAAAGTGCTGAAAAGTACTTCTAAACTTTCAAAAAGTTCTTTAAAGTTTTTTTCTGTCTTTCTAAAAAGTTCAGAAAACTTTTTTCTCTTTTTCTATCACTTTAACTCTCTCTAAAAATGTCTGGCACAGGCCAAAATGTTGACCTGTCTAAGATTGCATATGATCACCTTAGCTGGAAAGGAGCAAGGAGTCTCTGCATAGAGAGAGGTTTGAGTGTAGGGAAGAATCCTTCCTTGGAACTGTTACTTAATATGCTTAGAGAACAAGATAAGGCTAAAAGTGCCCCATCTGTTGAAAGAGTAGCTAATGGTTCTCAATCTGATCCAGGGACTCCCACAGGAAAAGGTTCAGGAAAGAAACTTCTTAGCCTGCCAATTACTAGACAGTCTAGCATAGTTGGTACTGAGGTGGAGTCACATCATCCAGATGATGTGCTCTCACATTAC
Source organism: Pleurodeles waltl (assembly GCF_031143425.1). NCBI lineage: Eukaryota > Metazoa > Chordata > Amphibia > Caudata > Salamandridae > Pleurodeles > Pleurodeles waltl. The sequence continues at coordinate 1,837,216,123 of NC_090444.1, read as the reverse complement.
ACTGTCAGCCAAGCTGTTAGGGTGGCTTCTGTAAGGGACAGGTCTCCTTCTGTTCATTCCCATCATACCTCTGTATCTAGGAATGTCCCTCCCACCAACCCTGATGACAGAATGTTAGAGAGGGAACTCAATAAGTTGAGGGTGGAACAAACCAGACTGAAGCTTAAAAAGCAACAGCTGGATTTGGATAGACAGTCTTTTGAACTAGAGAAGGAAAGACAGAAGTTGGGTTTAGATACCCATGGTGGCAGCAGCAGTATTCCCCATAGTCATCCTGCAAAAGAGCATGATTCCAGGAATCTGCACAAGATAGTTCCCCCTTATAAGGAGGGGGATGACATTAACAAGTGGTTTGCTGCACTTGAGAGGGCCTGTGTTGTACAGGATGTCCCTCAAAGGCAGTGGGCTGCTATCCTATGGCTATCATTTAGTGGAAAAGGTAGGGATAGGCTCCTTACTGTGAAAGAAAATGATGCCAATAATTTCCAAGTTCTTAAGAATGCACTCCTGGATGGTTATGGCTTAACCACTGAACAATACAGGATAAAGTTCAGAGAGACCAAAAAGGAGTCTTCACAAGACTGGGTTGATTTCATTGACCATTCAGTGAAGGCCTTGGAGGGGTGGTTACATGGCAGTAAAGTTACTGATTATGACAGCCTGTATAACTTAATCCTGAGAGAGCATATTCTTAATAATTGTGTGTCTGATTTGTTGCACCAGTACTTGGTGGACTCTGATCTGACCTCTCCCCAAGAATTGGGAAAGAAGGCAGACAAATGGGTCAGAACAAGGGTGAACAGAAAAGTTCATACAGGGGGTGACAAAGATGGCAACAAAAAGAAGGATGGTAAGTCTTCTGACAAGGGTGGGGACAAATCTAAAAATGAGTCTTCATCAGGCCCACAAAAACACTCTGGTGGGGGTGGTGGGCCCAAATCCTCTTTTAATCAGAACAAGGAAAAGAAACCATGGTGCTATTTATGTAAAATAAAAGGCCATTGGACAACAGATCCCAGTTGTTCAAAGAAAAGCACCAATGCTCCTACCACTACAACCCCTACTGCTACCCCTAGTGTCCCTACTAATAGCAGTGGTGGTGGGAGCAAACCTACTAATAGCCAATCCAAGGGAGTAGCTGTGCTCACTATTGGTAACTTAGTTGGGGTTGGCCTTGTTAGGGAGGCCACAGAGGCTGTGTTAGTCTCTGAGGGGGCTATTGATTTAGCCACCTTAGTTGCTTGTCCCCTTAATATGGATAAGTACAAGCAGCTACCCCTAATAAATGGTGTTGAGGTTCAGGCCTACAGGGACACTGGTGCCAGTGTGACTATGGTCATAGAGAAACTGGTCCACCCTGAACAACACCTACTTGGTCACCAGTACCAAGTAACCGATGCTCACAACAACACACTTAGCCACCCCATGGCTATTGTTAATCTCAACTGGGGGGGGGGGTTACTGGTCCAAAGAAAGTTGTGGTAGCCACAGATTTACCTGTAGACTGTCTACTAGGAAATGATTTGGAGACATCAGCTTGGTCAGATGTGGAGTTGGAGGCCCATGCAGCAATGCTGGGCATCCCAGGGCATATTTTTGGTTTGACAAGGGCTCAGGCCAAAAAGCAAAAAGGACAGGGAAGCTTGGATCCTGGAACAATGGACCAAGTGCTCCCTAAAGCTAGGGCTAGTAGAAGCAAACCACTTTCTACTATCCCTCCCTCTACAGTGTATTCTACTTCTGAGGAAGAAGAATTCCCTCCCTGTGCAGAACCTACACCAGAGGAGCTTGAAGCAGACACTGCTGAGCTTTTGGGTGAAGGGGGGCCTGCCAGAGAGGAGCTGAGTGTGGCACAGCAAACCTGTCCCACATTAGAGGGTCTCAGACAGCAAGCTGTCAAACAGGCTAATGGGGATGTCAGTGACTCTCACAGAGTTTACTGGGAGGACAACCTCTTGTACACTGAGCATAGGGATCCAAAACCTGGAGCTGCCAGGAGATTAGTGATTCCTCAGGAGTACAGAAAGTTCCTCCTAACTCTAGCACACGACATTCCCCTAGCTGGGCATCTAGGACAAATGAAAACTTGGGACAGGCTTGTTCCCCTGTTTCATTGGCCTAGAATGTCTGAGGACACAAAGGAATTTTGTAAGTCCTGTGAAACCTGTCAAGCCAGTGGCAAGACAGGTGGCACCCCAAAGGCACCCATTATTCCACTGCCTGTGGTTGGGGTTCCCTTTGAAAGGGTAGGGGTTGACATAGTTGGCCCCCTTGACCCTCCTACTGCTTCAGGCAATAGGTTTATCTTGGTGGTAGTGGACCATGCCACAAGATATCCTGAAGCTATTCCTTTAAGGACCACTACAGCACCTGCAGTGGCAAAGGCCCTCCTGGGAATATTTTCCAGGGTGGGCTTCCCAAAGGAAGTAGTATCAGACAGGGGAAGCAATTTCATGTCTGCATACTTAAAGGCCATGTGGAAGGAGTGTGGTGTAACTTACAAGGTCACAACACCCTATCATCCACAAACAAATGGACTGGTGGAGAGATTTAATAAAACTCTCAAAGGCATGATTATGGGTCTCCCTGAAAAACTCCGCAGGAGATGGGATATCCTTCTACCATGCCTCCTTTTTGCCTACAGGGAGGTACCCCAGAAAGGAGTGGGCTTCAGCCCCTTTGAACTTGTTTTTGGACACCCTGTTAGGGGTCCACTCACACTTGTAAAGGAGGGTTGGGAACAACCTTTAAAAGCTCCTAAGCAGGATATTGTGGATTATGTACTTGGCCTCAGATCAAGGATGGCTGAGTACATGAAAAAGGCCAGCAAAAACCTTCAGGCCAGCCAAGAGCTCCAGAAGCAATGGCATGATCAGAAGGCTGTTTTGGTTCAGTACCAACCAGGGCAGAAAGTGTGGGTCTTGGAGCCTGTGGCCCCAAGAGCACTCCAAGATAAATGGAGTGGTCCCCACACAATTGTTGAGAAAAAGGGTGAAGTCACCTATTTAGTTGACTTAGGCACTGCAAGGAGTCCCCTTAGGGTACTCCATGTAAACCGCCTGAAACCCTACTATGACAGGGCTGATCTCACCCTGCTCATGGCAACTGATGAGGGACAGGAAGAAGACAGTGATCCTCTACCTGATCTCTTCTCTTCCACAGAACAAGATGCTCTTGTGGAAGGTGTAGTTTTGGCAGATTGTCTTACTGCTGAGCAGAAAGACCATTGCATAAATCTCCTGGGTCAGTTTTCTGAACTCTTCTCTACTGTGCCAGGTACCACTTCTTGGTGTGAGCACACTATAGATACTGGAGACAGTTTACCTGTCAAAAGTAAGATCTATAGGCAGCCTGACCATGTCAGGGACTGCATAAAGCAAGAGGTCCAGAAAATGTTAGAACTAGGAGTGGTTGAGCACTCTGAAAGTCCATGGGCTTCTCCTGTGGTACTTGTACCAAAACCCCATTCCAAAGATGGAAAGAAGGAAATGCGGTTTTGTGTAGACTATAGAAGTCTCAACTTGGTAACCAAAACTGATGCTCACCCTATACCCAGGGCAGATGAGCTCATAGATACACTGGCATCTGCCAAGTATCTAAGCACTTTTGATTTGACTGCAGGGTATTGGCAGATCAAATTATCAGAAGATGCTAAACCTAAAACAGCATTTTCAACCATTGGAGGACATTACCAGTTTACTGTAATGCCTTTTGGTTTGAAAAATGCACCTGCCACTTTTCAGAGGTTGGTGAACACAGTCCTGCAAGGGCTGGAAGCTTTCAGTGCAGCATATTTGGACGATATAGCTGTCTTTAGCTCCAGCTGGGATGATCACCTGGTCCACCTATGGAAAGTTTTGGAGGCCCTGCAAAAGGCAGGCCTCACTATCAAGGCTTCAAAGTGCCAGATAGGGCAGGATAAGGTGGTTTATCTGGGACACCTTGTTGGTGGGGAACAGATTGCACCACTTCAGGGGAAAATCCAAACAATTATTGATTGGGTTCCCCCTACCACTCAGACTCAGGTGAGAGCCTTCCTAGGCCTCACTGGGTATTACAGGAGGTTCATTAAGAACTATGGCTCCATTGCAGCCCCTCTTAATGACCTCACTTCCAAAAAGATGCCTAAAAAGGTATTATGGACAACAAACTGTCAGAAAGCTTTTGAGGAGCTGAAGCAGGCCATGTGCTCTGCACCTGTCCTGAAAAGCCCTTGTTACTCTAAAAAATTCTATGTCCAAACTGATGCATCTGAATTAGGAGTAGGGGCAGTCCTATCACAACTTAATTCTGAGGGCCAGGATCAACCTGTTGCTTTTATTAGTAGGAGGTTGACCCCTAGAGAAAAGTGTTGGTCTGCCATTGAGAGGGAGGCCTTTGCTGTGGTCTGGGCACTGAAGAAGTTGAGGCCATACCTGTTTGGCACTCACTTCATTGTTCAGACAGACCACAAACCTCTACTTTGGCTAAAACAAATGAAAGGTGAAAATCCTAAATTGTTGAGGTGGTCCATATCCCTACAGGGAATGGACTATACAGTGGAACATAGACCTGGGAGTAGCCACTCCAATGCAGATGGACTCTCCAGATATTTCCACTTAGACAATGAAGACTCATCAGGTCATGGCTAGTCTTATTGTCCTTCGTTTGGGGGGGGGTTGTGTAGGAAAGTACCATCTTGCCTGGCATGTTACCCCCATTTCTCACTGTATATATGTTGTTTTAGTTGTATGTGTCACTGGGACCCTGTTCACCAGGGCCCCAGTGCTCATAAGTGTGCCTGAATGTGTTACCTGTGTAGTGACTAACTGTCTCACTGAGGCTCTGCTAATCAGAACCTCAGTGGTTATGCTCTCTCAGTTCTTTCCAAATTGTCACTAACAGGCTAGTGACTATTTTTACCAATTTACATTGGCTTACTGGAACACCCTTATAATTCCCTAGTATATGGTACTGAGGTACCCAGGGTATTGGGGTTCGAGGAGATCCCTATGGGCTGCAGCATTTCTTTTGCCACCCATAGGGAGCTCTGACAATTCTTACACAGGCCTGCCACTGCAGCCTGAGTGAAATAACGTCCACGTTATTTCACAGCCATTTTACACTGCACTTAAGTAACTTATAAGTCACCTATATGTCTAACCTTTACCTAGTAAAGGTTAGGTGCAAAGTTACTTAGTGTGAGGGCACCCTGGCACTAGCCAAGGTGCCCCCACATTGTTCAGGGCCAATTCCCCTGACGTTGTGAGTGCGGGGACACCATTACACGCGTGCACTACCTATAGGTCACTACCTATATGTAGCTTCACAATGGTAACTCCGAATATGGCCATGTAACATGTCTATGATCATGGAATTGCCCCCTCTATACCATCCTGGTATAGTTGGCACAATCCCATGATCCCAGTGGTCTGTAGCACAGACCCTGGTACTGCCAAACTGACCTTCCTGGGGTTTCACTGCAGCTGCTGCTGCTGCCAACCCCTCAGACAGGCATCTGCCCTCCTGGGGTCCAGCCAGGCCTGGCCCAGGATGGCAGAACAAAGGACTTCCTCTGAGAGAGGGTGTTACACCCTCTCCCTTTGGAAAATGGTGTGAAGGCAGGGGAGGAGTAGCCTCCCCCAGCCTCTGGAAATGCTTTCTTGGGCACAGATGTGCCCAATTCTGCATAAGCCAGTCTACACCGGTTCAGGGACCCCTTAGCCCTGCTCTGGCGCGAAACTGGACAAAGGAAAGGGGAGTGACCACTCCCCTGACCTGCACCTCCCCTGGGAGGTGTCCAGAGCTCCTCCAGTGTGCTCCAGACCTCTGCCATCTTGGAAACAGAGGTGCTGCTGGCACACTGGACTGCTCTGAGTGGCCAGTGCCACCAGGTGACGTCAGAGACTCCTTCTGATAGGCTCCTTAAGGTGTTAGTAGCATATCATCTCTCCTAGGTAGCCAAACCCTCTTTTCTGGCTATTTAGGGTTTCTGTCTCTGGGGAAACTTTAGATAATGAATGCAAGAGCTCATCCGAGTTCCTCTGCATCTCTCTCTTCACCTTCTGCCAAGGAATCGACTGCTGACCGCGCTGGAAGCCTGCAAAACTGCAACATAGTAGCAAAGACGACTACTGCAACTCTGTAACGCTGATCCTGCCGCCTTCTCGACTGTTTTCCTGGTGGTGCATGCTGTGGGGGTAGTCTGCCTCCTCTCTGCGCTAGAAGCTCCGAAGAAATCTCCTGTGGGTCGACGGAATCTTCCCCCTGCAACCGCAGGCACCAAAAAGCTGCATTACTGGTCCCTTGGGTCTCCTCTCAGCACGATGAGCGAGGTCCCTAGAATCCAGCAACTCTGTCCAAGTGACCCCCACAGTCCAGTGACTCTTCAGTCCAAGTTTGGTGGTGGTAAGTCCTTGCCTCACCTCGCTAGACTGCATTGCTGGGAACCGCGACTTTTGCAGCTACTCCGGCCCCTGTGCACTTCCGGCGGAAATCTTTTGTGCACAGCCAAGCCTGGGTCCACGGCACTCTAACCTGCATTGCACGACTTTCTAAGTTGGTCTCCGGCGACGTGGGACTCCTTTGTGTAACTTCGGGTGAGCACTGTTTCACGCATCCTTGTAGTGCCTGTTTCTGGCACTTCTCCGGGTGCTACCTGCTGCTGAGAGGGCTCCTTGTCTTGCTCGACGTCCCCTCTACCTTCTGGTCCAATTTGCGACCTCCTGGTCCCTTCTGGGCCACAGCAGCGTCCAAAAACGCTAACCGCACGATTTGCAGCTAGCAAGGCTTGTTGGCGTTCTTTCGGCGGGAAAAGACTTCTACACGACTCTCCACGGCGAGCGGGATCCGTCCACCAAAGGGGAAGACTCTAGCCCTTTTCGTTCTTGCAGAAACCGCAGCTTCTTCTGTCCAGTAGAAGCTTCTTTGCACCCGCAGCTGGCATTTCCTGGGCATCTGCCCATCTCCGACTTGCTTGTGACTTTTGGACTTGGTCCCCTTGGAAATCCAGCGTTGTTGCATTGTTGGTTTGTGTCTTTCCTGCATTATTCCTCTAACACGACTTCTTTGTCCTTAGGGGAACTTCAGTGCACTTTGCACTCACTTTTCAGGGTCTTGCGGAGGGCTAATTTTCTAACTCTCACTATTTTCTAATAGTCCCAGCGACCCTCTACAAGGTCACATAGGTTTGGGGTCCATTCGTGGTTCGCATTCCACTTTTGGAGTATATGGTTTGTGTTGCCCCTATCCCTATGTTTCCCCATTGCATCCTATTGTAACTATACATTGTTTGCACTGTTTTCTAAGACTATACTGCATATTTTTAGTACTGTGTACATATATCTTGTGTATATTTCCTTTCCTCTCACTGAGGGTACACTCTAAGATACTTTGGCATATTTTCATAAAAATAAAGTACCTTTATTTTTAGTATAACTGTGTATTGTGTTTTCTTATGATATTGTGCATATGACACTAAGTGGTACTGTAGTAGCTTCACACGTCTCCTAGTTCAGCCTAAGCTGCTCTGCTAAGCTACTATTATCTATCAGCCTAAGCTGCTAGACACCCTATACACTAATAAGGGATAACTGGGCCTGGTGCAAGGTGCAAGTACCCCTTGGTACTCACTACAAGCCAGTCCAGCCTCCTACACTAGAGACCTAGGGGAATCCAAGCAGGGGTGACTTGCAGGGCTAGAACCAGGTTCTGTTACCCAGAATCCTTGGCAAACCTCAAAATTTGGCTAAAATAACACATGTTCCTCAAAATTCCGTGGCAGAAAGTTCTGGAATCTGAGAGGAGCCACAAATTTCCTTCCACCCAGCGTTCCCCCAAGTCTCCTGATAAAAATGATACCTCACTTGTGTGGGTAGGCCCAGCGCCCGCGACAGGAAACGCCCCAAAGCGCAACGTAGACACATCCAAATTTTTGAAAGAAAACAGAGGTGTTTTTTGCGAAGTGCCTACCTGTAGGTTTTGGCCTCTAGCTCAGCCGGCACCTAGGGAAAGCTACCAAACCTGTGCATTTCTGAAAACTAGAGACCTAGGGGAATCCAAGGAGGGGTGACTTGCGGGGCTCAGACCAGGTTCTGTTACCCAGAATCCTTTGCAAACCTCAAATTTTGGCTAAAAAAACACATGTTCCTCACATTTCTGTGGCAGAAAGTTCTGGAATCTGTGAGGAGCCCCAAATTTCTTTCCACCCCGCGTTCCCCTAAGTCTCCCGATAAAAATGATACCTCACTTGTGTGGGTAGGCCTAGCGCCCGCGACAGGAAATGCCCCAAAGCGCAACGTGGACACATCCCATTTTTTTAAAGAAAACAGTGCCTACCTGTGGATTTTGGCCTGTAGCTCAGCCGGCACCTAGGGAAACCTACCAACCCTGTGCATTTTTTAAAACTAGAGACCTAGGGGAATCCAAGATGGGGTGACTTGTGGGGCTCGGACCAGGTTCTGTTACCCAGAATCCTTTGCAAACCTCAAAATTTGGCTAAAAAAACACATGTTCCTCAAATTTCTGTGGCAGAAAGTTCTGGAATCTGAGAGGAGCCACAAATTTCCTTCCACCCAGCGTTCCCCCAAGTCTCCCGATAAAAATGATACCTCACTTGTGTGGGTAGGCCTAGCGCCCGCGACAGGAAATGCCCCAAAGCGCAACGTGGATACATCACATTTTTTTATAGAAACCAGTGCCTACCTGTGGATTTTGGCCTGTAGCTCAGCCGGCACCTAGGGAAACCTACCATTCCTGTGCATTTATGAAAACTAGAGACCTAGGGGAATCCAAGATGGGGTGACTTGTGGGGCTCGGACCTGGTTCTGTTACCCAGAATCCTTTGCAAACCTCAAAATTTGGCTAAAAAAACACATGCTCCTCACATTTCTGTGGCACAAAGTTCTGGAATCTGAGAGGAGCCACAAATTTCCTTCCACCCAGCGTTCCCCTAAGACTCTCGATAAAAATGGTACCTCACTTCTGTGGGTAGGCCTAGCGCACACGAAAGGAAATGGCCCAAAACACAACTTGGACACAACATATTTTTTCACAGAAAACAGAGGTGTTTTTTGCAAAGTGCCTACCTCTGGAGTTTGGCCTCTAGCTCAGCCGGGGGTGGGGGGTGGGGGGGGGGGGTGGATGGGGGGCAGAAATGCTATAAAATAAATTTGCCCCCCCCCCAAACCCCCCCTGCCAGGGAAAGACCCTTGCCTACGGGGTCGCTCCCTCTGCGTGACATTGGTGCCAAAAAACAAATCCCCGGTGCCTAGTGGTTTCTGCCCCTTTGGGGGCAGATTGACCTAAAATCGGCCAATCTGCCCCCAGGGGGGCAGAAATGGTCTAAATACAATTTGCCCCCCAGGGGAGCGACCCTTGCCTGATGGGTCGCTCCCCATCTCTAAAAAAAACAAACAAACAAACAAAAAAAACACACAAAAAAATTTGCCCTGGCGCCTAGAGGTTTCTGCCCCCCCCCCTGGGGGACAGATCGGCCTTATAATAGGCCGATCTGCCCCCAGGGGGGGCAGAAATGGCCTAAAATAAATTGCCCCCCCCCAGGGAGCGACCCTTGCCTAAGGGGTCGCTCCCCTAGCGTGAAATGGTGTCTACTGGTTTCTGCCCCCCTTGGGGGCAGATTGGCCTCATCAAAATAGGCCAATCTGCCCCCAAGGGGCACAGGGGAACTGTAGCTTTGGACGAGATCATCTCGTCTAAGGCACAGAACAGGTTAAGTAAGGAGACATGAAATTGTTTCCCCTGTCTGATACCACCTCTTTTGGGAAGCCAATCCTGGAAAAGATTCCCAGGAGGGACTTTGACACTGCAGGAGCTGTAGTGGTCCTTAGAGGAATAGCTTCAGGGTATCTGGTGGCATGGGCCACTACCACCAAGATAAACCTATTGCCTGAAGCAGTAGTAGGGTCAAGGGGGGCAACTATGTCAACCCCTACCCTTTCAAAGGGAACCCCAACCACAGGCAGTGGAATAAGGGGTGTCTTTGGAGTGCCACCTGTCTTGCCACTGGCTTGACATGTTTCACAGGACTTACAAAATTCCTTAGTGTCCTCTGACATTCTAGGCCAATAAAACAAGGGAACAAGCCTGTCCCAAGTTTTCATTTGCCCCAAATGTCCAGCTAAGGGAATGTCGTGGGCAAGAGTTAGGAGGAACTTTCTGTATTCCTGAGGAATCACCAATCTCCTGGCAGCTCCAGGTTTTGGATCCCTTGCTTCAGTATACAAAAGGTTGTCCTCCCAGTAAACTCTGTGAGAGTCACTGACATCCCCATTTGCTTGTTTGACAGCTTGCTGCCTTAGACCCTCTAGTGTGGGACAGGTCTGCTGTGCCACACTCAGCTCCTCCCTGGCAGGCCCCCCTTCACCCAAAAGCTCACCAGTGTCTGCTTCCAGCTCCTCTGGTGTAGGTTCTGCACAGGGTGGAAATTCTTCTTCCTCAGAAGTAGAATCCACTGTAGAGGGAGGGATAGTAGGTACTGTTTTACCTTTACTAACCCTAGCTTTAGGGAGCACTTGGTCCATTCTTCCAGGATCCAAGTCACCCTGTCCTTTTTGCTTTTTGGCCTGAGCCCTGGTCAAAGCAAAAATATGCCCTGGAATGCCCAGCATTGCTGCATGAGCCTCCAACTCCACTTCTGCCCAAGCTGATGTCTCTAAATCATTCCCTAGTAGACAGTCTACAGGTAAATCTGAGGCAACCACAACTTTCTTTGGACCAGTAACACCCCCTCCCCCCCCCCCCCAGTTGAGATTCACAACAGCCATCGGGTGGCTAAGAGTGTTGTTATGAGCATCAGTCTCTTGGTACTGGTGACCAAGTAGGTGTTGTTCAGGGTGGACCAGTTTCTCTATTACCATTGTAGCACTGGCACCTGTGTCCCTGTAGGCCTGAACCTCAACGCCATTTATTAGGGGTAGTTGCTTGTACTTATCCATGTTAAGGGGACAAGCAACCAAGGTGGCTAAATCAATAGCCCCCTCAGAGACTAACACAGCCTCTGTGGTCTCCCTAACCAGACCAACCCCAACTAAGTTACCAAAAGTGAGCCCAGCTACTCCCTTGGATTGGCTATTAGTAAGTTTGCTCCCACCACCACTGCTATTACTAGGGGCACTAGGTGTAGCAGCAGGGGTTGTAGTGGTAGGAGGCTTAGTGCTTTTCTTTGGACAACTGGGATCTGTTGTCCAATGGCCTTTTATTTTACATAAATAGCACCATGGTTTATTTTCTTTGTTTTGATTTGAAGAGGATTTGGGCCCACCACCCCCGCCAGAGTGTTTTTGTGGGCCTGATGAAGACTCATTTTTAGATTTGTCCCCACCCTTGTCAGAAGACTTACCATCCTTCTTCTTGCCATCCTTGTCACCCCCTGTATGAACTTTTCTGTTCACCCTTGTTCTGACCCATTTGTCTGCCTTCTTTCCCAATTCTTGGGGAGAGGTCAGATCCGAGTCTACCAGGTACTGGTGTAACAAATCAGACACACAATTATTAAGAATATGCTCTCTCAGGATTAAGTTATACAGGCTTCCATAATCAGAAACTTTACTGCCATGTAACCACCCCTCCAAGGCCTTCACTGAATGGTCAACAAAGTCTACCCAGTCTTGTGAAGACTCCTTTTTGGTTTCTCTGAACTTCATCCTGTACTGTTCAGTGGTTAAGCCATAACCATCAAGGAGTGCATTCTTAAGAACTGCAAAATTATTGGCATCACTTTCCTGAACAGTAAGGAGCCTATCCCTACCCTTTCCACTGAAAGATAGCCATAGGATAGCAGCCCACTGCCTTTGAGGGACCTCCTGTACAACACAGACCCTCTCAAGTGCAGCAAACCACTTGTTAATGTCATCCCCCTCCTTGTAAGGGGGAACTATCTTTCCTAGAATCATGCTCTTTTGCAGGATGACTATTTGGAATACTGCTGCTGCCACCATGGGGTTCTAACCCCAATTTCTGTCTTTCTCTTTCTAAATCCAAGGACTGCCTATCTAAATCCAGCTGTTGCTTCTTGAGCTTCAGCCTGGATTGTTCAACTCTCAATCTATTGAGCTCCCTTTCTAACATTCTGTCATCAGGGTGGGTGGGTGAGGCATGTCTTGAAACAGAAGTATGGTGAGAATGAACAGAAGGAGACCTGGCCCTAACAGATGGCACTCTAACATTCTGGCCTACAGAAGTAACACTCCTACTATGATGAGAAGCAACACTCTTACTGTGGTGTGAATTCACATCAGTACCAGCTATGCTACGTGGCCTGCTAAGGGGCAGGTTGGAAAGATTCCCTCTTAAATATTTCACTGGGGGTGCCCCAGAATCAGAGTGGGAAGCATCAGCTAATTTCTCACCAGAAGTGCCAACTAAGGTCTTATCTTGTTCAATGAGCATATTAACTAACAGCTGTCTTGAGGGATTCTTCCCTACCCCTAAACCTCTATCTATGCAGAGACTCCTTGCTTCCTTCCAGCTAAGGTTGTCATAAGTTATGCTGGCCAGATCAAGAGTTTGGCCTGTACCAGACATGATAGACAGTGTTTAAGGGACAGAAAAAGAAAGAAAAAGTTTTTTAGAACTTTTAGAAGTGACAGAAAAAAAACTTTTAAAACTTTTTAAGAACTTTTAGAAAGGTTAGAGGTACTTTTCAGCACTTAGCAAAGAAGTGAGAGAAGAAAAGCAAAACTTTTTGGTTAGGTGTACATACACTGAACTTGTTTTGTATATTTATCTCTTATGAAAAGTACAATATGACAAAGTGGTAAGAAGTTGCAAAGTACTTATCCTACCGCTGCACAACCAATGTAGGAGGCTGAACTGGCTTGTAGTTAGTACCAAGGGGTACTTACACCTTGCACCAGGCCCAGGTATCCCTTATTAGTGTAGAGGGGTGTCTAGCAGCTTAGGCTGATAGAAAAGGTAGCTTAGCAGAGCAGCTTAGGCTGAACTAGGAGACGAGTGAAGCTCCTACAGTACCACTAGTGTCACTTGCACAACATCATAAGAAAACACAATACACAGATATACTAAAAATAAAGGTACTTTATTTTTATGACAATATGCCAAAGTATCTCAGTGAGTACCTTCAGTATGAGGATAGCAAATATACACAAGATATATGTACACAATACCAAAATATGCAGTAATAGCAATAGAAAACAGTGCAAACAATGTATAGTCACAATAGAATGCAATGGGGGCACATAGGGATAGGGGCAACACAAACCATATACTCTAGAAGTGGAATGCAAACCACGAATGGACCCCAAACCTATGTGACCTTGTAGAGGGTCACTGGGACTGTGAGGAAACAGTGAGGGTTAGAAAAATAGCCCACCCCAAGACCCTGAAAAGTGGGTGCAAAGTGCACCTAAGTTCCACAAAGAGCACAGAAGTCGTGATAGGGGAATTCTGCAGGAAATACCAACACCAGCAATGCAACAACGATGGATTTCCAGACGAGAGTACCAGTGGAACAAGGGGACCAAGTCCAAAAGTCACGATCAAGTCGGGAGTGGGCAGATGCCCAGGAAATGCCAGCTGTGGGTGCAAAGAAGCTGCCACTGGATGGTAGAAGCTATGGATTCTGCAAGAACGACAAGGGCTAGAAACTTCCCCTTTGGAGGATGGATGTCCTACGTCGTGACGAGTCATGCAGATGTGTTTTCCCCGCAGAAAGACTGCAAACAAGCCTTGCTAGCTGCAAGGGTCGTGGTTAGGGTTTTTGGATGTTGCTGTGGCCCAGGAGGGACCAGGATGTCGCCAATTGCATGAGGAGACAGAA